>NC_079973.1:20647519-20970185 GCF_029852145.1 Microplitis mediator | reverse complement strand
TTATCGACAAGTTGCGGCAGTAGATTGTCGCTAAGTTTCTGAGCAATTTGTAGCCAACAGTTACACAAGCTGAAAGTTGTCGGCAACTTGTCGTCATGTTGGATACAACTCATGTTCACCAACTTTCTGATCAAAAACTCTGGCTATCAGGGATATAATTATTCAAAAAATAGATAACTAATAAATTATTGTAAATATTTGTATAGAAATATAGCTTTTACATCACATCAAACGGAGAACGAAATTTACAATCGCGTTGACGAAAACGATGTGGATAATAAATATTATTTAACAGTTAACGCGCGGAATTTATTCAATTCGAAACGCGAATTAGAGCGCATTAACAAAGACGTGACGGATGAATTAGAGAGTACAAAAAATTTAATACAACAATTAATGAAGAGCAATCGTGCAGTACAATCAATTATAAATATCGACCAGGATTTAAAGCGTGTGAGAAATACGAGATTAGAAGAAGATCTTGTTCATGATTCAGTTACTGAAGAAATACTTAAAGTATTTTTCTATTTTAATTTTTATTAAAAAGTCCAATCAATATTTTATAGACAATTTTTTATTTAATTATAAACAATACTCTGACTATACAGCGTCTGTTAAGAATTATCATGATGAAAATTCCCCAGTAAAAGTATCCATTATTAAAGTAAATCATATATATAGTATTCCTTATATATTTTTATATTTTTGGAATGGAAATTTTGGATTTGATAATTTTTAATCAAGAGAATATTGGTTAGAAATAATGAACTGGACTTAGTGATGAAAGGCAGAGAAATTGTCTGACTTTTTAAAAATTATTAGACGTCAGTTAATTTCAGTATCATATTATTTTATAAAAAATAAAAAACGATAAATTTTTGACGTTAATAGACGATCAGTTGCCAGTCAATTTCTCGTGATCTGATTGAACATAAAATTGATGGTCATTTCGCATCACTACCTAGGCCACAAATACAGTCCAGTCGCGTTATGAGTCCGCCGACTTATATTTCTTGGAAGACATTCCCCATCTCTGACTACAAAAATAATCATGTACACACTCACACGCTTGCAAAGTAGGGGAAGTGTGAGTTACGGCGTTCGACTGCTGAGCAGGAGTAGGGGTACAGCAATTCTTAGAATTATATTCCCCTACGCCCCTGTAGGCGGACTGATAACGCGATTCGACTTTATACACAATCATCTTCAGGGTGAATCTGTCCTTTAATCCACACCTTGATTCAATACCGAATCATCCAGTTATTTTCAAAGGACATGGGACACGGAGAAAAATGTTGGCTCGAGACCTAGCAATTTTTATTATGCTGTCGACCAAACTTGAAACAGGAAGTGAAGCATCAAAGAAATTATTATATTCATACGAAAAATGATTATGCTGTATCACAATACTTACTACGCGCGAGAGATTTATCGATAAACTTTAGTAACAATTACTTTCATACATTATAATAATTGTGATGCAGCATAACAATTTTTTATAAGAGCATAATAATTTTTTGGATGCGTCACTTCCTGTTTCAAGTTTGGTCGACAGCATAATAAAACTTGGTAGGTTTCAAGCCAACATTTTTCTCCGTGGATGATAAGAATACCGAATCGGCCCCAGAAAGGTATCGGGCTCATAATTTCAGGAAATGTTGATACTCATAAGTCATAAGATACTTCGATGCTGCAAGTTTCAGATTTTTATCTATTACCGTTTCTGAATAAATCGAAAAATACTGAAAATCAGTAAAAATTGTTATTCTCAGCAGCTTGTGAACCGATTGATCTAAATACCGGATATGTTTTGGGGCATGATGGTAGCTTCTAAGAAAAAAAATATGAGCCATGGCCTTATTATAAAAATATTTAAAAAATAAATAAATAATAGTAATGGCGAGATCAAATCAAAGTTGTTCTGGAGACAGGATTAAGCTTGAAGATGGTTATGCAATAAAGTAGCTAACAAAGTCCTTAATGATAATTAAATAAAAATATGTATATTTTTATGAATTCATTGTTTACACGGAAAGATTGGAACCCGAGCAGTTACTGTTCTGCACCCGACTCTGTGCAGCACCACATTAATTACTGTGCAGAACTTGACTGAATGATATGCGCACACAACTCAGTCAGGTTTCGCACAGTAATCAGTGTGGTACTGCACAGAGTCGGGTGCAGAACAATAACCAGTCGGGTTCCAATCTTTCCGTGTATAAAAAAACAATAATGGATGGTTTTGAAAATAAAATAAAATATAGGAAGAAGCACTTTGTACAGAAACAATAAAATTAATAAAAAAATTTATTGAGGATGTAAAGAATAAAGTAAATGAACTGAAGGATGCAAAACAACGACTAGAATATCATTGGTCAAATAAAAAGGACGCATATGAAATTGATACAGCTTGCATCGGTTTAAACAATAATTCTGAAACAATCCAATGGAAACCAGGATGTGCTCAATTGCCAGCTGGGTATTTTTGAATAAATAAAAACTAATTATTGTTTTCAGCTTTCAATTTATTTTATTTTATTTAATCCATTAATTATTAAAATTATCAATAGACAATGTACACCAGTAGGACATGAACAATTAACCAAAGAATCAATAGCTTACACTCAAATATCAATCAATAGATCTAGAATACTTAAATTAAATATCAAAGATCATATTGATAAATTTGTTAAATTTTTACTACTCCAAGCTTGTCAAGTAGACGTTGCTTTAGCTAATAAATTTAACGAAACTGATCAAACTTGTAGAAGACTTGAACGTGCTTTACTTGAGGTAATTTATTGATTATTCATCATTTTTATTTTCTCTCTATACACTAATTATTATGTATCATCATTATAAAATTAAGTATTTAATTAAAAATAAAAAAAAAAATGAGCTTTCATAAAATGATTAATATATTTATTATGGAAGTTGTTTTTTATATATTTAATAATATGTAATGACAGTACTTTAGATTGCTTTTTATTATTATTTAAAATGTGTTATTTTATTTCATATAAAACATTTATTTTTTATATTTTTAGTGTCTAAAATCCTTAGGTGATTCTGAAAAAGTTATTGTAGATACGTCTAAGGCAATAAGAAAATTAGACGCGCCAATTAAATGCGCTCAGACTCGTTTGAATATGCGTTTGAGACGTCAAGATATTGAGCAGTGTCGAGATTTTACACAATTTAGGTATCTATTATTTTGTTCATTTTAAGGAAATTATCAGACAGTGCCCCCCGCTTTTCGAAATTATTCAATAATCTGGAGCTGTTATAACAGTATTGAAATTTTATTAATTAAGAAAACAGATTAAAGCATTAATTGAAAAAAGGACAACTAGTGATAAGTTCGCCGAAATTTAGATTTGAAAAAAAATACTTAGTTGTTATCAATTTGGAGCTAATCAAAATTTGGTAAATAAATTTTAGTATACAAAATTAGATATTTCGAATTATAATATTGGCATGAAGATTTTACTGAAATTTAAGGTAAAAGACCTAGTACCCGATCACTCCATGTATTTGTGTAGATATATTTAGTAGAATTTAGTAAATATAGATATACAAATACATGAGTGATAGGGTACTAGTTCCCTGATCGGGTACTGGATCTCTTAATTAACAAATTTCGTTTTACTCCTGATTAATATCAACTGTAAGTAATTTTTTTTTATACCAGCACCGACATTTGAAATTTCAGTGTCTCTACAGCCAGGAAAAACAAGCGAATTTCAGTCCAATGCCGCGAATTAATATTAGAAAACGCGTAAATTGTGAATGTGTTCAGTCAGCGGACAAAAATAGTATATTTTACACCTAGGGTAGTAAAGTAAGAAATGTCTCAGATCACATGTTGTTGGTCGAGGCGAAAGTCTTTCGTCCCACTGTGCAAAACGAAGTTGCCGCTTTCCGCCCGAAGGCGAGAAAGAATAATGTTTCTGCCCGCTGACTGAAGGCTTTTGCTCTTTTAACTCTGATACTTGTCATTTGTTTAATAATTTTCGACCATTAATTTCATTTATGTAAATGACAGTTCTGACTGTGATTAAGTTTTATAAAAATTAGTGTCAATAATAAATAATATTAATAGTTTCTGCTTAACTATAAAATTACAATTGACAATTTATGCTTACGTTAATAATTGATTACACGATTGGTCTTAAATTAACTTGTTTCTTACTGGCTGCTGACCCTGAAACTTCAAGTTTCAATGCAGGTAATCATGAAAAATAGTCAGTATATCAGGAGGAAACACGATTTCAGACTGCGGGTAATGTCAGCTCTCACCTACGACTCAGCCAACTTCATCCTGGTCTGAAATCGTTTTATTTTATCCCTTGACACATAATATAGTGTAAATCTATATCTCAGCTAAATTGTCCTTTTTTCAATTAATGCCTTAATGGTTTTTTAATTAATTGATAAAATTTTAATACGCTTATGACAGCTGAGTAATTAAAAATTTTTAAAAAGTGAGCGGACTGTCTAAGAATGGCCTTAATAGATTTTAAAATAAAAAAAAATAATAATGATTACAAATTAAATTTTTATTTAATGAATAGTTTAATTGATCAAGTTAAAGATATTTCCGAGGGTGTAAGTGCACTATCAAGTAAAATAAATCTAACTAAAGATAAAAGCGAAGAACTAAATAACTCATATAAAAAAATCCAACACGAAATAATGGTAAAACGAAAAAGTTTATGGATCGATGGTGAACGATGCCGAGCAATGAGATCATTCTATCCTTCAGAACAAACTCTCTACGGCTATCAATAAAAATGATAATAAAAAATATTATTTTATATTCATTTATTTTAATAATCAAAAGTTATTAATTATGACAAAATATTTAAAATTATAAAACCAATAATGAAATAAAAATAATAATGAAAAAAAAAATCGTTTTTTTTTTTATGAAAACGCCAAAGATTACTACACTGAAGTATATGTACAAATCACTTAACTTCTCGACAATAATAATAATGATAATAAGTAAAATAGTGATGATAAGTTAACTGATAGCTGGGTCATAAAATTGATATTTTTGTACACAGTTTCGAAAAAATTTATAACTTTTTTCCTGTTAGCAAACGGATATCAATTCAGACCTTTAAGTATTATAATTATTATTAAGATTTACTAATCTTAAGCAATGTGATAAAAAGAAAAAAATCTTTTGCTCGTATGATTAAGTGCTAAAAAAAAAGCAATAAAATAAAATAATAAAAGAAAAAAAATTACTAATATCTCGTTGATAATGACGTGTTGGTTATATAATATGTCGTAATCACTCATGAGCCATTTCTTAATTATAATAATAATATACCTAGAAAAATATTTATTTTTTTAAATTTTCAGTTCTGAAATCAACAGTTTCTGCGTATCTCATTTAACATTTGTTATAAAAAACAGTATTGGAAGTTAAGCTGAGCACTTGCGCAAATATTTTTATTTATTTTTTTTTTTTCGTTTTTTATTTATTTACTTTTTTATTATGATACTGAAGTTAGCAGACAATTAGTAATTTTAAGATTTTTTTATTCACCACATCAATTACAAAAAAACAAAAACTAAAAATATGCACATGTAGAAAATTTGAAAAACTACAGGTGCAATTTTTTCAAATATTTTTTTTTTATGGCTTATCTTTTAAAAAAAAATCCAAAAACTATTAGACGTCTGCTAACTTCAGTATCATTTTTTATTTTATTTTTTTTAGTAAATTTAATGCGTATTTTATTCAGTCTCTTAAAATGTACAATTCTTAATTTAAAATTAAAAATGCACCGTCAACGAGACTTAACGACTGTAATTATTATTATTATAAAAATATAAATTATAGTTAATAAACAAATAAGTAAAACAACTAAACTTATATCATAATTACTTGGCAGATAAAAATAAAAAAAATTCTACTATTAATTTTTTCTTTTAATTTTTATACAATTAAATTTAGTATGAAAATTTATATAATTATTTAAGTTGCTTCAATCAATGAATTTTCTTTTCTCTATAATTATTTATATTTTGTTATCAAAAATTTAAATTATATCTCGAATATTATTAACGAGATAATAATAATTATTACCAATATTATTATTAGATAGATATATATCAAAAATTACGTATGAAAATTATATGAAAAAATATCGAATAACAATTATATAAACATTTTTTAATAACTTGAGGCATTGTAAAATATTTTTCTTTCATTTTCTATGTTTTTTTTTTCTCTGTAATATTAATTACACTATTCTATGATACTTATTTCTTTTGTTATCATTATAATTGTAAGTATTATTGTTATTATTATTATTATTATTATTGTAATTATTAATTATCTTTATTTTTATCGTCATGAAAACTTCATCTCCCAGCTATCGTGATTTATTTTTATTATATTTTAATTATATGTAGAGAGTCGTTGACGCTCAGTATGTAATATTATTGTTATTACATATATTTTATATTATATTTTATCGCCGCAAATTATATTCCTTTAAACAAAAATATAGAAAAAAAATTCATTTTTTTCTATGACTCGCGATATTTAAATACAATAATAAACAAAACGCGTTACACTTGAGGTCATTACAGTGCCCCCACTTTTTAAAAATTTTCAATGACTTTCAAGTGTCAAACGTATTAAAATTATGAGTGTGAATGTATCTGACAAATGGCAATTTTTTAAATATTAGAATGTATAAATAAAATGTAATTAGAGTAAAAATTAAAAAATGCGTATTTGGACAAATGAAAAATCCGTACGCGCATTTTTTAAATTAACTCATATATTTATTTCAAAATTATAAATTGTCTCATGTCTGCTACATTCACACTCGTTTAAAATTTCATCAATGCATTATAAAAAAACTTAAAACCTTAATGGAAAAAAGGACAACTCGCAATTTCGCCGAGATGTAGGATTAAAAAAAAATTACAATTGATATCAATTTGGAGTTTAACGAAATTTGGAAAATAAATTTAAGTAAAATTTTCATGTCAACTTTATAATTAGATTTTCAAATTTTTTAAGCTGAAATTTGTTCAACAAATTTTGTTTAACTCCTAATTGATAAAAACTGCAAGTAATTTTAAAAAAATTCTATATCTCGGGGAAATTGTCGTTTTTTCAATTAAGGTTTCAATTTTTTTTTAATTAGTTAACAAAATTTCAATACGCTTATGGCAGTTGAAAATGATACTGAAATTAGCCGACGTCCAATAATTTGTGTATTTTTAAAAAAATGATAAATTCAAAAAAACAAATATTTTTAAAAATTGCTCCTTTAGTTTTTAAAATTTTCTACATGTGCATATTTTTAGTTTTTTTTTCTGCAACTGATTTATTAGAAAAATTATTAGATGTCGGCTGACTTCAGAGTCACAGTTGAAAGTAATTTAATATTTTCAAAAAGTCGGCACTGGCTGAGAATACCCTCAAGTTTCATCAACTTCTACGATTAAACTCATCATTATCCTCACCATCATTATTACCATCATACTCAACTTTTTTTTGTTTTCATATTTTTTATTCCATTAATCAATACGCTTAATCGGTATATATAATAAAGTATAAATATTTAATAAGCGGATATATAATGATACAATATTTACAGGAAGATGTATGACGACCAAACTAAGCCTTAAAGTCTCGTAAAAAGCAAAACTCTATCTTGTAATTAAATTATTAGTTTTAAGGGAATTCAAATCCAGAAAAAATTTCACTCGTTAATTATTTTTTTTTCTTATTCTTAAGTAAGAATAATAAATGCAGAAAACTATCGTCATTATGCGAAAAGAAATAATTATGGCTCATAAAAAACATCCACAATCAACTCAATCTATTCGGAAAAAATTATTGTTTTTTTTTTTATATTTATCATTATCGATTATCAATTATTGTTCCTAAACACTCAAACTAATTATCATTTTTAGTTTATAAGACGCGCTGCAATTAAATACTTCAAGTGATTGAAGATTTATAAGACATTGTCTTAATAAAGTCGAAACATTAATTTCAAATCTTATATATAATCGACTTTCAAAGTACGCCGATAAAATACAGTGGAAAAAAAAAAAAATAAACATGCATTATTAATAATAAATGTCATAAAAAAAAATAAATATAAATTTTAAACGAATGATTGTAGTAAATTGAATGAGATATTTTTAAAGTTTTAACTTTATATTTA
This sequence comes from Microplitis mediator, assembly GCF_029852145.1. Lineage (NCBI taxonomy): Eukaryota > Metazoa > Arthropoda > Insecta > Hymenoptera > Braconidae > Microplitis > Microplitis mediator. The sequence goes on along the minus strand of NC_079973.1, from coordinate 20,961,975 downwards.
ATATTTTAAAGTTACTGATTTGAATATAATGAATAGTATGAATATGAAAAGTTGTTAAAACGAAACGATAAACTTATTGCCATTTAAATATATAAATCATTCATACATTTACGCTTTTAATCACACATTTATAATTATTTATCATTATCAATAATAATAAATCTATCTGACTTACGCAGGTACGGAGTCTATTTTAAAAATCACACAGATTATGCTACCAACGGCGTTCATTGCTCTGTTACTAAATCTTCAAAACTTACAGACTCCGCGTATCCACGTGCTATTAATTCATCAGCAAGGGATATCACCTGAAAAATAAACAAATTAACAATTTCATTATTATGTTAATTTTATTTTAATTAAAAATAATAATAATAGTGAATAATCTATCAACTTACCCCATATTTAGGTAATGTGATATATAAACTGATGAAAACTTCTGTATCAAGATATCCTTCGATCTGTGCTTGACTAATACAATTACTACAAAGATGAGCTACTACGTCATACGCATCTTTCGACCATTCGCCTATAAAAAACCAAAAAATATTAAATATTATCAATTAAAATAAATAAAGTCTTCAATTATCGGTGTAATTAATTTTTGTATTGTTATGTTATTTGAGGTGCGAATTGGGTTCAAATCGAATCGTTTCAAATCTATCCAAGGATTCCACCATGATATCTCCCCAGACGAAATCTCCCTGACAAAATCTCACCAGATCTTATAATAATCTATGTAATTATAATGATTTCTACACTGACGACTGGAGTCGTATTCAGGTTTTTTTCACATTTTATGTGTATATCATAAATAAATAGAATGTGTAACCCATACATGTATGAAATCATGGGAAATTCCCTGCCCAAATTTGATATCATCGTCAATTGCAAGAACTTGAGGTAAACTTACTGTGAAGTTAATCAATATCACTGAACGTCAAATTTTTCAAGTGATAGTATGGCCATCAGGGATTGGACTGATAAAAATAATTTTAGAAATTTTATCCTGGAGAGATTTTGTTATAGGGAGATTTCGTCGTGGGGAGATAAAGCCGTGTTACCCAATTACAAATCTTCAATTATCAGTATAATTAATTTTTGTATTGTTATGTTATTAGAGGGGCGAATCGGGTTCAAATCGAATCGTTTCAAATCTACCTAAGTAGCACACCCCTTTGTGGCATCTTTAAGATATCAGCTTTTAGGCTATTTTTTGACATGATAAGGCAATATGTTGACAAAACGATCAGAAATTTATGCCAGCGAAAAAATATCTGGTTAAAAGACTTGACACAAGTGACGACACAAAGTAAATTACAAATCGTGGTAAAATAAGTCATCTAAATAACTTTTTAATTGACATAAGACAGGAAAAATAACAAAAAATTTCTCTGTCTCCGGAACCAACATTTTGCATGTCGTATTTATACCAAAAAAGGTGACTGAGACAAAAAAATTTGTCTAATCCCTTTAAAAGACATGTTAAAGTTGTCTCTGTGCTACTAGGGTAACTATTGGATTCGAAATTTGAAAATTTTCTAATAATTCAAAACTTCAAATTATTCTTCAATTTCACAATTGTCCGGAAGTTTTTAAATTATTTGTATCTCTTCAAATCACTCGATTCAAATCAAGAGAATTCTGATCAGCTTTTAAATATTAAATTTTTACTTAACAGGGTTATCAGATATTTTCAGCTGAGTTTTCTTTTGGAAAAATTTACGAATTCGGAAAGTTTCGGATTAGTTTTAAATTTACAAATCATTCCAAAAGTTACGAATAATTCGAATTTTTCAATTCGATTCGATACAAATAATTCGTGAGTTCAAACCATTCGCACACTCCTATATTTTATTCCAATACAAAGTCTTTACAATCTAATACTGACTAATAAAAATTAATTTTATTATGAAGTTTTGCAAAAGTGAGCATTTGGTAAAATCAAATAAAATTTGAATTTTGATAAAATTTTAGACTATTAATTATTTTTATATGAGTTGACGAAGATGGCGGTTCTGAATTACATACAAAAAGGGTGACAGCCTTCTATTTATCAATATTTAAATTTAAAAAATAGTTACAGTTAAATAAAAATTTTTCATGTATTATATGACTTTTCATTCGATACTTGAAGATACCACAGACTTACTGTTGGCGAAACGTGTCATGACTTATTGAAAAAAAATAAGAAAACACTATAAAAATCTATTGGCCTTGACTAATATTATTTATAACTACCGACAATAGAAGAATATAATAACTATTAGCATGTAAATGTTCGATGTTTTTACTTAATGTTGATTTGCGTAAATTAATTAACAATAGACATAAAAATGAAATTAATAAGGCTGCACACAAATGTGGTATCAAGTAATGTCACATGATATTGAGTAATGTTGTTGTCTACTTATAACTATAATAATAATGTTGTTTATGTGAACCAAAGTCTAATAAAGTTGCGATAAAACAAAGAAATATTGCAATAGATAATTTTCAAATTTATTCTACACAAGTTATTAGCTAAAAAAATAAATAAAACTTACCGGCTACAGGTTTTACATGAGCTATATTAACTTCTAAAGTTTGGAAAGGCAGTGTCAGAAATTCCGATGTTATTTGACGCATTTCAGAACTGCTAAATTCCCAGAAACCGCCATGGTCAACTAAGCGCACTACATGTTTTAAACCTTCTGCATCTGGTTCTTCAACAAAAGCTCTAACCCATTTTTCGTACCAGTGGGCAACGACAATCATACCGCCTGTAAATTAATAAAGAAAAATAAAAAATATAAAAATACATAATAAAAATTAAGGCAAAAGACCCAGTACCCGATCAGTGACCCAGCACCCGATCATGTATTTGTAGATTTAATCTATATTTAGTAAAATTTAATAAAGAGTGATCGGGTATTAGTTCCCTGGTCGGACACTGGGTCTCTTACCTTTCTATGGTTAATTAAATAATGAATAATTTTGCGAGTGAAAGAGAGAAGAGAAATAATAGTATAGAAAGACGAGACAGATATTGAAGGGTAGATTGTTGAATGACTAAATGAATGAAGACACTTACGGGTAAGTTGGTCTGGCACATGAGGTGATTCGACAGTGCTATAGAATTGTGTCATGTTATAATCTAATAGCCTCAATGTGGGATACGTAGGATGTGTGGGTAATTGTATGAATAAACGATTTGGTTGTAAAATATGACACACCAATACATCATTATTGAGACCCTCAACTAACTGGAGTTGCATTAATTCTGGCACCCATGTTATTTCTTCGGGTGATGTCGTTATGTTAACTTGTTCAAATGATAAGTCTGAGTAGGTTTTTTTAGGAAACTTTTGTCTAATTAAGTCTAATGCTCTCGTAATATTTTCTGATAGTCCTTCAATTATACATAATCTCATGTCTTCTTCTGTTGGATGAAAATCAATGGCAATGTTAACATTTGCCTGGTCATTGAGATTTTTTATTGAATATCCCTGTCTTCCGATAAGTTTTCCAACGTATTTTTCAGGGATTATAAATTCATAAAATATTTTGTCATTAGTTTTTGATACTTTTCCATTAATACTTCCACCTGTTTATATATAAATACATATCAATTAGTAATCATTTTAGGAAATAAAAATAAAAATATAAATATATTTAAATAAATAAAATTTTACCTTTTCCACTGTCTGTACTGCCTTCACTTCTGATATCATCATTTACACTGCCGTCCAATACACCAGAAACAGGACTATGATTTGCCGAATCTCTTTCAGATAAAGCTTGCCCTGTTTTACCCTCATCAGTTGTGGAAACAGTGTCGTTTGTTTTATCACAAGTTTCAATGCTAATTGAACGTGATCTCATTTGAGGAGTTGCAACAACGGTTTGCTCTAATTCTTCAACTTCTACTTCAATTTTACCCTCTTTCTCTAAGATCTTATTCTCAACTTGTTCCTGCTCAACAACTGATGTTACTTTACTGACAATAACTTGCTCTGAAATTACTTCAGAGCTTGTGTTATTGTTGTCCTCGATATTTTCAAGAATAACTGGAGGTTTTTTACGAATCATCAAGTCAAAATTTGATGATTTTGGATTACTGCCCAATACTATTCCCTTCATTTCAGGCAAATCCTCGACGTCTTCATACCAAGGTAAGCTATTACCCGACGATTTTCTTGATCTCATTGACATTGACATTGACATAGAATCTGATTTCTTCATTGGTATATCTAAGCTTTCACTTACTTTGCGCGGACTGCAAATAACGACTGATTCTTTTAATGATACTTGACTTAATGTGTTTATTGAACTGAATGAGTCTTCAACGTGAATTCCCGAGTCGTATAAACTTAAGTTATTATTTTTCGGTGTATTTATTTCACCGTTTGATTCTTTAGCTGTTGATGTTGTTGTTGTTGTTGTTAATGATTTTTTATCCGACTTGGATATCCCACCGGGGTCAACTCGATCTACTCCTCGACGTTTGTACCAAAAAAACCCAATGATAAGAGCGAGTGCTGGAAAACTCCACTTCATTAATTGCAAATTTTTGACAGACATGATTGGTGTCCACGGTAGCCGTTTTTGTGCAAAAATGTTAAAAGCTAAAAAAAGAAACGATCTTATTATACTTAAGTTATTTAACAAAATTGTGTACCTAAAGATCGGAACGTTTTTCGTGAAACGAAAATAAAAAACAAAACGAAAAGTAAAAAATCTACTGGATCTAAATTTTTGAAATTTCTCACATACGCGCCACTCCTAACTACCCCTTAAGCAGTCAAATAACATAAATTTTTAATTTCCGTTGCGCGAAAAACGTTCCGTTCTTCAGGTACATACAAAATTAATGTTTGCAAAAAAAATAAATGACAAGTAAAAATCATTTTATTTATTGATAAATGAAATAAAAAATAAACTCATAATTGAAGCGAGTCAAAATTTCCGATTAATTATTTGTAATTATATATTTTTTTAATGGTTCAAACTTTTAAAAGTTGTGATTATTTTTTAAATTTCTAACAAAGAGAATAATAATAAAAAAAAAATACTTTGTTAACTTCCACAATAAAAAAAAAAACTTAATAACCCGAGGCTATTAAAATTACTGACTAATTCATCGATAACTGCCGATAAAGACAATATACATTAAACCTATATTGAAGTTACGCTGATATATATTTTTTGTTACAAAATTTTTCTAAAAAAGCTACGTGGCATTAACGTGAATAAGTTTAAAAATCAGTGTATTTACATGTGATTTAAATTAAAGTAATAAAAAAAACGATAGATCGATCGATCGATAATAATTGAGCGGTGAAGAAATTTTGCCACGTGTGTTCTTGAATTGGCAGACTCTAAGAGGCCGAAGAGAATGTAACATACGAGAGCAAAAATCTCGTTGAACTTTCTCAGAGAAGTTGCCTCAAGTGCGGGCGACCGGTTTTATTCGTATGGCCAATTCACATGCACGCAAGCTGACGTTAAATATCATTTAAACTTTTTTATAATATATACACATATGTACATGTATACACAACATAACTATTCTTTATATTAACAAACTTTGCCAATAACTTTACTACTAATAGTAATAGTAATAGTTATAATATAGCGTAGAAAAAAACGATAAATTATAAAAAAACTAATAATCAACTGTCTAACAATATGACGAATACAATAAATCACGGTAAATTAATTTTTATTAACTTGGTCTTTAAATCAATCAATCGATACTCATGTATTAATGTATCAATACACCAACTGGGACATATGGTTTACATAATATTGAGATCAATTCAATTAAATCACAGCTTAAATTTTAAATTAATTATAATTTCGAGGATTTATATATAAAACTTTTTTTATGATAAAAATAATAAATTTTTAACCGGTAAAATATTTTCTATCGGTTTATATTCAATATGGAATTAATGAGCTCCGAATTATTTAAATTTTTTTGCGGGAAAAAAAGTAATAAAAATTAAACAAGATATAGTGAACTTACCGGAGTAAAAGCCATATTGATTATAATTCAAATAAACAAAATGAAATAACTTGATAAATTGAATTAGAAATTGTCGGTATACTCGACGGTAAATAATAATAAAAGTAATAAATAAATTTGAAATGAAAATAAGAAAAAAAAAATGTTGAGCGTGATAATTATTATAAGGTGTCCGCGAGTAGAGATCGTGATACTGCGGTCTATGACAGAGCAACGACTTAAACTTCCTGCACGTGGTCTTACAGCAGAAAGGCGACTGAAAACTGGTCTGCCCACAGCGGAACGCAGACGCGCCGCGCCGCGAAACAGCCATCGAGTACTACGTGTCTACATGTATATATATAATAATAATATCCACAACTCGAGCAGGCAGCGGTCGTCGTGCCGTTCGACTTTATATCAGGCGAGAATAACCAGATAAGAGCTACCACAGGTACTCAAACTATTACGTCGATTTGCCCGCTTCAAATTGCCCTTTATTATTTTTTGTTGTTATTTATTATTCAATATTCATAAATTATGAGTTTGTTGAACGTTTGTATATAAACATTGTTAGCAATGTTGTTGTTGTTATGAAAAAAAAGTAAACAAACAACAATGAAACGTGGTTTTATTTATCATACACGAAAAAAAATGAACTATATAAATTGAGAAACGACAAGAAATATATATGTAGTGTAAAAAATTGGGAGGGAATTTGGAGTTTTGAATTTTATTTAAATCCAAATTTACTCCAATTCGGAGTTCCGGAGGTAAAAAAAAATCACTCTGCATACGGAGTAAATGGGGAGTTTGTTTTTTCCAGCTGAGTGATTTCGGAGTGATCTGGATTTTATTTTGGTCTGCATTCACTCCGATTTGGAGTTTTAATGATGAAACAAACTCCCCTTCGGAGTAAATTTCACTCCGAAGGAATAAAATGAATAAGTAGTCATCTGCTCCGCATTTACTCAGCTAATTTTTTACAGTGTAATGATAAAGTGATCAGTAAATACTATCATTCTGAATAGTAATTCTTTAATTTATAATTCAAACGTAAATAATTATAAGATAAATATTAAAATTTATTGTCTATGCAGAAAAAATTAATATTTGAATTTTAAAAATTGTAACTTGAATATTAAAAATTTATGACACGTATTATAAAATTTATTGTTTGGAATAAAAATTCCCTTTATTGATATCCAGGTTCTGGGTTATAATTTCACACAATAATTTTTAAAGTTCTTTATCTCCATGTATACTGTAAAAAATTCAATCCAAAGTGAATGCGGAGCGGATGACTATTTATTTAATTCCCTCGGAGTGAAATTTACTCCTAAATGGAGTTCATTTTAATATTAAAACTCTGCTGAAGACAAACTCCCTATTTACTCTTTCTGCGGAGTAATTTTTATGAAAAACTCCAAAACTGAGTGACAGTGAAACTCCGAATTCACTCCCGATAATTAAAACACTAATTTATTGTAATTGATAAATAGTAGTCTAGGAAAATTGAAAGAAATTTTTATAGGAAAAATTTTTCACGTTACATTCAATAAATTTCTTTATTTATTGTTATTATAACTTGACCACTTGATCAAAGTGAAAGAATAATAACAAGCAATAGTATAGGAATAGAATGTAGAAAATCCTAGTTCACTTGTCTCAACAGATTCCAATGCATGATAACAACGTGACGTAAAGTATATGTGTAAAGGTATTGGTGATTCAATGTAAGCTTGGAATGTCAGTCAAGTTAACTAACAACTTTAACTTGTTATATATTTTTATATATGGATGCAGTAGTAATAGTGGTAGTTTTAGTATATATGGGTTTAATCAGTGAAGAGACCGAAAAGTTCACGGGTATTAGATAATTTACACAGATAAAATAAAATATAAATTTTTGACCATTCGACTCGGGATTAGTGAAGAGAGAGAATTAAAAAAAAAACATCGACGGTCCTTTGAAGGAGAAAAAGTTAAAATTGATGAATGTCTAGCTTTTCGGAGCAGGTATCAAATGCTCCCCCGTGGGACTAGGAAAATATATCATAAAGAAAGTTTTTAAATTTACTGACACGTTGTTCATGTATTTATGTATTTTTCGAGTGGAAAATTATTGTATGCTATAGTAGTTTAATTTTTACTATTTGTATGACGTAATGGCTTTAACGTAAGTCGCTATTATAAAACATTCAAATTATCAGTGAGCTTACGATAATCGATAATTAAGCGATACGATAAGAAATTATTTTTAAATCACTATTTCATTACTACTTGTTTAAAGCTTGTTGATAATTTATTTAAATTACGGTCTATTCCATTACATTGTTTATGAATTTAATTTAAAAAATGATCATTGATGAACGTTTCTAATTGCATATATAATTTTTTAGATAAATAATTTTAACTATAGTTAAAATATCAAATTAAATTATAATCAATTACTTAGATCAAAATTAGAATTTATGGATTGCATTAGGAGAGGCGATGTCAGACATGACTATCTGCGTTTACTAAGAAGTAATTCTGATATTTTTGAAAACTCTTTTCTGATTCATGGCATAAAAATTAGGAATTCATTACCGGCTGATATTAAATAGATGACAACTTTTAAACAAGCTTGTTTTAACTTCTTGCAATCAATCTAATTACGATTAATCCTGTGGTTTAATATGTTAGTGTTATTAATTAGTATCGGTCTTTCAAATTGTATTGCGAACACTGTATCAAATTTATACCTGTAAATTATTTACTTTATGTATTGTTGATGGTTCTGAAGGAGCTTAGAACTCCAGGATCAAATAAAAATTTTACCTATCTATTTATTTATGTATAGTTGATCCTCACTGATAGATTGATAAATTTCTCAGCAATTTACACAATAAAACAACGAATTTCTTGGCGCAAAAAATCTTTACTTGTACTGAGAAACTTTTTGAATTATGAATTAAAAATAAAAATTTTCTTGGAGCAGGAAAAAATTTTTTGTGTAAGAAAAAAAATCCTTGAGTCAGATAACTTTTTCTTACCCTAAGGAAATTTTCAATTCATAGTGAAAAATATATCTTGCGTCAAGAAATTATTTTTTTTCTGTGTACTACTGATTAAAATAGTAATTATTTTATTATTGATCAACTTGTCAGATTATATGAAGTTGAAATAATTTTTTGTACGTTCGAAAATAAATATGTAATTATTAAATAAATATTATTTTCTTTGAAGCAAAATTTTTATGAGTTCGATAACTTAATAATTTATTGAGGTTGAAATAATTTCAACTGTTTGTTCATTAAAATTAAAAATTTTTAAATATTTATTGTTCAATTTTACGCTCGATTTTTATCAATAATTTTAAAAATAAATTTTTATCACGGTTATTATTGATCGAAAATTTATAAACGATCAAAATATTTTTTTTTATAATTTATTAGTTTAAAAAATGTTACGGATCAATAAATATTATTTGATTTTACTTAAAACATTTTTTTTAACGTCAAATGATTTGATAAATTAAAAACAAATTTAATTATCTTGATTATTAATTATAATTTGTATAAAAATTTTATAAGCCAATTGATTTTGAAAATACTTTACTATTTATATTTCGCATAATAATTAAAATTATTTCAATTATTTCAGAATAAATACAATTAATTATTCATAATAATTAATATGAGAAATAATATTATTATGCAAATACGTATTATTGTATAGAGATAAAGAAATTATAAATAAAATAAACGAAAAAAAAAATTAAAGTTCCCAAAACAAACTGTATGTCTACACGTGTTTGTAATAATAAAGTAGAAGTAAAAAAAAATTATCGTCACTCAAAATACAAATGACTTTTTTAGCTTTCTCTTATAACTTATAAAAACTTGATGTTATTGTCAAGGCTATTTTTGTAGTAAGCAAATTTATGTTACTCCCCCCATTTCCGTAGTGTTAAATATCTTTAAAATATTCTCATAAATTAATTTCATAATCTTATAGATTCATTTTCTTCATCAAAAATCCTGAACTACTAGTTAAAAAGTGACTGCAAAAGATTTACGTTCAATTCAATTTAATTTATTGATAAAAATTATCAATTAATGAAAAATTTTTTGTTCCTAAAGATCAAACATTTTTCTCGCAACGAAAAAAAAATCTACTGGATGACTAGATTTCTGAAACGTCTCGCACATAAATGCTGTTATGTCAGCGGAAAATCTTAGACTACCCCTCCCCCTATCCCCGAAACGATCTCTAAGCAGTCGAATTACAGGAATTTTTAGCATTTTCTGTTTTCAAAAGACTTAAAATTGCTCGATTAATTTCTTTAAATGTGAAAAAGAAGATGAGTGGCGTATCCTCTTACAAAAAATATTTTCGTCTTGAATAAAAATGATCCAGAAGTTAGCAGGAGATTAGCAATTTTCAGATTTTTTTATCAAAAACTCCATTACGAAAAAAAAAAAATAAAAATATGCACATGTAGAAAATTTAATAAACTATAGGTGGCATTTTTTTAAATATTATTTTTTTATTATTTATCGTTTTGAAAAAAATCTAAAAATTATTAGACGTCAGGTAACTTCAGTATTATATAAAAATAATCTAGAAGTTAACAGACGAATACAAATTTTAAGATTTTATTTCCAAAAATCAATTACAAAAAAACTAAAAATATGCACATGTAGAAAATTTAATAAACTACAGGTGCAATTTTTCAAAGTATCCATCGTTTTGAAAAAAATCAAAATATCATTAGACGTTGGCTAACTTGAGTATCATGAATAAAAACCATTGTAATAAAATTTAAACTCGATAAAAAAAACTTCGACGAATGATTGAAATCACTTAATTAACTCAATCATTATTGAGCACACATTTAAAAAAAAATATTATCAGTGTTCAATATCATCTGTGTCAATAACTGCCCGAATTATTATTTTTTTCCCCTACACACAATAATTAATAATAAAATAAGACCAAAAATAAATTAATACATTGTTATATACCAAAGAAATAATTACCGGACAGACACCACATCTAATCCACGACCTAGTTAACAAGTTAGACTAACAATTAAATAATAACATTAATTATCTCACACCAATAAAACTGAATATTATTTTGTTTAATAAATCTATCAGTTATTTGAGCATTTCTATATTCCATACAACGGAAATAAATATAAATATTTTCTACTGATAAAAGTAATAAAAATAAATAAAAATATCCACTATCAACTACCGTGTTGTTTTGTAATTGTCAAAAAAAAATTTATATAAATATATTGATAAGAATGATTAAAAAATGAATTAACATGTGTTAAAAAAAATGTATTACAGTAATTTGATCCTAAGCAAACTACTTATCAACAAAACATAAATAAAACAAAACAAACTCGTACTGAAAAATAATAAACAGTATTATTGTATATGAGTGTGAATGTAACAGATCAGACAAATTTATAATTACTAATAAACAGAGTAAATAATTAATTAAATTAAATTTTTAAAAATTGCGCGTTTAAAAAATTTAAAAATTGATAAGTGCATTTTTTATAAATATCATTTTTTTAATTATTTATAATTTTAAATTTGTCTGATGTCTGCTACATTCACATGAGTGTAAATGTAGCAGACATCAGTCAAATTTATGATTATAAATAAATGGAGTAAATTAATAATCACATAAAGTTTTTAAAAAATGCGCATTTGAAAAATTAAAAAATTCATAAGTGCATTTTTTATATCAATTTTTAAAATTATTTACTCTATTTATCTATGATTTCAAATTTGTCTGATGTCTGCTACATTCACACTTATAATTTAACAGACATCAGAAATATTTATAATTATAAATAAATAGGGTAAATAATTAATAAAATAAAATTTTTAAAAAATGCGCGTTTAAAAAATTAAAAAATTCATAAGTGCATTTTTTATAAATATCATTTTTTTCAATTATTTACTCTATTTATTTATGATTTCAAATTTGTGTAATGTCTGCTATATTTATATGAGTGAGAATGTAGCAGACATCAGTTAAATTTATAATTATAAATAAATGGAGTAAATAATTAATAAAATTAAATTTGAAAAAAATGCACATTGAAAAAATTTAAAAATTGGTGCGTGCATTTTTTATAAATATCATTTTTTAAATTATATATAATTTTAAATTTGTCTGATGTCTGCTACATTCACACTCATTTATTGTACTTGTAATTGTAATTGCATAAGAAGTAGTAATAGCTAGTGTTTGATAAAAAAAAAAATCAAACAATTATGCATTACACAGCAAAAGTACAAAGAATGTAAATGCGTAACATACACACACATGTGATTAAATCATACGTTAATTTATTATAAATTATCTGTACTCGATGTAACGATAATTTAATAAGAAAGATAATAAAATTGTAAATAATTACAAAAAAAAAAAAAATAATTTGTAGATAAATAAATAATTAATGGCATTTTGATATATTTGTGAATAATAATATTGTTGAAGTGGAAGTAATAAAATTAATAGATTTATTAGACAGTAAAAAAATGAATAGAAGTTGAATTAAATAATGTTGGGTTTTGGAATTCATTTGCGTCCATATTGTCCTCACCATGAGCGACTCAAATGCCGGAAGATATTTATAAAACGTTATCGCAAATAAAAATAAATTGTGAGAAAGTATGAATACGAGGTATTTGTAAATAAAAGTACCGTAGTTTAATGACCCGGGTATTTAAATGTTATTTTGGCGAGATAAATAAACTGTAAACGTATTGTATAATAAATAAAAAAAATAAAATGAAAAAAAAGCCGTGCGGCAGTCGTATATGCACACGAGGGCGGCGATAATACATAGACGCCGGTATAATATATTTTTTTATATATAAAAACTTACCAATTATTATGATACTTGGATTGATATTGTTGATGATTGTATCCGAATATTAATTATCTGTATGACACAGTCCACTTAATTATTGTTTATATTTATTTATTGTTAATTTATGAATTTCACGTGAGCACAAATGTTTTTTCGTTGACTCGCTTACCAGGCAATATGGCGTTATGGAGTCCCACGACCACGATGGATTCCTACACATACAACATGCGAGCTACAGATACTCGTTTTCTTGTTTGTGTGCTCGTCTATTATATGAACATGTGAATATAGGATATAGATGAGTTTCAATGTCTGTGTGTGTTGGTAAGTCTTCTTTCTTTTAGCAGCGCCGTCTATTGAAATATTTAAGTACAAGTAGCTGCTGCTGTTGAAATTATCAGGGATGGCAACGTTAAAAATTTCTATTGCACTAGGTCATGATTATTATAATAATAATAATAATGATTGTCTATTTAAAATTAAGTAGCAGACATTAGACAAATTTAAAATTATTAATAAATAGAGTAAAAGATTAATAAATTTAAATTTTAAAAAATGCGAATTTGAAAAATTTTGAAATTAATAAATGCATTTTTTATAAATATTATTTTTTAAATTATTTACTATATTTATTTATAATTTGTCCGATGTTTGTTACATTCCCACTCAGTGAATGTAGCTGACAGTTGTCATGTAAAAAATTTTGAAATAAGTGAATGAAATTTGAATTTAATAAAATTTTTGAAAAATGCGCATTTGTAAAATTTGAAAATCAGTATGTGTATTTTTTTAAATTTTATCTTTTTAATTGTTTAATTCGTTTATTTGTAATTTAGAATTTGTCATAAATCTGCTACATTCACAATAAAATTTTTATATTTTTTAATTTTTTGAAGCGGCCATTGTTTTTTATCAATAAAATAATAAAAATGATATTTATTTATGCATTGAGAATTTATTTTATCGACTATTGGTAATAAAATGGCTAACGCTTGAATTTTAAATGGAAATTTGAATTTTCGCGGTAGAATAAACGATGCGCGCGCAAGTACTCCAGCCAATGGACGCTACGCATTTTCCCCCACGACGCTGCGCTGATCAGCTATTTTTTGCTCAGTTCTCAACGGAAACACGCTTGTTAGACAAGACCAGTGATGATCGGTGTGAATCATTTGTTTTTTACTAATGACTATTCATTGTTTTGGCATAAAAAGTATGTAAATAATTTTTTTGTAGCTTTTAAAGTAGTAGTTTATATAAATTAACGAGTGACAATTGAAAGTTTAATTAGAATATAGTAAAGTTCGGTACAGTGTCCAAAGTGTTTGTGTTTTATATAAATAATTGCAAGTAAATTATAAATAATTTTTGTGCGTTTGTGATTAAAATTATAAGTGATAAATTCAAGTGATAATGTTACAATTAAGTGATTTTCAGTTTCGAGTGTCGTCAGTCGTGTCATATTCAGTAACAATTACTGAGTGTCGTTGTCGTGTTAATTCAGTAATAACTTTTATAAAAAATTAATTTCTTTCTAATTAATTCGGGATGATCCTGAAATTAGCAGACAATTAACAGATTTTGGATTTTTTTCAAAAAATAAATTACAAAACAATGCATATGTAGAAAATTTAAAAAAAACTATAGATGAATTTTTCAAAAAAATTTTTTTTTTTTTTTTTTGTAATTGATTTATTGAAAAAAAATCCAAAAATTAGTAAACGTCAGCCAACTTCAGAATAATAATTCGCGTTTTTTTTAACAATTCTTTTAAATAATTTTCAAATTAATTAGTCTAAAAATTTTTTTAAATTAGCAAATCAACCCGTGACAAAACAAAATCTCCTCAGAATTAATTTTCAAATAAAAAAATAAAAACGAATCTTAAAAATTTTTTTAAACATAATTTTACATGAGAGTGAATGTAGCAGACTTGACACATTTTACAAATTTTAAATAAATAAATTAAAATAATGAAATTTTTAAAAAATTCACGAACTGATTTTTTATTGATCTTAATACGCAATTTTTTAATTTTCATTCTACCAACATTTTATTCATTTATTCAAAAGTTTAAAAAATTCCTACTCATCAGTTACATTCACACTCATAATTTAAAAAATTAAAAAACACCAACTCCCGCCATTACGCAGTTTTAAAATACCAAAATATGATAAATATCAAGTGAAGTTTAGTTATCAACGGTTGGTAATAAAGTTGTGACAAGTATCGATCGAAAAGCGCGCGAACTGTATCCTCTCGTGCTTAAAAATTCACATAATGGCCGCATAGCGTTGTAGTGCTCCCAAGTGCTCCAGCACGTGTACAGCTGTCCTCCTAATAAACTGCCAAAAAAAGTGAGTAATTTTTATTTTTTACTATAAAATTATCTATTACACATATTCCCCAGTACTTTTGCTCTGAGTATATATAAGATAAACAGTGAAAAGAGTTGTGCAGTGGAAAATATGACGGCAAACGTCGTCATAACCATATTCGCTAATTTTTTAGCATTACTGCACGTGTATGACACACGACACACTGTTGCTCTTCGACAATTTTTAGTTCAATGTCAGTTCGCGTTAAATCGATCAAACCTCAACGTAACTCATTTCAGTGGCCTTTCTCAGTTTGTCGATGATTAATCTACTCGTAATTAAAGTTATTAGAAGTTATCCTGTTTACTTGGTTTTATTATTTTTTTTCGCGCCATTTTAAAATAACGTCCGGCATTTTTTTTATTATGATCATAACAACTTGTTTTACCTGAATATATTTTATCACGTGAGTTTTATAATTTATAATAATTATCCGTCACACGAGTTTTTTTTTTTTATTTAAATTTATAAATTTTTTATGACATGACGTAATTTTATTTTTTACTATCTATGAAAATTTTTTATCACACATTTTTTTGTGATTCTATATATAACAATATATCATTAATGTCCATTATCAGTTAGGAGTTGAATTAAAATTTCGAATTTTTATTTTTAACAAAAAATTACACGATAAAAAAAATCATTTGAAAATATTAAAAAATTCACAATCGTGTAGCAGACATCAGACAAATTTAAAATTGTAAATAAATAGATTAAATAATTTAAAAAATAATATTTATAAAAACGCACTTATTGATTTCAAAATTTTTTAAATGTGCATTTTTTTTTCATTTTATTTTATTAATTATTTACTCTATTAATAATTTTGAATTTGTCTGTCTGCTACATTCACACTCATTAAAAATTCTTATTTATTTTGAATATTAATTTTATATTAACATTTTTTTTTATTTAAAAAAAAATTTATAAGAAATTAACAAAAATTATTATTCTGAAAGTGACTCATAAAATTTTAGTCAATGTTACAAAGATTTAAAAACAGCATCAATTATAATAAAATGATTCATCAAACTTGAAACGATGTCAAAATAAAAAAAATATATATAGATATATAATGAATAGTAAGGATAGGCTAGGTCAGGGTTGTATAATTACTAAAATAAATGAAATTCAAGGTAATTTATGTTGAAATTAATCAAATTCTTTATTTATATTATTTTAAAAAATCTAATATCATCTACCAACTGGAACTCTCTTTACATTTAAATATCACAGGTACTCGTTTCTCTATCACAAGACCCTCTACTCGGTCATTTTTTTTTTTTTTTTATTAATTTTATTTACCCAAAAAATGACGATTTAAATTTTCAAGGATCCAATGATCGATATTTTGTGAAAAATTATTTTTTTTTTTACAACAGACCGAGGCGAGGCGCATAAATTTCGGCGCTTAAATTAATAATTAACAACATTGCACTCGCTCAATTACATATTTAAAATTTAATAATAAAAAAATAATAATAGTAATAATCAATAATTAATCAATGATAAATATAAGAATCTACTTGCGCCGAAACGGTTTTAAAAAAATTACTTGATTAATAAAAGTATGAAATTAAACAGTACAATAAAATGTTAGAGTAAAAAAAATATTTTAACTGTTTACCAATAAAAGTAAATTAAAGCTTAACCACTTGGCATATTCATTTAAAATATAACCACACACATTAAAAGTGGCCTTGACAATTAACGAGATCAGAGTGTCTTAATCTCTCCTAAAACAAATTCTATTGAAATGATTTGCTATTTTAAGAATCGTTTCCTTGGTATTTATCTTTCTTTTTTTTTCTTCTTCTAACATATTGATACCAATAGATCGATTTGAGCAATTCGAGGTGTCTTAATTTATCTAATTAAATCTACTATACTCTAATAAATTTAAATAATAATTCAGTATCGTTGATTGAAGAATAAACAATTAATTATTCTTTGTTAGTCTTGATTTTCTTGCTTGATCCCAGACCAACTTGTAATTATTAGGACCTCCGTTGAATCACAGTCCAGTCGTCTATATCATCACCAATTTTATTAACAATTGTATAGACATTTTAGCTCAGCAGAAGTCTTTTAATAATTATTATATTTTCTTTGTCGTCTCTTCTTCTTCTTCTTAATTATTTTTTGTTAACAGTAGAATTTAATTCGACTGCACAGTTGGCTGCCTGCCCTGAGTAATTCGGCCAATTTTCACAGTCAATATATATATGTATATTTACTTATTTATATAACAACAGTGGTATGTAGTGTGAGGTCATTAATCTTGATTCAATTTATGACTTTGATAATTTTCATTACCATGGTCGCCAGACAGCTTCATTGGGTTTAACAACTTTTAGTAATCCCTGATGAGTTTGTGTTGAAATGTTTGTTTCACCTTCTGCTGATCTTCCAACTGGAGATGGTTGACTGGAGGCTGGTGTCAATGGCATAGAGTATTCTGATGAATTTGATGACTCGCTGCACACTGACGGTGATGACTGTGGTGGTGGTGGTGCTGATACGTGAATAGTAAGTGGTCCGGTTTTGTCCATTGAGATAAGCTTGTGACCGAGATGTGTCATCAGCTTGGTACCCAGTGCGACGTCTACTCCGGGTGTTTCAGCAAGACAGCGGCTGACTTCGTTGGCACAGTGAGTGTAACCGGCACGGAAACGATCTGAGTCGAGTACGGGATTTGCTGACAGACGTTGTTGACGTTGTAGTTTGTGAAGATGACGTACTGTCAGTTCAAGAATATCTGCTTTCTCGAGTTTAGCAACGTTCTCTCCGTCACCGGCAAGTGCAGTGACCATCAGGTCCTTCAGCTCATCTAGACACCGATTGATGCGAGCTCGTCGTTTTCTTTCAAGCATTGGTTTCATGACCTACGTAAAAAAAAATAATAATCACCATTAGTCACTGAGTTTATTGATAATAATTACGAATTTTTAATTTTTCAAAGCAAATTAATTTTTGAAAAAATTAAAAAAAATTTTTTTTTTAATTTAATTAATGAATTGATCTTTACCTTTCTGTACTGATAAGTTCTGGAGATCGGCTGTTCTTGTCCATCGACAATCATCATTTGCTCGTGCATTTGCATCTTGTTATTGTTGATAATAATTATCGACAAAAAATTAATCCTTTCAATAAGTCACTTAGTGTTGAACACGTCACAGGTGATCGCGACAACAAAATAATAACACAAGTGTCCAGACAATATTTAAAAAAAAATCAATTCACTTAATGGTGTGTATCAAAGTGAACTAACAGCAATTACGCGTTAACACTTTTATAACGTGTGATTGATAGTATTATCAAATAGTTATGTATGTATATATTTTATATAAAAATATATAACCGCGTGCGGTGGTTTAAAGATTGCTTTTGAAGCTCACCGTACAAGAGTCAAAGTAGAAATGTGGAGTTGACGATGTTGCAGGCATCCTTATATACGGGAGCGTGAGTGAACGATGGTAGGGATGGAATAGAGGGGAAAGATATCGGGGTTTGGTGATGGGGGACGAGCCTTCCGTGGGAACGCGCCGTGGAGCTTGGTTCCCAAGCAAGCACACCACCTGTAAGCGGCAGCTGCCAGACACGCGCCCACACCAAGCCATCGTCACCGTTTTACTGTCTTTTTCTTAAACATTACTGATACTTAAGTATCCTTGTTCTTTACTCTCTATACATACTAACTGTTGGTTAAACGCGCAATGCACTACGATAACTACAATACACCCATCTATACATACATATATATATATATATATATATACTTGGAATAACTTTTTGTCTTTCTTTAACTTGAGTGATGTCATGGATACATCCGTCCCAGTCTATTCGCTTATTCACAACTACGTGATATAAACCCATATCTCAGAGTTGCTACTCTTCTCCTCGATTCAACTTAAGCCTTTACCGGCACGGCCTCTGAACGGGTTTTCTCTAGTAATCATCATTTTACTTTTTTTATACTTTTTCTCATACACTTTTGAGTCATTTTCAGACCTCTGTACTTCTACACTTGGTACTTTTTTATTATTACATATATTACTTTTTTTTATATAAACCCGAGCATTTCACTCCATTTTATACCCTTTGATTCGCGATGTCTACTTATCGTACAGAACTTTTCTATAAACTTTTTTATTGCCATGACTTGGGATTTGAATTGATCGCGAGCGTAATCTATTTCTTAAGCATCTGATTGATTTTTATTTCTACATATTTTTTTATTCTGTAATGAGTAAGAGCTATACTATATACTACGGATGTATGTACAAGTACTGTGTTAGCTGTTGGATACCAAGTTCTTATTTTACTTTTTAGTTATTGAGCTTTCGTGATTACGGTTCCCCTTTGGCTCGGACTCTGGTTATATTAAGTGCGCAATGTTGAATTGCACGGGCGTTCCCTTCTTGATTGTTCAGTCACTTGTTCGTACCTTCGTTCGTTCTCTCGCTCAGTTGCACTTTTAAATTCATTTGAACGTACGTTACGTAGGGATAAGTGACCATGCAATTCGCTCGTTGTACGATTAATCATCTCAAGACGAGCGTCGCTTAATGACTACACCAGAGGTGAAAGAGTCATATATGTAGTTTATAGTGGCCCCTTATATTAGTGTTGGTAATATAAGAAGAAACCGCACGAAGCACGATTCGCGGGTATATATATGTTATTTTTTTATACATGTATATAGATGTAGGTTTTATCCGCTTGCGCGTGATATCAATTGTAAGTCAGTCACGCGTGGATTATCCTTGGAAATCCAATTACACCTTATTGCCAATTATTTCAATTATTTTATTAATTTTATAACAATACATTTTATTTACCTATAACATATATTATTTGGGTCATAAAACAACGATTACATTGAACATAAAAAAATCAATTCATTTTTTAAATTATTTTTTTAAATCTTAATTTTATTCGATAAATTTTTTAAATTTATAATGTATGTATATGTAGCTATTTCTCGTTTAACTTAATTACATACTGTGATTTTATATAATTTAAATGTAGTAAAAATACATATGCATGTATATTTATATTTATCTACATATAATTTTGTTAAATGAATTTTAATAACTAAAAAAATCAAAAAGATTTTGTGTAATTATTTTTTACGAGTATTTTTGGCTTTTAAAATATACATACTCGCATTTAATTTTAATTAAAAGACATACACAGATGTATAAACATCGTGAGACTTGAAAAATGTATAAAAATGACAAAAAAAAAATAAAAAAAATTACAACTTCGTGCATAAAGTAAAGTCCTGAGAAACGACTGGCAACCATTTCAGATGTTTTTTAAATGTTTCTTCTCTGTCAGTATTTAGCTTTCAAGACACACGCATATTATATATACATACATACATACATATATACACATATATACTATAGACTACTCTCAGCAATCGTTTTCAAACTGCCAGCTTCCCGGAGAATTACACATCCTCTTATGTCTTTTTAATTTTTATGTTTCTTTTCTTTTCTTTTTTTAATTCCTCCCTAATATTTATTCCTTTTCGCCGCGTCGCTTTTATGATTTTTTTATTTTTACATTTTTTTTTTAGCCATCAACTTCTTGGTCTATCTATTCTCATTTATTTCTCCTCAACACCACGGCATTTAAAAGTCGTTTGCAAATATATAATTATAGCGAAACACTACTGGTACTTCCACTCTACTCGCATCTCTCGCGTTCGCTTATCTGGATCGTCTAGTAGCTTGATTGCTACTGCATTTTACTACTATCTTACCTCTGGCGTTTAATTTACGATATTAAACCGCAATTTTAATACATTATTTTTTTTTTTTACTCGCTTTTTTCGTTTATTATTGACTATTTTTTCCCAACATCATTTAAGATACTTATAGGTGATTAAATGATGAAAAAAAATTCGTAATAAAAAATTTGCATTTATTATGCTTGATATGGTAAACTTAAATCTTCATAATATACCATAGATAATCGGTGATTATCTCTTCGTAGCTTCGTACACATTAATAAAAATAATAATAATAATAATAAAAATGATGATGATGTATTGATGAAGAAGAATTTCAGTTCATTAAAATGATATATCGATTGTCTAAATAATAGTCGATGCCAGTAGATACGTATGTGCGCACGTGTTGTAAAAATTTCCGCGTCAATTTACGAGCACGTGCGTTAGTTTTATTCGAAATCACTCGGGAAGATACAGCATTAGATAAAGAAAATAATAAAAATAAAGAAAAAATGTAATGAGAGAAAAAGAGAAAGAGAGAGAGTGAATAATGCAAGTCGAATTTGCAAAACGAATAGAAATGAAAAGCTCTCGTGGGGCCAGTTAATGTTATAACACGTGTACACTGAGTTTTTATAAGGGGCTCATGATATAGGACCATATATATCTAGCTGAAAAATCACGTATTCGTTATATAGCCCTTGGTTGACAGAAAAACGAAACGCGACAGCACGCGCCGTGGGTTTTAGCACGTGGCGTGAATTACATCGAGGTACAATCAGACGGAAGGAAATAACTCAAGCCGTGTGTGTTGCTTATCAGTAGGAACACTTGGCTCAACTTGGCCTCGTTCGGTATGAGAGAGAAAGATCTATATATTACATGTACATGTACATGTTATATATGTACCTAGTGTGTAGTTTAGTTTGTAGTATACAGTATACTGCCCAAGCGTGTTATGTTTTATTCATGAATAGAGTTTGATTAAAAAAATAGAAACTACGTTTCATGTCTACACTAATTTTAATATCGTGTTAGATTACGTTTTATTATTTTGTCATGTTTTTTTTTTTTTGTTTAATTTACATTAACCTGTTTTTATTATAATTAATTATTTACATGCCCTGAATTTTTTTTATTTACGTAAAAAAAAAAATATTGACTCAATAATTATGCACGAAATTCTCAATACTTGATTACTCGTTTAAAAATTAACAGAGAGATGTATAAAAAAAAACCTTTAATTTTGATAACTAAAATATTTGGTAAATTACCGTATAGCGTGTCGTCGACCCGCTGACGTTCCTGCAAATTTTCTCACATACCTTTTCCGCTTGATTCCCCTCTGCGAGCGTATGTACGTATATATGTTTTTTTTCCTTCTTTTTTTGTCTATTAAATACTTTCCCATGTGCCGATCTCAATTGCACACCCGGGCGCATGCTTGAGGGGCCTTATTAGTACATCAGCTGTCCCGAGAACATATGTCACACCGTAGCACGAGCCACGAAATCGTTTTGAGCCCCCCTGCATCTTCTTACGTTCCCCCTACCCCTTCAATCCATATGCATACATACTTGTATTCATATGTATGTATGTATGTATATATATTTCATATATATAAACAGTACTGTCATAGCTGTATAATTTAACCTCTACTCTGAAAATCCAACTCACTAGAGAAATAATACGACACTACAAGACAAGTATCATCCCCTTTCATTATTTTTTTTTCGACCATCATATAATATATATAAACCGCTAGTATTTCTCCCCTGACTCGTAATATTACTTCGCACGCGTCAATTTATCCACAAGAGTTTATACTGAAATAATAATGCGGGGCTCGAGTAGACTAGACTAGCTGTATAACAGACAATACTATATAGTTGACACGCTATATAGACCGGGTGTTGAGGGGAAAACACCGTGGGTTTAATCCACAAACCCTAAAAAGACAAATGACATTTACAAATGGAATTATAGTTGATTGCAAGCGAAACAGAACCACGTGTTTCACTTCCCATGAGAACTGATTGAAAAATACCGGATATCCAGGTTATATATACTGTTGTTCCGCCCTTGTATACATTTTTACTCTTCATCGTCATATTATATATTATTATTGTCGGTTCTTCTTTTCATATATATAATTCACGAATAAAAATAGCGGTGATACAGCTTTTAAATAAATTTAAGCGTTTTCTTTTAAACAATACAATGTACAATGAACTCTCAGCTGTTGTTTTATATATTTATGTATATATATGTGTGTGTGTCTAATATGCAATTCAAGTTGCCTGGCGACATTTACTAAAGGACAAGGGTCATACGATTTACGTATTTATTTTTTATTTAAAATTTATTTATTACATTTAACTGATGTTTGAATCAGTGATGTATTTATTGATAATTTTTTATCATAAATAATATATGTATATAATAAATAGTTGAAATATTAAAAACGTGTTACAAATGAATGCAAATTATATTTACGATAGTGTTATAATATATAACATTATTGTAACTTTTGCAGCGTGATGTGAATGAATGAAATGCTGATTACTCGATTCTTCAGTATATCGTGTGACTTTAACCAATTGAGTATAAATAGAGACTAGAGAGTAAAAGAGTAGAGTAGAGTATGGGTAATAGATATCACTCTTTTGCTAATGTAATGTAACAGACGCCAGAGATTCAAATGACCTGGCACAATGTACTCGCTGTGTTAATAGTTTCTATACATATATACATATATATGAATGTATGTTGAGAATTATCTGTATACACGATGTATGTATATATGTATACACAAAATGTAAGAGAAGTCGAGTTTTTCTCACGGAGTCGAGTTCATCTGACGTAAGTGCAAAATGAGCTGAGAAAAGAGAGACAACTGTTAACATATGAATACATATTCTCTCTTTATTATTTCGTTTTATATTATTGGCAATACGCTGTCTTGGTATTTATTTTTTGAAAAATCGTTTGCACTTTTTTCTTTATCACACTCAAGTCGACGAACTGTAATATTTTTGTTGCACTTGCGCAGTAAATCGAAACTTTGGCCACGTTTTTCTCTTAACAAGGAGTTATCAGATAATTTCGGCTGAGTTTTTTTCGGAAACAAAGTCTTTAAATACAAACTACAGACCGCACATAGATGCACTACCGTCTAATCTAGCGAAGTGCACTTTGATTTTTTAAAAATATCCGTTTGTTTAAGAGAAAAACTCGGCTAAAGTTTCTATTTACTGCGCAAGTGCAACAAAGATAGTACCGTTCGTGGACTTGAATGTACTAAAGAAAAAAGTGCAAACCCTTCTTAAGTAAATGAATATTTTTGAAAAATGAAAACGTAGATTGCTAGATTATAGAGTAATATAACGAGCCTCGGTCTCATTTTTACGTTCAGAGGATTCGTTTGAGAGAAAAGCTTGGACTAAAATTACCATAGACCCTCCTTAAGTATATATTGTTGTTGCTGTTAGGTATATATGTATATATAAATATTATTATCATTATATAGAGACTCTCACTTATGTGCTGTTTATATTGAATGCGGCTTTTAATCGTACGGCGCCTCGTTCTCGGCACGCGCTTATATACCGATCCTATCGACTTATATTCTTCTATATATGCATACTCAGTGTGTGTATGGTTCGATATATATATTGATACATACATTCATACATATGTATACTATTTATAAGGCTCGCGCAAATAATTCTCAACAATAGATCAATGGATAAAGCCTGTGGAGTGATGAATTAACTTTTACTCTCCTCTTTGCTCTGCTGCACAGTATTTTTTCCTCCAGTATCAGCTTATAAATTTTTTCCATTTATAAATTAATTCATCTAGAGGAAAACTAAAATGTTTTTTATTTTATAAACCTGATACATTTATCAAAATCGAATGAATAAGCAACAATGTACATATCATAAGTATAACAAAACACGCAAGTGTTAGCATTTTAAATAATTCATTGTGTTCAAATATGTATTAAAGTACAACAGACGATATTCTACGAACGCGGTATGAACCAAGTGACTGTTCTTTTTTATCGATTACAATTTTTATTTATTTATTTACTTTTTTTTTTCTCTTGGAAATACGTTGAAATCCATTGGCATGAGGATAAGAAAAATAGCAACGACAAGTTGGCCTTCGATTAGCACGTGCGCGTACTCGGGACCATATTACATATTACAGTACACATGGTCGAGTCTAAAGAATTGGTATATAACAAATAGCAGTACGCGAGTTGAGTTAAGAGTATGTGCTAAAGTATATAATATATATATGTATATTATCTTAAAACTTGTCTAGTATATTTCTGTCCATACATTTTTAATATTGTTATTTTTTCCCTTACTCACTCACTCATTTTAATATTATCGTATACAATAAGTCACGTGTGGCGACACTTGTTTCGATAAAGTTTTTTATATATATGTATATATATATATATATATATATTTATGTAACAGAAGTTGTGTATAACAGCAACAACAACCGATTTCATATTTAAATTAATTGCTCTTTCGACACGTGCTCAAGTACTGAGCAACTTTACACGTGTACTGTCAAGATCATTTTTAGATTTCTATTAAGACAGATATTTTTTTATTTAATAAATTTAATTTGTCCATCAATAAAAGTCTCGATGACTTTTTTTTTTCCATGGTACGGTTATTAATTTTATAAATATATAAAAATAATCCATTAGCTGTAGGGTAAATATTTTTATCTTCACAACAAAGTAATTGCCAATCCATAAAGATAAATTGGAAAAAAAACTAATAATTATAATAATAATAACAATTTTATGACATCCGATAAAACATTGATCTTAATAATTCTCCCTTATACTTTATCGCAATAAGACGTTTGCTATACTATCGAGAGCATTACCGAGGATATAATCTCCATTTACTTTTAAAGTATATATATTTATATATGTATCTATAGAGTAAAAGAGGATCGAATGCAAATGACGCTATGCGTATGCCCAGAAGACGATGATCGTTTACTCGTTAAACCTCTGGAAGCAATTGCCCACGCGAGAACCCATTATATTGGCTCATTATCGTCGTCAATCTTTTATTATATTTTATTTTTATTTTTTATCCCTGTTCCCTGTCTCGACGCCTAATCGGGGCCTCATCCATTTACACACACATTCACACATACATATAAATATATATATACATATATACACCAACACGTATTAGTCGAGCTTAAGTCTCGTTCCACATTTTTGTTGCTGATCACGTCAACCGTATCTGCTCATCGTCTTGCTCTTGGTATTGGTCGCGGTTCTCGTTGTCGCCGACCCACATCGAAAACAACTAGCGTAGCATCATTATTGACCGGTTCCATATAAACTTGGATCTCGTAAATTGGCAGTCTAGTGTTGTAAAAGAGTAAGATAACATGTTTAAGTGACGCAAAGAGAATAACTTAAATGGAAAATAAAAAAGTATGAGAAAAAGAGAATGACAAGAAATAAAAAAAAAACTGATGGCGTCTTAGATTTCTTTTCTTTTGGACGACGACCAAGAACTGGTGGGCGGACGAGTAAAACCGAAACCCTTGAGGGGGATTTTAGGGTGAGACAGCTAACAACAGGCTGCCCCTGCTTCTACTGCTGCTGCTGGTCGTCCGGGCTTCGCACGTGCTCGATTTTCCCACGAGTTGGCCGCAGCCGGCAGTCTTGAAGCTCTTGGAACTTCTTTTTGGTTTTTTATGTGTGCATATGTGAGTGTGTGTATACGTGTATTGTATACTTCGCCAGGGGAGCAAAAATTTAAAGAAGTAAAAGGGAGTAAGGGAGAGAAAGAGAGGTAGATGGATGAAGTAAAGAAATAAGCCCATGCCACGGGCCCCATTGTGTCGAGCACGAGCGCCGAAATGCTGATGCTCACCCATGCCCAGGGAGGTCCTCTCTCAATTGAAAGATAAAACAAGGCCCGAAAATGCACACAACTGTAGTTAAATGCTACTGCTACTGCTTCTTTTGCTGGTTCTGCTTTTGGACCCCCTCGATATATATCCGATATATCTTTACTCACATTCGTATACAAATTATTCTACAATCAATCGGCTTTATTTAGCTTACAGTATTATCATCAATTTGTCTTGCCAGCTCGAAATTTTAATTAACTTCATTTTAATGTACTGTAAAAAATCGGGAGTGAATTTGAATTTTATTTCAATCTCCTTCGGAGTAAAATTAATTCCGGGTTTAATCCGCGTTTACTCCGAAAATTTTTTGCAGTATAAATTAAAAAAATTTTTAAAAACCACTATATCCGTTAGGGTTTTCTTCGGCATTAGCATAGTATGACGTTTTTAGAGTCAAGTTTAATATTTAAACAGAAATAAAGGAGTCATTGATTTTGTTTACGAGTGGTGAAGTCATCGTCGTTGTCGGCATCACGCACACTCTTGGACATATTATTATATTGAATTCTGTGATGTATAAGTCATACACTATTCATCGCGGGGGAAAGACCACCTATATGCCACACATCACATGAGAAAAAGAAGAATAAGAATAAAAATAAGAAGAAGGCAGGTATACATGCGATTAAATTCCACAGCCACTGACTCACGCGGATTCTCCGAAAGTCTGGACCCTTGTACCCTCAACTCACAACATAATATCAAACTAAAAAAATAAGAAATTATAAATGAAAGAGAGAGTTTCTTAAAAGTATACTCGTCATAGTGTGACTCTTCTCAGTATATAGCATACATCGTCTCCTAAGCTCCTTTATTACGTACCTTGCATCCACAATCTTTTATCCTCAAAATATTTATCACGTTCCAAGTCTCGTGTTTCTGCCTACAAAATTTTAATTCCTAATTTTTTTTACTTTTTATAGTCTTGACTTTTTTGTCGTTCTTTGGGTTTTTTTCATTTGACATTCGCTGTATTCAGTAGACCGATAGCCATTAATATAATGGAGTAATGAGGGTTTTACCGCAATCACTAAAAAGTATGACAACGATATTAAGGGAGTAAATACAAGGACGAAAGAATAACGAGATATAGAGAAGTCAGTCAGAAGACATCAGACAGCAGCGTACTACCGACATTATTTTTACCTGTTGTTATGTACAGCCAAATGCATTTAAAAGTCTGCAAACTCGATTCGCTTGGACGAGTTTGTAAACCGTACACGGCAAAGTAGTGCCGTTAAAATAATTGTGCAGAATATATTAAATCAAGACGAAAAAATATGAAAAAGAAGAAAAAGGTGTAGTCTTGACTCAAGAATACATACATGTATATATGTATAATACCGGTATTATATATTAGGTATGCTTTATTCTTTCGTCCTCAACATTTTAGTACTGTAGGCCAGACAAGGGTAAACATATTCAAGTCATCATTATCTTCGAATGTGACCTTGACTCTTTTTGTGTTTAATGACAAGTAAACATAATGACATCATTTTTTTTTATTTTAAAAATTGTTTTTCACATCTATATTAATAACTTGAGTTTTATCCTCTGCTCTCAACTACATACCATATCATTTTGTCCGAAAAAAAAGAAAAAAAAATTCACAGTTGGTTATTCGGTTATAATTTCCTTAGTAAATTTGTCTTGGGTTATGTAATACGAAAAACTTGATTATTACCACGAAGTGAGTATAGGTCTGATCGTAAATTGAGGAATTCGCAGTATATAGGGGTCTACTCATGGTGAGTTGACCAGAGAAGGCGGAGTTGTAGAGTCCCAACTAAATTTTAAATGTTACTTTTTTTTCCTTGTATTCTATTCTACTTTATTATTATTGTTATTTTTTTTTCTTAAGTGAACGCACGAGAAGTGCTGTACATGTACATGTATAATAAATATATAGGTATGTATATGTATGCTGAAAGAAATTATGCCTTCTACGAAAGATGCGTAATCGGGAATAATTAATCCCGGATGTTTTGTGTGTGTCATACATATACATTAATATATATCTCGTGAACTCGTGGTTGATGATGATAATGATGATGATGATCATTATGATGACGCGAGACCAATTTAAAGTTAGACATAGATTGGCTATTTTAGCTAGTGCTGCGTTGATTGGCAATCGTCCAATCGTTGATTATACCTACTTCTTAATACTAACACCATTATACTGTACTCTTATACTAAAACAGTAACGTCAACTACTACCTGTATCGAAAAATTTAATTTATATATATGTATAGGAGAGGGAGAGGCAAAATAGGGTAGGGAGAGGGTACCCCCAAAATTAAAAAAAAAAGTTTGCTTTTTAAAGATTCCAAAATCACTTTTGTAAATATAATTGAGCATTATTTTTAATTTTCTTTTTGTTGAACTTTTTCAAAAATCGAGTGTCTGTCGAAAAATTTTAATGACTTGTTTTCTGATAAAAACTATCAAAAATTTTTTTTTCTTCCTTTGCATCCAATAATTATGTGAAATGTCATTTTTCTTTATGTAAATCATATTTATTTAATTTTAAGAAATTTTTTTTTCACCTTTTTTAGGGGGTCCCCGTTTTGCCCGCAAAAAATGAATTTTTTTTTTCAACGGCAACTGAAAATTTTTTCTATTTTTTTGAGTATCATTAAAAAAAAAATTTAGCGTATTTGAGTCCCATTACCGCCCCCCCCCCCTTGCCTGTATTCATGGGTCTTTAATTAAAAAATAGACTGCAGGGGGTATTAAAACGAAGTCAGCATTTTAATTTATATGTTATACATATTTAAATTTTTGGGTGGGGTAATCATAATTATATATAGATTATATAACGCATTGATCAGAAATCCACGTGGATATTTTGTACTGGCGCCCGTTATTGGCCATGTGACTCAGTCGTATTGCGACAATTTTCATGAAGCATTCTCTTTTTTAATTTATATATACAGAAGTAGTGTGTAATAAAGTGGCAAAAAACATGGACAATTATTCCATACTTGTGATTATCTGTTTTGATCGAACCGGAAACTCTCGTTAAAGAGTATCAGTTAATTGGTTTGATCGTTTCACGTTCCAAGACTTATGCATGATGTGTCTCCCATACATCAGCATCAGCATCAGAAGTAACAGCAGCAGCAGCTACTCACATCGGTGAGAAAAAAAATAACAATAATAATATATAACTACACGTGTGACGTATATATATACATACTTATGTGTAGTTAAAATTTATATGGATAAATACAAAGATAGTATTTATCTGTATACGAACGGGTATAGAAGGTGTGTACAATGTTATATATATATATACATATATATAGGTATAAAGGATCCTCCTTGATACGTACACGTGAATGGCTCACGGCCGGTTCGTGCCTCTACTCTCGATGCCTCGCCCGAGTATACCGGGATCTCTAACTACCACCTGCCTCATTTTCCCACGAGCCTCGCGCGATCCACTCGAATACCGATGAGATAGACGAGGACGTGTACTTACTCTGCACGTGCAAGCGGGAACCAACAAAGAAAGAATATATATATACATACATACATGCATACATATATATATATATATATATAGAGTTGTGTGATATAGTGGTAATAGTGTATAGTAATTACATAGAGAAATGTAACACACAACCACAAAATGATGACAAATGAAAAGAGAAGAAGGTAGTTTAGTAGGTGAGACAGCAGAAACAGTCAAAAGAGTAAATGAGACAGGGGTATATTATATAGAGTTTAGTTGGTTTAAAATATTAGAGATTGAATGAGATGGCTGTATAGTGGCGTGATGGGATGTAAAACAAAGTAAATGTATATATTATATATAATGCTCGAGATTCTAAGGAAGATGAAGGATTGGGAAGGATTTAAGTAAGACGGAGAATAATATTGGCAGTGCAGGTAGAGAACACGCGCTGGCACGAGGTGGGTGAGTCAGACACGCGGGAATATTGAAAGGTGATCGTTTCTGCGATTCTCTAGTTCACATGTATATATATATATTATGTTCTGTTATGTTATGTTATGTTATGTTATGTTATGTTATGTATGAAGGTATTGGGTTGTTGTATTGTATATTATATCGGATTGGAATTCGGTATGAAGAATTTTTGCGTCGATTGCCGATGGCTAAATAAAGGGGCAAGTGAACAAGTCGAGAAGATTCGCCTGAGGATTTTCAATCGACTTGTTTCTCGATACTACAACTCCTTTGCTACAGCTGTTCTTCCTGTTTGCCAATCGTTTTGCCTTATTCACTACTTTATGTACTATCTTTCTCTCGTTCTGAGAGTGATTATGTTCTCGCTGATGGGTTATTATCTTTTTTTGTTATTTTTATTTTGAATTTTTTAGCCATCGCCCGTCATTACCAAATACCACCAGAGCAATCAAGGTATCCGGCTGATGATCAATTTTTGCCGGTCAATCTAGTCAAAATTATCGTCATCGACAAAAAAATAAATAACTAATAATACAAGTGCCTACTGATGAGTCCATGTCTGTCTTTATTTGGTCAATTTTTTCAATAAATTTTTAATTACTTTATTAACTGGTACTTGAAGACTTTTTTTAATTCGTATGTCAATAATCCATAGTTGAGTTTAAGTAACTGTTGGAAAAAACTTGTAAGCTATTTAAATAACTTCTGCTTGCAATAGATTTTCAACGAGGCCATTTGAACCAGCAGGTAAAAAAAAAACACATTTTTTGGATTAGGACATACTGAAAACATAATTAGTCTTCAAGGAATTCTGTGCATCATCACAAACATTATCCTTTTAAAATATATATATATACTTGAGTTAACACCAGAACTCTCTCACATCGATATAATTCCTTTTGAGAGAGTTTAGAGAGCGTTATTTCTTCTTGTAGCTCTCTATTCATTGGTCGTCTCGTAAGGAGTAGTGACTAATACGTCTTTACAAGATGTGCAGCATGATCTGGCCATTCATGGATTAGAAATCGGATTTGTAGGATCAGCAGTGTTTTTCAGCTAATTCGTATTTAATCACCTGATTGTCCTAATTTCAACTATAAGTAATTCTCAGGCCACTGAACTTATTATCCATATATCTATATACATATATTTTAATATATAAAGCTAGTATGTGTGCTAAATGCTAACTATGTATCTATATTCTTAGCACACATTAATAAATAATCGCATCATTGTTTAAAAAAATGAACCAACGCTAACCCACGTGTTATCGGTCCCTTTCATAACCGGTTTCGCGGGGGCGACTTACAAAGAGTCTTTTCATTGGCTCATTAGCACGCTTCCGGAACTTCTTTTTTCTTCCCAGTTATGGTGTTGTCATACACACTACCAGTATGTGTATATGACTAACTTATCGATGTTGATTGCTCTGTCATGACTCGTTTCTTCTTTTTTTATTCCTCCACTTCTCGTACATCCGTATATTTATATATACATATACTTGTATATATTTTCTCACTTCCTTATTAATGCTGCCTACCGACTACTGGTGTAAATAACCTATAGGTATTTCAATTAAGCCTCCATCTTACTGACACACTTATTTTTTACCAATTGATTCTTGGAATATATTTGGGAAATTCCTCATTCACAAATGTGTGTAACTCAGTATATTAAATAATATTACTGCACACATATATGTAGCATACATGTAAGAACATGATAAAGAATGAAATGTTGAAACAAATGTTGATCAAAGTTATTTACGAGTCTGAGCAGTAAAGGATGTTAAAGTTATGTTGTTACAACCGACACATTTGGACTCGTTTATTTTCATATATTCTTGTCACTGCCTCATTTTCTTCAGACTCTTCAAATAAGTTATGTTAGGTAGCTCTGGGTAGTAACTTACTGATGTTTTGGGGCACAGATTTTTATTATTTATCATTCTCAAGAGAAATTAGACGACAGCCAGTGATTTTTTTTCGAATGTGTGGGATATCAGTTTAGGGCATAGGGGCAAAACAGTGTCTTAAATTCAAAGACATCTAATGTGAGGCAGACTACTGAGTCTAGATGATGACCTCACACATTAACGTAACAGAAGCATGCGGGTGTTCTAGTTTCTTATTATCGCATCCGTTTCAGAAAACGTTCCCACACTCTTATGGTATCTCAAAACCCTCTATTCAAGTACCCTAAAATTTACCCCTATTGCTAACGACTACTTTTCACATTTTTTTACTTTTTCTTTCACAGTAGTCTACGTATACACTGTGCACATGTATGATTCTTAAGATCTTGCTTTTTCACTCTGCTCAATCTCTCTATTGAAATAAAACTCAAACCCAAAAGCTCTGGCCTTTTTTGAACAACTTCTTCTGTTGAAGCGTGCAATGCACGAGCTCAACAAAATTCCACTAATTCTTCGCTCGTTTTTTTCCTTTATTATTATTTTCCTTCCTTATAACTTCTTTTATTTTCTTTGAATAGGTAATTCATTTCCGGGTGTGTTCACAACTTGACCCTTATGCGTACGCCACCAAATATCCGATTGTATCGGAATGGAATTTTAACTCAAATACTTTAGCTTGACCCTTTTTTTCGTTTGTCCTTTTTATATATACATACTAAATAAAAGATTATTATCCTTTATAACCAACGGCAGAGATGAGAAGAGAATAGTGTGTATATATTTCTGCTGTCGATGATGATTTGTCGAGAATTTTCCATTAAATTATTTGCAGCACGCACACCGGCTGATGGCTCGACAACAGGGCGAGTGCAAGGATGAATAAATAATTTATTATTTGAGGTTCTTTGATCACTATAACTGAGGGTTTAAACTCGTGGGAAAATATTTTCTGCACATGTGTTTATCTTGTTTTTTTACTTGTTTGTGAATAGACCACCAGGTAAAGCAGGTGAAGTTATGTACCTGCTACATTGGTAGAATCACTCGTGACCCTCACGTGTTAATAATGCTGCTAGTGTTTGTTTATGATGCATCAATTTTCCTTATCTGTCTTCCATGGAAAGAATATTTCATTTTTTTTTTTTTATATAAAACAATGTGTGTATAAATTTATGCATGCAAATATAAGTCTGTACGCAAAATCTTCTTCGTAACACCGGTACAAAGAGGGTTAATTGCATGCAAAGTGTAAAAGTTTATATACATATATATTTTGATGCATGTGGCGTATCCGGACACATGCGTTAAAAGTATTAATATCATGTAATGAATAATTAATTAATTGATATATATTCATGCGGGCATCAGACAAACAACCTACTGTATTCACAATATCGCGTGACAATAATGCCATACATAATATCTTTGAATTATAGATTTTTTTTATAACAACCTTAATATTAATAATAATTAGACGAATATTTTCAATTTATTATTTTGATTTATATTTATTAGCACTTTCATTTTTCATTTATTTTGAATCTGTAATTAATTTATTCCTGTAATTTTATTATTAATCAGTTTATGGTTTGTTTTTTTTTCTGTAATTTTTTTTTTAATTAAAAAAATTTGAGTATCTCAATAAATCATGAAAAAAGATAAATCATATTGAAATGCTAATATAAAATAAATATTCCCATTTTTTTTACTCTGATAAACTGAACAGTTAAGATTTATTTGATTAATTAGCTTAGAAATATAACTATTATTATTATTATTATTATTATTTTTAGGTATACCGATGACTTACTTGATTAAATTTGGCTCTTCTTTTTTCGATATCAATTTGTAGACCAATTTAATAATTTATTTAATTTTTAATCGTTTTTAGCGGTAAAATTTCTTTTACCGTTCGATTCAAAATACAAAATTTTGATAAACACGCAGAAGTGGACTTTAATTTTCAAGTACTTGTAGAAATATTTTAGTGTAGATTTAAAAAAAAAAAATTTCTAATCGTTTTTTGATTAAAGTAAAATTTTCTAATTAGTTATGAGGTTTCTATGAGTAAAAAAATTTTGGAATTCCAGCATAGTGTTTTTGAGTTTTTACCCTCACGTACTTTACTCAAAATTAAAAATTTGGCATAGTATATTATTTTTATTAATAAATCCAACATCTTGTTTAAAAACCAAATTTCAGCCAAAATAACTGTACCCTTACTTTTGAATTTCTATAAAATTTTTTGAAAAGTCAATACACTTGACTCACTCTCTAGTCATCAAATCTTCTTATTACTCATTTTCACATACGAATTATTCTGAAGTCAGCAAGCAATTAAAAATTTTCGAATTTTTTTTTCAACAAATCAATTCCAAAAAAAATAAATTTAAAAAATTGCACGTGTAGAAAATTAAAAAAGCCATAGGTGCAATTTTTTTTTTACATGTTTTTTTTTATTCATCATTTTTTAAAAAATCAGAAAATTAGTAGACATATCAATATCATTAAAATATTTTTACTCTTAAAAAATAATTTTTTTTTTTAAATTTATTAATTAATTTTATTAGCCATTAATTATTTTAGTTAATTAATGTAACTATTTATATATTAATCAATAAATTGTCTAAAATAAACAATGATAGGTCTATAGATAAATGTAAAAGGTCATAAAGAGGGAAAAAAATAAAATTGTCACTTTGACTCCCTGGGGGTAACTCGTGCACCGCACGCGGCGAGCACACGATTCCAGGGGTGAGCTCGTTACTCCGTCAAGTAGTAGCTGTAAGTAAAAGTCGAACCCGTTTGGCCTCTTATTTTTTTTTTATTACCCTGTTGTGTTGTCGATTGTTCTTTTATATTGTTGTGTAATAACGACGTCATTGATGTGAATGAGACGAAAGATAAAGTGAGCATGGGGAGGAGAAAGAGGAGGATAAGGATACAGAGCATACAAGTACAGAGAATGTAGTTCCACTAGCACACTTATACACATGGACGCAAAAGGAAGATATCGCGGAGAGCCGGTCGATGCACGCTTATACGCGCGCGAAGATATCGGCAGCTGGCACGGAGCCGTGAGAGACTTGGGCAGATGGTCCCGAATAGTAGCTGGTGTATAGTAGGTCCGGACATATCGTATAGTGTGTAGCCAGCCACGAATCCTACTACGCCTTCCTATAAGGAAGGAACCGAGCGAGTGCTTTCCCACGGACCTCGTTCATCTGTTCGTCCTACGAGAAACGAGACTGTCTCATTGAGTGTCCGCTGCTCACCGATTACCTTCTTTTCTCTCCTATCCCCTTACACATTACATACTTAAATCTAATCTTTCATTTCTTTTGCTTTCTCACCACCTATCATTTTTTTTTTCTATAGATAATATATACCATACCTACTCTGACTACATTTATATATATATATATTTGTTATAAACCTTCTTAACTTTATTTTTAACAAACGCGCGTGTCTTGCGTGTGACTGACCCTGTGTATCACACGTGCACGGCTATTCAATCTTTATATTATTTTTTATTTTTTTTATATAAATAATTATTTTTCAAATTTATATAATTTTTAAATTTCAAACTTTTTCTGCATAAAAATTTGATAAATAATGAAGGGGGGTTAAAGAAATTGGAGTACTCAATTTTTTTTTTTTACCCCTTGGTTAACTTTCAAATTTTATTACAAATTTTAAATTAATACTTTTCATTATTTGGCGAGTCCTCGTTTTGCTCCAAAATAAAAAAAAAATTTTTAATCACATTAAACAAACGTCAGATTTAGCGCAATGAAGATAAAAAAAATGGATTTTCTCTGCAGAATCCTCAATTTGTCCCACATTTTTTTACTAAAAAAACTAAACTGACTCCATAAATAACGATTTTCCTAATTTATATAATTTTCAAATTTTAAACTTTCCCTGCATAAACATTTTGTAAATAATTAAGGGAGGGTTAAACAAATTGGAGTACTCAAATTTTTTTTTTTACCCCTTGGTTGATTTTCAAATTTTGTTACAAATTTAAAAATTAATACTTTTCATTATTTGGCGAGTCCTCGTTTTGCTCCAAAATTAAAAAAATATTTTTAATCACAACTGAGTTTTTTTGAAATTTTTTTTTTAGTTAAACGTCAGATTTAGCGCAATAAAGATAAAAAAAAATGGATTTTCTCTGCAGAATTCTCATTTTGCCCCGCATTTTTTTTACTAAAAAAACTAGACTGACTACATAAATAATAATCTTCCAATTAAAATATATGTATTCAATTTACATTCGTATATATTACATACAAAAACTTGTTTAAAAAAAAGTACTTGAACAATTTGAAAATTTAAAAAATGTCATTTATTCGTTGACGCATTCGTGTACATTATACTCGTCCATTGACTCTCCACTTGTCGTTTATAAATATGTATACACAAGGATGATGACGAGTTTTACAACGAGGTACGAGTAGGTGTAAGAGGATGCATGCACATAGAGCCTTAGTTGTCAGACGAAAAAAGAATAAGAATAAGACTAAAGAATAAGCGTGAATGCGGGCGCGGGAAAGATTGAATGAGCCGCCTCGTGGCATCACAGTCACACGGTCTTACTCTCTGCAATCAGTGGATGAGAACTAAACGTATTTACACCCACGTTAAAAGCAGACCTCCTAAAGTAGTAATACTTGTCTCTTTATTCATACAACTAAACACACTATATAAAGGAGTTAAGTTGAGCCAAAGAGAATAAGACTTTTGTCTATTCCGGATGTCCGAAACTCTCGGAATCGTGTCCCACATTAATCACGTGACATTTTAAATTAACAATGAGTATACTAATGAATTATCATCATTATTTTTATACTGCTGTCACTGTTATTGTTTATTTAATTAATTAATAATATATTCAACAAAATAAGTGGATAAAAAAAATATTTCAAGGTTAAAAACAAGAATAAGTTGTAGGATGAAAGGAAAAAAATAAAATAAATAAGAATGAAAGAATGACGTAGTAGAAAAAGCGCGCGAAAGATGCACGCGAGCACACGTGGTTCTTGTAATTCCCCTTGTCCCGCGTTCCCCCTTTCTCTTTCATATATATGTATATATATATGCTCGACATACAAGGGCGCGCGTCCCCCGCAAGGTGGTGGCATCTAAAGTGTGGGAATTCAGGACATGTGCGTCCCTCGCGCCTAACTCGTGGTCTGCACACGAACAGGCCCCGGGGGGAAATCTTACGGTGTAGAATAAAAAAAATATACACACTACATATATAAAGAGAGGGTCGAAAGGAATGAGGGAAAGAGGGGACCAGACTCATCCTCGAGTAGGTCTCACCGGCCGCCATAAGGTAAAAAGAATCCATGGGAATATCGAGCATGTGCATTCACGTGGACTACTCGTGGCCTGCACGAGTTACTCATACAGGGTCATTATCGGCTTCTGTGCCTCTAGATTCATCTTCTTTTACCTTTTCGTTGTGTGTCAAATTTTTTTTTTCTTTTATGTATTTTCTAAAATATGAGATCCGAGATAATTTTTAACCAGTTGTTGAAAATATTTTTTTTCTTAACATGAAAAAAAGGAGAGATTATCATCTATTTTATGATGAATTGGTTGTGCAATATTTTTTTTTTTTTTTTGTAAATAATTATAGGTTTTTTTTTTTTTACCAAAATACCTTTGAAAAATCTAGTAAAATATTTGTATTTTTTTCCTAATGAAATCATTTCAATAATCGAATTAAATATTAATTGAAATATAAATAATGATGGGCTTTTTAGTTAATTATAATAGTCTAGACTAAATTTTAGCGAATCAATCAATTACATAAAAAATAAATTGAAATAAACGATTAAGTAGAAGGAGGATAAGATGGTTTAATTTTTTAAGCAAATTTAGTAAGACGTAGTATGGAAAGATGGTGCGTTTACTAGCTGATGAGGAAGTCAACGTTTATAGAGATTATACGTTGATTGGAGTAGTTTGAGTGTAGAACGGATTCAGAGTAGAGAGAAACGACCACCTGCGAGATGATGCGGCCAATGAATGTGTATAGTGTACATTTAAGTATGTAGTAGTGGTATCTTGCCTGTAACTCGACAATCTGAGCGTAATCTCTGCACGTGTAGCACCTACGGATGTGCACTCATTGAGTCGGTTCACAATTATCGCACACTCGTTTCACTTGATACCCACCTACCAGAGCCCGGCTGCCTACTCAGCTCTTCATTTATTTGCTCCCCATTTTTTTTCCACATGCATCGATTTTTTCATTTCTCGCTTGATATTTAATGGGCGTTTTTTTTTTCCTCCGACCCCAATAAAATTGAATGTTGTCCATTCACTGCATTATCGATGCCTCGACGATTACTCTCTTCGAGTAAACAAAATATCTCAAATGAGGTCACACACCTGACATCGGCAGCTTTGGTCCATGCCGCTATAGGGGTAACATAAACTGTGCCGGAACTTCAGGGATTGAGTCACTGAATATCTTGTTCCATTAACTTTACTGACAGTGTAGTAGAAAAATAATATTACCTGACGACGAAATTGAGTAATCAAAATCTCCAATGACTTAAAAAAAAAAAAGAAAAAATGATAATTTTATTAAAATTATAAATTTCACTGTAAAGAATAATTTTAAAATTTAATACCACAGATGTTGTGTATTATTTAAATATATGTACTTAAATACAAGCTTATAAATATCTTTTGAATTTGAAAAAGGAGCACACAAATTCTCTTATTTTGATTGCATTAAAATATCATGTCGAAAAAAACTCAAACCGATCCAATTATCAATGACAATTTCATATAATATCTTCAATGAATCGTAAATAAGTATGTATATATAATATAAATATATATCTATACCATCGGATGAAATAAAAAACTTTTCTAGTTCCCCATTTTTTTTCCACAACATCAGATCAAAGATGTCATCGTTCTGACGGCCTGTCACGATTCACATCATCACTAAAAAAATAATAAAATAAAATATAACACACATAAGAAAATAAAGAAAGAAAATATTAAAAAAATATCCAATCTCTCGATATTGTATAATACGTACTTGATAGTGTATACAGTCACAGATGATTCGAGTTGATGTCTCGTAAGGAGAGACAGCTTCTTATTCTAATGTCAATTGACGAGGAATATTCATCCCCATAAAATCTATAGATACATAATAGCTTACGTTCTATTACAACCAATTATATTACATATATCTATATATATATGTATAATAATAACTATATATAGAATATTAAATAATGAAAATACATGAGAAGAGACACACGTCTTACACGTTCCCAACACACGCCTTGACATATTATTGTAATCATCATCGGAGCACGTCGAAGATTTAAAGGAGATCCCGATCAAGAGCACACGCTTACGCGTGTGTTTGTGTGTGCATAATAAAGAAGAAATAAAATATTTTTTTTATTATTATAGTTCAGTTGTCTAGTGCGGTATAGAAAGAGGATAAAAGTATAATGTATATTATATCTATATAATGTTATATGTGACAAAGAAAATCAAAGAGTATGATATAGAATGGAGACATGAAAAATAGCATACACGTTTATTTTGAATTGCGATCAGTTTTGAACACGTGAGACATCACATCGTTATACATGTATAGTATTTGTACACTTATACAGTGAAGAAAAAAGTATATGTATATAAAATGGTTATATGTGTGAGCTATACAAATATGTATAGCGGGTTAGTGCGTGGCACTCAAGAAGGTGCGTAAGTCCGCATCTGCCCGAGATTCTCACGCGCGACGCATCTGTCTCAAGTTCCCACGCGGAGAAGCCACTGCAAGACGTAAGATAAATTTTTGTCCGATTACTGGCACACCCACCAGCACCTTTAAGGAATCGCCTTGGTGTCAAAATATATTCAGCCGATCAATTGGTATTTTGTTGTCCTTGCGAACCCACTTTGACTCGTTTATCGCCCAGCCAATTCTTCACCGTTTCTCAACTTATTCGCCACTCGATTCTCTGTCAGATTGCTTTTTTTTTTTTTTTTTTATTATTATAATCATTGCTGTTTTTTTGTCAAGGCATCTAAAATGCTCCACGAATCAATAATTTCATCGCAGTTATTTTTATTGCCGATTCTTGCTCGTTTAGCTTCATTAAAAATAACCATAGTATCCATATTTATGTTATACTTTTTTATTACAAATATTTTTATCATCGCCTTGATTGCAAATTTATGTTTTTATAATCTCTTATATATTTATGTAGTAACTTATACTTTTAAATTTTTTAAATATTTTTATTATTATTATTTTTTAAATATTTTTCTTAAATAGAATGTAATTTAAATGAATTACTTCTATTAATTAATATTAACAAAATAATCTTCAACCAGTAATCGGTTTTTATTCTTAAAAAAATGTTTTTTTATTTACTCAAAAATAGCTTGAGGTTTTAAATAAATAATTTATTATTTTTGCAGGATTAATCTAATATATGTAGATGTATTTTATTACAATAATTAGAACTCATGCAAAAAACATGCTCATAAACACCAAAAGCGAGATATTATTTATTGTTATAATTATTTACTATTTTTTTTTATTCCTAGAGATTTATATCGCGTCTGGCACGATTTAATAATCATGACTAATAATAAAATGATGTAGATTTCTCGTTTTTTTTTCTCGATATTTATACACACTCGCACACCTTATTTAATATTCTCAATCTTTTTATCTTGTTGTAATTTTAATTTTAGAATTACTATTCAAGATGATTAATTATCTCGTGCAATCAAAGTTCTACAACTGTATATATTAATTCGCTACTCGACTAAAATTATAATTTATATAAATATATATATGAGAATAAATACGTTGATAAAGTGAATCTAAAATAATACATATAGCAATTCGTTGAGTTAATGAAGGACAAGTGTAGGAAAATGATAAACCGCCATTATTACGGCTAAATGCGAAATAAATGACAGGTACACATACACACATATATATACACTTATATATATATATGCCTATGTGTATATACATTTTTTTATTTACGTATGCTTCGGAATTCAGTGGACAAGGACATGCCTCTAGCTATTTTCTGCTGTGGTTCATCCAGCTTCCGGTGCTTCACCACTTGACAATGTAATACAGAAAGGTGGTTTGCAAAAAAAAAAAAAAAATAAAAAATAAAAAACAATAATAATCA
The DNA here is from genome assembly GCF_029852145.1 of Microplitis mediator. NCBI lineage: Eukaryota > Metazoa > Arthropoda > Insecta > Hymenoptera > Braconidae > Microplitis > Microplitis mediator. The sequence goes on along the minus strand of NC_079973.1, from coordinate 20,919,939 downwards.
TAGTAATACATAAATAAAAAATATGAAGAAATAAAAAATTGTAAGTTCAAGATGGCAAGAAGCGGTCGGATCACGCGAACGACGTCAGGCCAATGCCATATACACACGTGTGTATATATTTAATATTATATGAACAATTTTTTATTTTAATTCCCTCGTTTTTTTTATTTTTTTTAATTTTATTTTTCTTTATGGTTGTTTTGGTTTGATCGCGGTGAATGAAAGTTTGCGTGTCTCTCATCACTGTCTGTATACCAGCATTTATATACATGTATATATACATATATTTACGAGTCAGGTCCTCTGTATAGTGCTGTACTCTTGTATGAAAGTCTCACACAATTGTGGGTTCTTTTTTATCTTTATGTAATTGAGTCTTTTGTATTATATTATATACCTATATTATATTATTCAAATCCTTCGAATATTCATTACTTAAAAAAAAAGAAAAAAAAACATATATATTTCTTTTTTCATATTTATTATTCACACGCTCGAGAAACTTACATTGTTATTTTTCATAAAGAGCTTGGGTTAAATAAAAAAAAAAAGAGACATTTTGCCACAAAAGTTTTTAACTCTTTCATTAAAAGATACTGGGATGACTTTTGAATGATTGTATTATTGAAATTTGTTTTTGTCCTATTCACGGTACTATTCAAAAAATAATTAAGTCATTATATCGAATTTCGCATACGTGTAATTAGACATGGAGCGTATTTATTGTTTTATATATGTATTATGATAAATAATACGATATTACATAAAATTTAATTTATTTATAATAATTATTTCTGCATGCGATGAATAATTCCGACATGAGTTGAGTTTTAGTTGTGGTAGAATTATTTTATAAGTTATATTGTTCTTATAATCATTACATATAATATAATAATATCTGATCGTTGAGACATAACACACGTCCACGCGACTGCACGCTTCAATTCGCGGCAACGGCCGCGATCTCGACTCGCGAATACGGCCGCCGTGATCGTGATTGTTGAATGTGTTTTATGAACGCGCGATAGTATAGGCACGAGCAAGGCGCGAGCTCGATACTATCATCATCATCATCATGATCACCATCATCATAGTCTTACTGTAGCATCTTAGAAGCTACTTTAGACTTACTTTTCCTTTTACATTCTCTGAAAAACTCACTTGCAAGTGTTCCATTCCGTGGAATTATATTACAGCTAACGTCACACGGGAAATTACTATTTTTATTACTCGTCAATTTCATCCAATTTATTTTCCATCAGTAATTTCAAAAATAAAAAATACATTTTTTTTATGACTGTAATAAAGACAGATAAAATTTAATTTTCTTTATTCATAAAAAATTGATGATACTGAAATTAGCCGACGTCTAGTAATTTTTAGATTTTTTAAAAAACGATAAATTATGGAAAAAAATATATTTAAAATAATTGCACTTGTAGTCTTTTAAATTTTCTACGTGTGCATATTTTTAGTTTTTTTTTCCTTCAAATTTAATTGTTCAAAAAACAAATCCAAAAATTTTTAATTATCTACTAACTTCAGGATCGCAAAAATTGCTACTAATTTAAACGATATATACATATATATATATATATATATATATATATATATATATATATATATATATATATATATATACTTTTTTTTATTAAGTTAAATTGTCTCTAATTATAATTTTTTCTCCTTGTCGTCATCATATGTAAACAGATAAAAAAAAATTTCGAGAAAAAATAGACGAGAAATAATAATATCTTATATGATTGATGTGACAGTAACTGAAATTCAAAATCATAAAAAACGTCGTGATAAAAAGTAAAATATTGACTAATAAAATATAGAAGTTTAAATATTTCCTAGATTTCGTATTTCGTTAAAAATTCATATTCAAACTCACTATGTGTTTTATAAATAATTTAATTTACTTCAAAAATGATATATATATTTTTTTTAAATTACCAAAGCGAGAAAATAAATTCTAACAGTGTCTTAAAACAGAGTTGTCTTTTTTTAAAATTCGTAGAAGATATTTTATCTGGTTTAAGAAAACTAAACATGTACCCAAGTATATCACGAACATGATACACTCATGCTTATATGTATATATGTTTTTTTTATGTTAACAAATGACTTTTCGTAGCAGTAGGATACGGTGTATGGACAAGTTTGTACACTAGCCAACCTAATAGATTAAAGTGTAGTTTGACATAGAAGGAGAGTCAACATGCGTGTATACCAGTGGTCAGAAAGCACGCGTTCAGCACACGCCGATTATAGTCTATATCTATATCTATATATATATGTATATATATATATATATACATATATATACATATATATAAATATATATACATATATGTAAATATATATGTATGTATACATACATATATGTGTAGCACATATTGGATCGAGGCCGTGGGAATGAGTTCCGTAGCGACAGTAGATATTGCAAATGGCACGAGCGACGCGACAACCAACCACACATACATTATATTTATATGTATATACTTATATGAATGGATGTACATGTACGTATGTATTCATATATGAAGCCATTAAAAAAAAGAAAGACAAGAAATGCTAAATATATAACAAGTGGGTGCCCAAGAGACTCTTTTATACGCCAACTCATTCCTCATAAATATTTTTTTTTTACCACTTCATCCTTCTACTTCTCAAAAAGTTGTTTCTCAAGCATGAGTTACTTGTACTTTTTTTTAGTTCACTCATTATTTTGAAATTTTATGGCGTTTTTTAAATGCCCGACTTCCACTTTGTGACTTAAACTTTTTGGCTTAAAAACTTCATTATGTACTTTTTTGTTTTCAATACGATTTCCATCGAGATAAGTTGAAATGAAAATTAATTTGACCTCGATTGGCGTCATTGCTGAAAAGTGAAACTTTTTTAACTTGCTAATAATTATTTAAATTTTTTAATAAATACTTTTCATTTAACATACGATGAACATTGATTTTCGTTTCGACTTTTATTTGCAATTACTTTAGTTTTTGCGAAATAAGATGTTGTATACATATATGTATGTTAATGAAAAGATGACGAGGACTTTATAAGATGGCTCAAAATTTATCTTGACATAAGAAAAGTTTTTTTATCAATTTTAATTTTTTAAATGGATTGGTTTTTGACTCTTATATACAATTCAGTATTTTTACGTTTGAACTATATAATAATTGTCATATTTTTTATAAATATTCATTTCCATTCTTTCTTTTTTGAATTCGACTTAACCCCTTCGTTTTAACAGAACAGACTGCTATTAGATATCACAATCGTTATATAAAAAATATCTAAAAACATTGACGATATATATTTATATATATATATATATATATATATATATATATATATATATATATATAGCGATATTTATCGATATTTGATAAACCATTGGTAAATAGTTAATGAACTATTTATTAATATTTCGTAAACGTGTTTACTGATATTTAATAAACTAATTTTTAACATTTGGTAACGGTTTCCTTGGAAACAATCTAAAGCCTGTTTATCAATTGTTGATAATTTTTATTGATACTTAATGTTCTTCGCTTATTATAATGAGTAATTAATGTTTTAATACTCCAAATGTATTCAGTTATTTTTGTAATTTTTAGTGCGTTCGTAATAGAAAATTTGTGTTAAATAACTCGAATATTCCTCTTACATGGAAAAATAAAAATAGTAGTGGCTACTCTCTGAGATAGTACTGAGTACTATCCCGGACAGTAGTGAATATAGTCTAGACAGTAGTGGATACAGTCTAAAATTTGTTTTTTACAGAAAGTACTCAGTACTATCCCAGAGAGTAGCCACAACTATTTTTTTTTCCGTGTACTTTTAATAAAAGTTAAATATCGTTTGAAAAACGACCGATTATTGTAAAATTTGCTATGTAAATTAAAATTGATTTTTCTACAGTCCGAAAAAATCCCAATTTTTAATTAAAAAGAAATTACTTTCTAGTAAAATTTTGTGTTGGGTATTAAATAACATTTTACGATCAATGGATTTTCATAAAATTTTGTAATAATTTAACTGGTTAAAAAGGTGATGAAATCTTTTCAAAGGTATTACCTCATACCATCTGATATTTAAATCTATATTGAGGCTCGAAAAATGTACAAGGATTCAGGGTAATATGATCAATATTTTTAATGAGAATTATTTACGGTCGGGTACTTTACTTTTTTTTTTTTTTTTGTAATATTTTAAAGCTTTAAACGAATTGCTTAGATAAAGATAAATTAAAAAAAAGTTTAAAAAATAATATTTTGACAGTGAATATCAAATTAGATTTTATTATAATACTGAAATTAGCCGACTTCTAATAATTTTGGATCATTTTTCAAAGCGATAAATTATAAAAAAAGAATGTTTCATAAAATTCCACCGTTAGTTTTTTTAATTTTCTAAATGTGCATATTTTTTATTTTTTTTTTGTGATTAATGTTGAAAAAAAAAATCTGAAAATTGTTGATTGTCTGTCAATTTATGATCCTAAAGTCAACAAACAATTAGCAATCTTCAGATTTTTTTTTTAATAAGTCAATAAAAAAAAAATAAAAATATGCACATGTAGAAAATTCAAAAAAATATAGGTCCAATTTTTTTCTCCGTGTAATTTGTCATTTTAGTAATAAAACTACACTAATGTACCAGACATCAGATCAATTTAAAATTATTCATAAATAGAGTAAATAAATAATAAAATAAAATTTTGGAAAATGCGCATTTAAAAAAATGAAAAATTAATAAGTGCATTTTTAAAATTATTTACTCTATTTATTTATAATTTTAAATTTGTCTGATGTCTGCTACATTCACACTCGTAGCTAACTTCAGTATCATGCCAAATTCAGGATGATATTTTATTCATACTAAATTTAAAAAATGTTACCATTATTAGTATTATTCTCTTGAATTGTCGTTTTTGTCACTCTGCTATCTTATTCGACTTCAAATGACACCGCGCATTTCATTATTTGAAAAAATTTTTTAAGGTCGCGTTAAATTAACGATAATCGAATTCTTAATACTAAATTCAAAAGTGGGTTATCTTATTTTTATGTATGTTTAATGGTCATTATATTTATTTTATATTTGTAGATGTATATATTTATAATACCGTTTGACTATTTTAAATTCACTGAATGAATTAGTATATTTTTATATAATTGAAGTTTATATTTTCATATAAAAACATTACATCTGCGTTGATCGAATAAATTTTCAATTAAATGAAAGAAAGTTTTACAAAGTTAAGTATTACAAACGTCGATAATAGCTGTAATTATGGTGACCATATATCGATTGCATATACTCTATAACCAAGTGAATTACAAGTATATTATTTAACACACATTAAATGTGTTCCACGTTTAAGGTCATAAGCAAAACTATAATTTTTTTTGGTCACTTAAAATACATTTTATGGCGTGTCAAATATCTATAGATTGCTTATGGCGTTTTGATGTTATTTTGCAAGTATGTTAATTTCGACTTCACGGTTGGTTTTCGAGTGTATAATTGAAATTTGTTGGACTTTCAAATTTTATTGATTTCAGCATAATTACATCTTCTCGGTCTTCGATTAAAAGTTATTAATCGATGAATATTACTATCGTTAATATGTAAAATAAAAAAAAAATGAGCCAGAACGATTTTTAATAAAAAAATCAACAAAACTTTTTAATAAATCAATTAAATTAATTGATTTATATAGTTTCCCATTAAAGAAAGTAAATTATTCTTGTCAATTGAGCTGTCCATGGCAATAATTTTCATAAATTTATTCATATAAATATCGCTTATTATTTATATAGTATCAATTTTCGATCAATTTTATTAAATGCGTATCATTTTTCTTTTCTTTCAATTTAATTTACATAAAATTTTATTGATCTTTTACAAAAGTATTACATTCATTTAATTGAACATTTTAATATAAATTACCTGTTGAGATAAATTCAGGATAATAATTTATAAATTATTATGTAATTTAATAATTTTTATTTTTTTTTATATCGCATTAATAAAAGAAACGAAATTGCAATTATCAATTATTAATACGAATTACTTTCAGAAATGAGTATGAAAAAAAAATATTTAAAATTATAGTAGGGGTTGGTAACAAGGGATGAAATATTATTTCTGAATTGTAGATTTCTACTATGAATATTTACTACGAACGACATCTAGGGAAAACTAGTTGAATCAAGTAGACAAGTATTAGAAATCCGCGCGAAATCTAGCTCTATAATAACAAGAATGGTTTGAAATAAATAATAATATTATTCAAACTCTATCTTTTTTATTTAAAAAAAAAAAAATAGCAATCAACAAAGAAATTATTTTCATTAATTTATGAAAAATTATGGGGGCTGACTAAAAATTATGATCCTGAAGTTAGCAGACAATTAACAATTTTCGGATTTTTTTTCAACAAATCAATTACAAAAAATAAAAAAAACTAAAAATATGCGCATTTAGAAAATTAAAAAAGCAATAAGTGCAATTTTTTATGATACTGAAGTTTGCCGACTTCTAATAATTTTTGGAGTTTTTTAGAAATGATAAATTTAAAAAAAAAAAAAATACTTTAAAAAGTTGCACTTATATTTTTTAAAATTTTCTACAAGTTATTTTCAGATTTTTTTTTTTTTGTAATTAATTTGCTAAAAAAAAAGTCTAAAAATTTTTAATTGTCTGCTAACTTTGGGATCATAATTTCTTGAATATTTTATTTTTTTATAATTTATGGTTTTTAAAAAAATTCAAAAATTATTAGACGTCGTCTAGCTTCCGTATCATTAAAAACTTTAGAAAATTTCCACTTTATAAAATATAATTGTTATTTTTTTGGAATAATTTTAAAAAATTCAACACTTGAAATTCAAAAACTGATTAAATGAACTTTAATAATCAATTATTTTCGATAAAAAAGAGTCAAAATCGATACAAGTTTAATTAGTGAAACTAAAACTATGAATTATCAATTTTAAGATTGTATTTAAAAATTTTTTTTTTCAATTTTTGAATGCTTTTAAAAATAAAATCTTTTTAATTCAGATAATTGAGAGCTTAGTTCCTACATGACCTATAAGTGTAAAGTAAATATAATGACAAAATTAACCCTATCGTTAAATCACCCCTGAAGTTTAAAACCCTCTGTGGGCCGTTTAAATTCTATTATTATTCGCGGCTACGGTCAGTGAATTGGTTCTATCTTTTGTTATTGCTATTATTATTTCGACAGATGGGTGTGGGGAAGTTTGATCCACATCCCTCATTATAGATACACAGTCAACATGGAAAAATCATGCGAATAAACTAGACTCGCATATTTTTTTATCCCCTGCACCCTATCATGTATTTTGCAGTTCATCTCACGTATGTACATGTACTTGTCGCATATGGACAGCACGTGTCTGCATTGTAACCATTTTTATTATCAATGTTACACAGCACACTGCAAACTCTTCATTTCTATTGTTAATCAATTGAAATTGATAAAATTTCAAGCACCCTCGGCCATAAAAAAAAATTTTAATGAAAAGCTTGCAATCTATCGTCATTATATCTTTCAGCTGTGATCCGAACAAGTTGTCTGTTGATTTCATTATTGAAAAAAAAAAAAAAATTACGCATTTACCAGCATCGTTGTGTGTTGAATCTCAGCCATCGTAATTATTTGTCGACGAAAAAATAAAAAAGCAAGTAAACAATCGAATAAAGAAATTACTGGAATATTCTCGAGTACTTTTGGCGGGAATTCCTTCAGGTGTTGGTTAAAACGTTAAAGAAATATTTAGTGACTGCAGAGTGAAAGAGAGTCAACCGACCCCAATTGCTTAATTTCGTAGTCTCCCCCAGGTATGCCACCGGTTCTCCAACGGCTCCAAATGTATTGTCGGAAAGTCGGTTGTGTTAAATGAAAATAACGATTTTTTTTTTTTTTTAAAGAACCGTTGAACTTAAATATAAACTTAATATAAGCTGAAATATTCTTAAGAAAATAATTAAAATTAATTAAATTAAATGGAAGGATTTTTAAATCATACAAAGTATTTATAAATATTTTTTTTTTTTTATTAAAAAAAAATGGAAGACGATTGATCAGAATATTTCGATTAATTAATCGAAATTACAATTATCACAATATAAATGTTTTATAATTATAATTTTTTTTCTTTGTTTAAATTAAATATCTATAATATATAGGTACAGATATCACAATATTAATTATTATTATTATTATCAAAATACAATAATTAAATAAATTGAATATAAAATCGAAAATCGTGTACAATAAAACACGAAAAAAATTGAGCAATTAAAATTAAATTTATATTGAAAAAAAAAAAAAAGAAATCTAAACTCTATTGATCACAGTATTTAAAAATTATCTTATTACTAATAACTAATATCAGGTGTAGTTGACAGATTATGTCGTTGACCGCTGGTGAATGACACTTGCATTGGCCTTGCTCTGAATAAAGACCAAATCTCGAAATTAGTTCTCCGTGAACCGGTTGTGTCTCAGCGTTCGAAGCGTCCTTTGAAGTTGTTTTATATAACCATCCACAAAGTCCATCCATGGATGTAAATGTTGAGGTAGATATTGATGGCAGCATTCATAGCCATATAAGTTGTGGTACATACCGTTCAAGCAACTTGCATCTCAGGCAATTGGTTCTGCGAGAAGGCACGTTCTTTGTAGCAGAGATCACTGTCACCCAGTGAAATTGTTGTCCAGTAAAAGTCACCAGCACATGTGTGTGCAAAGTGAACTGGTACGTAGCACTGTCCAGGAACCACAGGCACAACTGTCATTTGACCATCGAGGCACACTGTGATGGCTGCACCTTCTTCGGCATTTGCCAAATCAGCTAGCAATCGCTGCTCCAATGCCTCGTTGCTGTTGTTTTGATTGTCAACCTCTTCAGTGAATATTTCAGATTGTGGCTCTGCTTTCTGACTGCTGCTCTTGGCGAATTTGTAGCTCTTCTTCTTCAGCAAACGTAGTAAAGGTTTCAATAATTTTCTCACCTTACGGCTTGCGCTTTTGTTTTTGTTGTTGTTTTTATTGTTTCCAGACATCTTCAAGTTGTATAGATTGTCGTTCAACTCGTTCTCGTACTCGAACACGTGGTTTACTGTGGCGGCCATCTTTACTTAAACAGTGACGTTGCAAGATAATGATAATGATAACTTTGACAATTAACACTCCGCGAAACACGTGACTACAGTTAGTTATATATTTATTTCGTTGGTTGAAAACGTAAACGAAATGTGGTTGTGAGAGTAGTAGGCTTGTTGTGTAGCTTTTACTCAGAATGTGCGCTAGTGAGCGAATGATGGTTGAGTGAAGCAACCCCGAGCTTATATACCCACTGGCTGGTCGGGGGTAGAGCAGAGTAGGGGAAGGCAGGTGCACTCTGGCTGTGGGAACTCGGAGAATTCGGAGCTTCCCACGTCGAGGTCCACGCCGACCATCTGCCGCTGCTCGCCTTCACTCAATACAACAACACCACACACACCCTAACCTAACCCATCCAACCCTAGAGCCACGAAGAATCTGAGTCGCCCCCTCGGTCACCCCCGCGCTCTCTCTTTTCTTATTCACAATCAGGGGGTCCTTAATGTTATAGCTGGTATATAGTCTACAGTCTACGTGTTTACTTATACATCGTTCCTTGTGTATATAGATTTCCTTATATGTCCTTATATATAGACGAGTTGGGTCTTCTTTAAGAGATTGGATAGAACTAAGTAAGCTACCAATGGACTAGGGGTTGTGTTGAACGTTCTTTTTTATTTTTTTATACTTCTTTTTACTTTCAAGACGTGCACGAACTTGTTACGACACGTTTTATTTCGAAGAGAGAAATTTCTTAAGATTTACTTTCAACTGGAGCATTATTTTTTTTTTTTTTTATCAAATAAATTATTTAATAACTTTATGCAATTCTTAATCATTTTTCACAAAAATTCTTCATTTTTTCTTGATGAATAAAATTTAATTACAGCTAATATATAATTATTTTATCCTAGCATTCTTAAAAATTGTTTTGTTTGATGGAAAACGTTTATTTTTTTTTCCCCTGAGTTGAATGTTTTTTCAAAAGTGTTTTTCTCTGTGGGAGGTAGGAGTAAAAAAATCTTACCTACCCCCGAGGTCATCAGAGCATTTGTTTTTTTCAACGAATTTTTTTTACTTCTTAAAACTAAAACTAAAAACTCACTGTGGGGCCAAAAACACTCGAAACTAATCTTTGGAATTCAACTTGCACACTTATAAACACATGGGGGGTGAAAAATGCCCTCGAGACTCTAGACAAACACACGTGCTAGTTATTTCAAACATACATTTTCGACCTATTACTACTGTTTTATTTTCTCTAACATATTTTTCTTAAACTCTTAATGAGAACTCTTGTACAGCATAAAAAATATTTTTTATAAAAATAATAATTAACTAATTTTTCTTCTAACTAAAAAAACTAAAATATATTTCTTACGGACTTACAAAATTATAATTTTACAACCAAAAACCCAAGTTTGCTTTTCTCTATTGACTTTTGTCCATTTTTCCAAAATTCAAATTTAAAATTACCATTTTACAACTTAAGCTTCCAAATCTATTTTCAAGTTCATTTAGCATTAGCACTGAATTTAAAATCTATTTACAAAGTGTGCACCTGAGGATTTTTAAATTATGGGTGTACAACCTGCCACGGGGGTCTTTTTTCCGGTTTCGTTGTTTCCCTTCCAATCCCGTTGGTTCGAGTTCCCCTTCGCATCGTAAAACCTTAGGCTATGTGCCTATATACTATACACTGCTAGCATTTCTAGCAATCCTAGTATAGTAGTAAAAATGGGCAGGGATACGTATTTCTACTTAGTCAGGTTGATGTCAGGTACATCATGTAGCCTTGTAGCCTTCTTCTATCTCTTTCTTTCTCTCTCTCTTTAGTTCTTACACCCCACAAGTGTACAAGTGTACAAGTGCACAAGTGTACAAGTACAGCTTAAAACTAAAATAAAACTAAAAGAATGTCTCAGGTACCTGAGAAGCCATTTTGCTACACGGTTTGACTATTTGTTTTCACTTAAATCCTTACTCGCCTAAACTAAATGCAGGTGGAGTTTATGAGTCTCTACGTTTGCAATATCCGTGGGACCTGTTCGTGTACTGGACACTTGAATAAATTTAACCTTCTACCCTTATATATATATATATATACAAAAATATAATAAATAAAACGATCGGTACGTGACATTGCAAGCGATCGAGACATTTGAGTTTAACTGAATTTTTCATTCTTTATTACAGATACCAAGAGGCGTGCAAGTGTCCGGCCTTGGTCAGTTCCAGGTACTTTGGTTGCTGCCACCCTTGAAGATCTTTAAGCTTGGCAGTACACGAGCCTGTCCATCAGAGTATCAACCTCATCCGTCCAAAGGTACAAGAAACGTGAGTCGAATGTTTATATCCATACCATATATGTATGTTTTTTTTTAAAAAGACTACTATGTATTTTCAAATGAATGTGCATGTATATATATGAGTGTGTACGTGTATGATGTCGTTGGATGAATGATGAGCTCATACTACCACCGTACGGCATTGTCTCATTGTTTCCTTTCAACGTAACCACATTTGCCAATTAAATTCAACCACTTATATATAGATTCCCGCTGGCTCATCTCTTTGAGCAGAGCTCTTCTAATCCATAACCGGTTTTCAATCAGCAACCCTTTTTGCCCTTTGGAAATAAATGTATATAAAAAAAAAATTATTACATCGGGTTCCTCTATAGCATCTTGTTACACATGTCACAGCACCCAATAGAATATTACAACCGGTTTACCTAACTTTATTTATCTCCTCGGAATTGCAATTTACTCCGAAAAGACTCGAGACATCGTCAACTAAACGACCGATCAAAAAATATTATCGTTATATTTCGGCTTCTTGATAAATTAAGTTTAACTATATTGTTAAATATGCAACCACATTTTATTATCACGCTATATAATGAGTCCATACAAAGTATTGGGATTATTGTCAGATAAATGGATAATTTGTTAAAATATGAATAACAATAAAATATGTTTTCGTTTAAAAAAAAAAGGGCAGGTGCTGATATTTATTATATTGTATATAAAAATGCGAAAATCATGTCTTAGATCATTTAGGAACAATTTCAAACAATATAACAGTAAGATAATAAAAATCGCGTGATCTCAAAATCTAAAGTGAGCATATAACATAATACGATAACAAAAAATTTTTTTTTAGAAAGTAAAGAGTCACCTGCAAACCGCAGAGTAGTAAAGAAAACCTTTCTCGCTAATTTGTAAATTTTTTAACCGATTAAATTGTTGTTGTTCCCTAAGGGAATCACGACGCGATTACGTTATTTACAGCCCACGTTGTTACCTTTCTATAATTTTAAAAAATATTTTTTTATTTTCTGCTCAAGTTTCGCCAGAGGCGTCGTTATTTTTTTTTAGTCCTTGTTCCTTCTTCTGCTGCTTTCATTAGCATATAAATAATACGCGGTCCTGACGGAACCTAAGTATAAGTGCGTCGTACATGGACATACATAAAATGGGTAAGAATTCTTGGGGTAAAGAAGTCAGTGGAAAAATAAAATAAATGGGTGTGGATAATCAGGGTAAAAAAATTAAAGAGAGTTAATGTATTAAGAGAAAAATAAGATAAATAAAATAAAAACCAGGAGAGTTGTGCCGCGGAATAGAATGAAAGAAGGGAGGGAAGACCGAGTTGAAACAGTAGTGGTGACCCCCGGGGCTGCAATGAAGCGCAGGTCCAAACAAAAAAATATCTGACGTCAGCGGCAGGTGCAACCTGTAACTCTCCTTCTTTTTCTATCTTATTTATTTTCATATATACATACATAAATACATATACACATTATATTCCTTCTATACATACTGCAGGGTGAATAAGGACTCGAATTATTTAACTCACTTGTTCACCACACACGTAACTCATTTATATATGTATGTAACTCTTTTTTTACGCGAAACAACTACTCTCTTGTCATCTCCGCCCCTTATATATATTTTTAAAGTTCCATCTCCGTTTCGCGTTTTATCTCTTCTTGTCTTCGACATCCCACTCTATTATAAATATATATATATATATATTTGAATAAGAGAAGAGAAGAGTCTCTCCCTTTCACGCCACCAGCTCTCATGTGTGTAATCGCGTATATACCGATCCAAAGATGATCGAGATACGTACGTGAGTCTTAACCACTCGGGATTTGGTTACGCTCTTTATAATGATGACGACGAAGATGATGATGATGATGGTTTTAAGACCAACGCGACTGTATTCTCTCCTGTATAAGGTAGAAAAAATTTTAATCGTTTCAATCATACGAGATTAGATTAGATATGTGGGTTATAGAAGACTTATATAGCCGAGAGTAGTAGTGGTTGTTGTAGTAGGTTTTTTTTTGTTATGGATTAATAGGGGGATAAAAAGTGAAATATCATCTTTCAATTAAAAAAAAAAGATACTAATAATTTTTTTTTGACTTTTGATCGGCTGTCGAGATTAGGAAAATAATTTTGTCTTTTTTTCGTTAAAGATTATTGTATTTTTCATTTTATTATTTTTCGAAGTGATTTAAAGACTTTTTTTTTTCATTATTTCATTTTAAAAGTTTTTTGGATAGAAATAATATTTATTAGGCTCGTAAAAGTTGTAAACAGCATTCGGAGGTATGTATTATTATATTTTTTTTATTTATCTGAAAAATGTTACCGGTTTTCTGTTATCGGTTTGTGTGTTTCACCAGATACAGACGGTTGGGAAAAAGATTTTAGTTGATGTGAATGGGGGAATAATCTTTTGGTCTCTGAGTGAGAAGCTGTTGGACGAGAGTGAAAAAGTATTAAATGATGTTTTAAAGAAAAGATAAATGAGTTTGATGAAATGCCGGTAATTTATAAAAGGGATAAAACTTTAAAAGATCCCATAATATATTATTTATGTTTATTTATATTTTTATTATTCTCTGGATTTTCAGAACCAGAATTTAAAAAGTTTTAATCTTTAAATGCTTTGACCAAGACGACACTAAAATAGTCTTGTATGACCGACGACTACTGTATATTCATTTCTCACTTTACGATCTCTGTAATCGCTCACGGCATGTAAGCACCGGTTTTCGTCGGGATAACAATCTTTTGTAATTGGAATTTCATCTTTTCTTTTAAGCGGGACTTGTCTTCTTCTGCTGCTGGGTTTTATATTCGTCTACTCGAGAGCTGATAGTCCCCTTGCCTTATATATTATATATATTCTCTTCTCCCTTTCAACCCAGAAGGTAAATTTATCGAAGGGGCGACTCACTCTTGCCCAGTACACGCCATTTTTATTTTTATTTTTTTTTCATTTCACGACTTATTAAATATTTTTTAACGTCGCGCCTTCTCAACAGGAATTTTGGGTTGTTAGTTAGGGTGATGTTCTCAAGTTACTTAAGTTCTTGAGAGCCTTCGGCTTATATCTTGTGATATGAAAATTTCCCGTTGGTGAGATTCTTTGCGCTTGAGGTGCAAATAACTTTTAAACACCTCACTTTACACATTTTATCGTGTCGCTAATTTAATTTTTTACTTACTAATTTTTTTCTATTTCTGTTTCTTCGATTTATCAAAAAACTAAATATTTTTTAAAACATCATATATATTTTTTTGACTGAATTTATTTAAATACTTTTACATATTTTTTTTACTTACAAAAGAAATTTTTTTTCCATTTATATTTTTCATAAATCAGTTATTTTTTTTACGCTTGTCCATCTTTAATTCCATTGTCAACTGGTCCAGCGAGATCTTGAATACGGATATATATTTATTGTTGAAATCTAAAAAGGGTCGACGAAACTGACTGGACCCTTTTTTCTTTATCCTTTGAGCTCGACGGTTCATCGAAAGGGGGATGGAGTGTAGTTATTATTGTTACTATTATTTAAAATGACGAACATCTCCGGTGGAATTTTGTTATTTTGTTCCCATTGAAATTATTCGTAGATGCATATCTAGAATATATTATTATGTATTCGAACGAGGGTTATATATTATAAGTGAGAGTGGAGTGAATAGATATTTTACTCCGTGGTACCTGATTATTGTTGTTGTTACTGTTGTTGGACCTGATCAAGGTGGACCGATGACGGTGTAGGGTGGATACGAACCGGTGAAATTCAGGTAAAAAGGGTCAACTGATGATCATAAAGAAATTCACCGTACGAAAAAATTCTATTGGATGTAATAATAAAAGAAATATATATCTAAGGTGCTGGTATATTCAAGCTTTTTACCCACATCGCACTAGTAAACCCACGCCATCCTGTTTCATCCACTCTCTACAACTCTACTCAACTCATCCGATTCATTTTCGATCTGCGATTGTATTCAATCGACACACTAGTGAAAGGATCAGAGGAGTCTAGTTTTATGTTCTGGAACACTCGATTCACCTAAGGGTTACGTTTTTTTTTTTTTTTTTTAAATAATTTATTGTGTATTTTCAAGAAACCACCTTGCCTCAACGGACACACTCTGCGGATTTTATTCAATACCTTCACTCTAAAATTCTTCAAACGACATAAACGTCGGGTAAAAAAAAAACATAAATCGTTGAAATAATTTCATCTTTGACGAATTATTTAAAAAAAAGTTCTATAATTTCTTTTTGAAAAAATAAAATTTTTTTACAGCTGCCGTTTTCCTTTATTACGAATTTTTTCATGTCACATCCTTTTTCAATTGCAACATTTATTCCAGATGTCGTATTTTTGATTAAATTCTAAAACCGCAATTTTTTATTATTTTACAACTGAAATAAATAAGAAGAGAAAAAATTAAATTTAAAAATACTGCACTTGCTGGACTGTCGTGTACCGGTTTGTGTCCCACTACATTCTTTTGTTCAGATAATTCAACCCTTTCACAGGTGAATCCCTTTTCGCGGTAACCCTTCCTCAGAGCATTGTTCGGCTGTTTCCGCTAACCCGTTTGGCGGTCCAGGCCAAAGAGAGTCACCATGCATTTGTCAATACAATTCAAACTTGTAACTGTGCAGGTAAAGGGTTGGATTTTGGGTCACCAGACCAAAGAGTTAAAGAAAAGTGACAGGATACTTATTATTAGTGGTTAACTGTTTAGTAAATATTTTTGGTACTAGATACACATGTCTTCACTTATTTTTTTCATCATCATCATTATTTTTTTTTTTTTTCGTACCTCTAATAAAAATTCTCAATTTTGGATAATTATTTTTTTCCAATATTTTTAATTAAAATTCTTTCAAAAACTATTGTTTAAAAAAAAAAAAATCTCTACGAATTTCTGTTATGCGGCTGAATAACATAAACTTTAAAGGTATGAGAAGAATTTTCTAATAGTGAACTATTTATATTGTTTCTTTAATAACAAATAATGATATATAATTTAAAAAAAATGATTAAATATAATTGGAGTATATTTTGAAGGACAATAAGCACGTGCTAGAGGTGTATAGTAGATGATGCAGGCTCGAACAAGTTTCTTTCGGTTCGTTGGCACGATTTAAGAACCCAGGTCGCTTATACTTTTTATTTTTTATTGCGACGGTATTATGTCAAAAAAAAATAAGAAAAAGTCCTCTGTTATCATTCCTTTTTTACTTATTGTTATTCTGATCGAAAGTGCACCTGGATGCGAGCATGAACCTGCAGGAAAAAGATTTTTATTTAGGTAGCACTGTCGGTATCTATATGTTATGTGTTATGTGCATCGGATTGCGTGAGTTTCTTGTAAGAAGAAAAGTAAAGAGTCGACGAAAACAAGTTGAAACTTGCACAGAGTTCTTTTTACCAAACAAAACCAGGTATATAAAATCTTTATAATAATATCCAGGTCGTCGCGCTTCAGTATCGTGAGCTTGTTACGTGCAATACAATTCTTTGACAATGCTATTATGCAAACTACTTGGGTTTTTGTGTTCAAATGCCAACTTTTTATTTTCTTTTAAACTTATGTATTTGACTATATCTATATAAAAGTGTATATATATGCCGCGGGGGCGGAAAAAATAAACGGCGGATGTCGAAATCAATTGCCAAGGAAACGGTTCGTCCTTGTAACACCTTATTTTTATGCTAGAACACGTATTCCGGATTCATCGACGACAGGAAGTCTCGCGAGAATATCTATTCTTGACAATTTATACAGTTTAAAAATATATAGGTTTTATTATCCAAACAGTGAAAATAAATAGAGGGATAAAATTGAAAATATTTTTCTTTTTTCTGCTGATAACAATGTAGGATTTTTATATTTTTTTTTACTAAAATAGTAAACACTGTATAAATTATTCATAATTATTTTTTCTAAAGTCTAAGCTTTTTTCAAACAAACAACAAAAGGATTTTAATAAATTACGATGAATCGGTGATAAGGCTGTCAAAACATTTCCGGAAAAAAATTAAACAATTCACTTTTAAATGGAAATTAGATTTATTTAGGAACACTTTTGCGTGAATTTATTTATGTATATATTTATAATAATACGAGAAATAGGGGCAAAATGGAATATGTACTCAGGACAAAACAGATTACCTACAAATCTTGAAAAAACATTTAGAAAAATAAATTCTGTTCAGCACTGAAATTTAATTTTATCTTTACTAGGATATTTTCGCGATAATCGACACTTTTTTTTCGATAATTTTATCATACTTTACTTGATTCGATATTTGGATTCATCAATTTTTGAAGCTGCTGTAGTTTTCTCCAGAACTTTTTTTTTTTCGTAACTTAAAAATATTAATTTTTTCATTCACACCAGAATAAAAAAAAAAGAGGAGAAAGGGGGGCAGAGTGGGCCTCTTAAGGAAAATAATTACATCATTAATTTTTTTTACGCGTTTACTTCTTTTTAAACCCTTGATACTTATTTTCACTTCATTATGCTGCGTCCATTAAAATTGAAAAATCGAAAATTAGGGGTAAAGTGGGCCCTCCAAAAAATTTCGGATTTGATATTTTTTATTCTTTACACGTGCGATATTTGCAAATAACTACACGCTGAAAAAAAAATTCTAACTATCACCATCTTGTAATAGAGAATGATTACCATCATGATACTGAAGTTAGCAGACGTCTAATAATTTTTTGATTTTTTTTTAGACGATAAACCAGAAGAAAAAAATTATTTGAAAAAATTGCACCTGTAATTTCTTAAATTTTCTACATGTGCATATTTTTAGTTTTTTTTTTCTTCAAATTTAATTGTTCAAAAAAAAATCAAAAAATTTTGAATTGTCTGCTAACTTCAGGATTATTTACCATCTGTATGTGATAATCATTATCATGTTTTTATGTTAACTATTTGTTTCTCATATAGTAATAATTACTATTGCCGATAGTAGTAGTTACCATCTCAATAGTAGTATTTCTTATGTCTGAAAAATTTTTAAATTTTGCCTTCTAAGATAGTAATGATTATCATCACGGATAAGAATAGTTACCATCTGAATAAGAATGCTTACCATCTCCGATAGTAATAGTTAACATAAAAGCCTGACAATGATTATCACATACAGATGATAATCATTCCCTATTATAAGATGGTGATAGTTAGCATTTTTTTTCAGCGTGTATAAAACAATTATATTTTAATAACATAAAAGTCATTTTAATAGTCTGCTGCGATATAACTTTAAAATGTTATTTTATTATCTTTAATTTTCTTAATAAATTATATTTAATGAACAGTTTTGGTGGTCTATTTTAGCCCTCATTATATAAGAAATTTCGATAAGCTTATTATCCGTCCGAATTTATTGGCGTATAGAAAATTTTGAGGAGCCCACTTTGCCCCCTCCTGCCCTATTTATTATTTTTCTTGAATAAAATATTAAAAGTTCTGTAAATAGTAAATTTACTCTTGAAGAAAAAAAAAATTAATAAAATATAAACTCAAATAAAACTTTTTGTATCACTTGAGTGTAAATTACACAGTAAAATATTTGATGTCAACTCAATTTAAAGAAATGACTCGAGAGGATCCTGAGTCAAGATAAATTTTCTCAACAACACATCAAACATTTGATCAAATGAAAATTACCTCAAGCCGCAACAAACTCCATTAACTCTAAATCCGCGTCAAAGTAAAAATAGTTTCCTTACAAAAAAATATCTCTAAGCCATTCAACTAAATCTACTGCCGATAAACTACATATTTATTGATAAATTTTCTGATTATCCTAATATCAAATAATCTTGACAACAGAATCTTAAATATCTCAGCAAACTATCTAAAGATCTAAGCAAAGTTTGCATTTGGTTCCGTGTTTTAAAAAATGGCTGCGTGTAAAGAATCCCGTTTACCGAAGTAAAGAAATCTAAAGAGACTTCCTCAATAACGTTTGCCGTCGAAATTTTTCTTTATATATACATTTATATATATTCATTCATTTTCATTATATGAAATTCTATTATGAGCCTAAATAAACACGCAAAGCTAAAGCTAGAGTCTTAATCCATGTACTATATGTTATACACCTTTGACTGCAATATGATGCATACAAAGATCTTATGAAGACCAAGCGTAGATATTCTTCCCTCGGACGTTTTTTTCTTATAAATGTGCACCTAAATAAACATAAACCAAGAAATATAACGAGAAACACGTCGACCCATTGGATCGAACTTAAATTCATTCGTTCAAGACCCATATACTATATAGAGTTAAAAAAAAATGGTACAAGATATAAGGGTAGGTCGTATTGAAACCCGCGACACCGTGAATCAACCAGCAGTTCCAAGCCACGACTCTATTCTTAAAGGATTATCGTTATAAATTATACATTTCTTTGCTCGTTACCAAAAGGAAGAGGGAAAAGGGAGGCACCCACGTACGTATATATCTTACCCCAACTAAAAGAACCAAAGTCCGGGTCTCTGCGTATCATTGACCGGTAGCAGCTTAAAGATTTCTATCGCGGGATTAGTCGGACCGTGTCATCGCTATATCCTGTCTATTCGTCTTCCATTCCATTCCTTTCCTTTCCTTTCCTTTGCTTTGCTTGTAGAACACTCAGTGCCAGACAAGACCCCATATATAAATATATATTGGCCCAATGTAGCGTCCAAAGAATACCAAAATAAAAAGAAAGAACCTTTTTAAGAGCTTGTACATTTCGCATTTTTTATATATACTTTTTTTTACGTTATTCCATTTTTTGTTGCTATCAAAAGATTGGAATGTGGGGAGATTCGATGCTTTTATAAGAAACCCGAACTATTACGACAGAATTTTTTTATTTATTATTTTTTTTTCTATCAATTTTTTTTAAGTCCTTTCAATGAGTGCAATGACCATTGATCCACTTCCTGGTCGAATTTTATTACTCTTGATTGACAGTCTTGTAAAAAAAAAATTTTTTTTCTAAAATTTTTATTTGTATTTCGCGATCAAGTGATTTTAGCCACAAATCAATTTTTTTTAACTGTATCTTGTCAATCTAAAAAATTCCACTAGCAGTTATTTAAAATAAATAATTCCTATTGAATTCTTTAAATACTTGATTTACAGTAAAATAAATTCCTTAATTTATTTGCTTAATAAAAAATCCATTAGTGATCATGACTAGAAATTTTTAAACGTCAATGTATTTTTAAAAAATGCGGGCGTTTTTTATTTTTTGCCATCAACTGTCCTCACAAATTTTAGAAAAATAAATGTCAGGTAATTTAACTTTTAACTCAGATGGATGGAGACAGTGTCAAGCCCGCAGAACGCCCAAAGGCTGGCTAGTTAGTTATATTTTTATCCTCCCTTGCCATCCCAGAATCTTGAGGTTACAAAAGCAACATATATATAATAATAATTTCTACTTGTGTCGTTTACTCGGAGAATCGACTTTGCACCAACAATATTCCCGCGCTCTATACATTTATATAAATGAATATTGCTAGTAATATACAACGGACTTTGCTCTCAAAGGAAATATATACATATATATACCGTTAAGGAAGAAGGCATATATATTTGACAATAACTTTAAAACGGTGCAATATATGAACCGACAGGCTAAATAGGAAATACTCTAGAAATTTTTTTAAATGAAATGAAAAACTGCGGATATAATGTATATGTCTATAGATATAAATAGTGGGTACGGTAAATATAAATGAGCTTGATGGCTATTTCTTGCTTTACGATTCTTTTTTTGAGCAAAGGCTCTTGTGGGCGGAGCGGTAAACCAAAAAGAGCGACGAGTAGACGAGACTCGACAACGGAATAAATTCTACTATGTGTAGTATAGTGATGCTGTACGGTTTAGTTGGTATACTATAAGAGTAAAAGTAAAATGAAGAGAATAGAATGGAATGGAATAGACGAATAGTTAAAAAGAAGGACACAAGATCTTCACTCAACATTGGGTATAAGAGAGATAAAGAAAAAAAATGACCCCCCAGTATCTTCTATTCTGTTCCCCGGTTTCTTCACAAGAACCAAGACCGTTGGAAGTTGAACACGTGCAAGGGTGAGTCAGAGTCTTGGCCGGACTACTCGAATGGTCAGAGATCCAAGTAAAGATCTACTCTCTACTCGGATGTAGGATGAGAGAATGAGGGGAAGCACGAAGGAATTTTTTTTTCTTCAGATTACTTTGGCAGATAGTGCCGTGGACTTTTAGGGCTGCACCCGATGATGAGTTTCAAGTATAAATAGTCTTCCTACTTTTTATTACGTCGAGATTAGGGTCATAAAGCTGTCGAAATCTATATTAATTAGTGCTTTTATCTTATTTCAATAATACTTATATTTTAATGATTTAAATTTCGTTTTTTTTTTTTTTCTATAGTACATCTAAATTATTTTTTTAATTAAAAAAAAAAATGCTTCCAACTACAGGTACATTGTTATCAGATTTTAATAAATATTCAATTAATTGATAGCAATATTTCTTCATTATAAATAAAATTAAAACATAAATACAGAGATGAATATTTTTTATGTAGAAAAATATTTTTTAAATATTTTCCCGTAAATTTTATTTATTACCTGAGATCAAGATTAGGAAAAATATTTTTTATATAATTAACTATGCTGTTATCGAGTAGTAAATTATTTCCAATAAATTTATTTCTTTCTCGCTGTATAAATTTTAAAATTAATTTTACAATGAAAAATATTAAGAAATCATTTTTTATAATGAGCTACGATTATTTCCTTATACATGCGTACATTCAAAATTGACCATCGAAAATCTTTTCTTGAAAAAATATTTTTTTTAGTACCTGTAACTTGGAAGGGAAATAAAAAATAAAATTATAGAGGAAAAAAAAATATTTTTGCGTCATTCAGTTTTTTACAACGGCCCTAAAGGTCCAAGCTCATCATCACCTTCTTGTCTATTCTCTAATTTTCTTCGCTAGAAATCGTATATATCTATAGATACCTCTACCAAAGACTAAACCACGATCCGGACTCTTGAGATTGATCGTATTTTGTTTAGTTTTTTACTTATTCTTTTCGTTTCTTTTATTTTTTCTTCTTCGTTTTATCTTTGATTCATCTTCTTCAGGGGGAACCCTCAACATCCATTAGAACACGTGCATCCACCGCGGTAACAAGTGCCCCATCAGCGTCCCGAGACCCTTCCAAGAGAGACTGTCATGAAAAAATAACGGAGAAAAAAAAAAACAAGAAAAACCATAAACCATATCCTCATCTATTCACCTACCATCTTATTTTATATATCGTCACACCTAATGATTCTAGTATTTTCTAAAAATTAGCGGGCCCTTTACAATTATGTACTCCAAAATAACAAAAGAATAAGACAAAAAAAAGAACAATAATTTAAACTATATTCTTATGTCCTTACGAAATGGTTCGTAGAAAAAAATTTTAAAATATAGTACTTTTCATCGTTTCTTTTATTTCATTTTAATGACTAGAACGATACGATGTGGATGATTACAACGTAACAATAGATACAATTATTTTTTTTTGCTACATTAAATTTCTAAAAAAAGAATCATTTTATTCATACCCCTACTTAATGATATGGTTTTTTTTTTTTTTTGTTACCTAATGTTCCTCGTGGCTTATCAAAAAAATGCAATGATGAGTTTTATCTTATTTAAAAAGCAACGTCCTGCGTTTTAACGCGGGCTCATTTCACGGTACGATGATTTTCACTCTCTGGAAAGACGCTTTTAGTTTACTCAAAGATTTAGAGTTAAGTATATATAATATAGTGTAACGCACATCAAGAGACTGACAATACTAATCTTAAATGTAATTTTCGTTTCGTGTTCCGCTCAATGCCCAGCGTGGGTAAACGTCACCAAAAATTTCTACCAATTTCCGTTTTTGTTGACGCAAGGCTTAGTTTTTTGGTTCATTTAACATGCTATCCTTCATTAAACATTATTTACTCTTCCTTTCTTCTCGTCATCGTCATCATCATTATTATTTCATATTTTTAAATTTAGTTTGAAATATTAAGAATTGAAAATCACGATTTTTTCAGATTTCACTTTTAAAATAATCTTATAAACCCATTATTCAAAAATTTTTTTATTATCTCAGTCTTCAGGTAAATTATACTGAATCATCATATTTTTATTGAAAAATAAACATTATAAACCCGAGTTAAAAAATAATTTGATTTTTATTTTTTTGACTTATTAATTAACTTGATTTTGACGGCTATAATTTTTTTGACTAGCATTTGATTTAGTTAACTTGATTTTGGCTACACTTACTTTTTTTAACTTCTATATAAAAATGAATTAGTGAAATTCACTGCGAATCAATGAGTAGTCACTGCTTCTTCAGCTATAAATATTCCGCTAATTTAACCAGTAGTATACTTATAGCTGGTTCGTAGTGCATATTCACTAATTCGCAGTGAATGTCATCAATTTATTTTAAGACAGTTCAATATGACTTTTTTAACTTGAAAATTTAAGTCAATCAAGTCAAATTCAAATCAAATTCGACTTGGATTTGACTGTATTTGACTTAAAATTTTTAAGTCAACTAAGTCAAATCCACTCTCTAAACCTGAAATAGTGAATTATCACTAATTCACAGTGTATATTCACTATTCGCCACAGCTAAAAGTTGACCACTTGGAATTAGTGCATATACACTCATTTACCCATTGAAATGATGCACTTATGAAAACATTGAAATTCACTGTAGTTATTAGTAGTAAATAGTTCTAATGATAATTACTTATTAAAAAGTAATGTTTTAAATCTACTGTGTAAAAAGTAAAATTTTCACTATTTATACGTAAAATTCTCTTTCTTTCAGTGAATTAATTGATCACTGAGAAAAACAGTGAAAATTTAACTATTTCAAGTTTAGAGAGCAAGACAACGTAACTTTAATTTGACTTGGTTGGCGTAAATCGGTACTAAGTAAGATAACTTAGTCAAAACCAAATGTGTTTTCATCATATCTTATAATGTTATTCATTTATTAAAAAAAAAACTTAAACTTGACATGCCTTTGTCTTGACTTGCTTTATTTTAAATTTTTTAAATTACGCCAAAATCAAGTTATTTTTTTTACTTGGGAAGTTAATAATTGTGTCAAATTCTGACTACTTAGTCATCATTATTTATTAAAATATTTGCTCACAATGTTTGTAATCAATTATCAGTCAAAATATTTATTTAAAACATCCAACGAACCGAATAAAAAAAGTATAACAAATTACATAAAAATGATCATGTCGGGCCATGCACATTTTAAAAATAATTCAAGTATATTCAAACAATCTGTTAAAATGATATGATTATAACATAAATCCACACTTAACCACTCAAATGTAAGCGTGGAATTAATGCGACTAATTCACAACGATTACTCGGCTCGTATAAATCGTTCTGCTACGCATAAGTTGCCGTAACATACAATCTGTATCCAAGTTACTTTCATTTTTCACAACAACCCAATCCACGTACACTCATACATATACATACTCACATATAATGCATAGTAAACTTATACATAATATGAAAAATTTTTGTTGTCAAATGGAAAATATTAAAGAAAACAACTTTAAAGTTCTTTTTAAGTTGTAAAACGATGAAAAGCCTGCGTTAGTACTGGGGCGGTGTCGTTTGTACTCAACACTCGTCATTGTAAATAGTATTTTTAAACGCCTTTACACAAAGAAATGTCGGACACATGGGCTGTGAAGAAGTACCATATACTATAACGAGTATAGTGATCTGTCGTCACGGAATATTAGGGCATTTTTGGTATTCCTACTCCATAGACTTAATTCTATACCGCTTTTTTGCTATTTTTTTCCTTTCTTATACTCTTTTATATATATTATACATGTAGTTTTGAAGAAAACTACATATATATAGTCCTAAGAAATATAGGGAATATACTATGTATTTGAAGACGACGGAAAAAATTTATAATGAAAAGTAAGAAGAAATGAAAGTCGAAAATCGGCGTATCGGTTTTTCTAACATCACTCAAAAGAATATATATAAAATATAAAGAATAATATCTTTAGCTTTAAAAATATATAATACCTTACACCCGTCTTTTTTATTATTCTACATGAAAAGTACACACTAATTCGGTGGAACGGGTGGTCTTTTTTTGTCCCTTTTTTTATAAACGCTATACTTGTACGTCAGAACGCGAAATTGGCGTGACGCGGTCGTCTTAAGAAATATCTACAGATTTTCTATCTAATAAAAGTGAATTCATTTAACAACCAACACCTTGACTTTTATATACATAATATAATATTCTCTCGTTGGTTTATAAGTTGCAGTGAATACACGGATAATAATAATAATACATCTCGTGTAGGGGATCAATCTATACATTTTGAATCCTTAGCTCCGTATCAAATCGTTTCTTCGGAACGTAACAATAATATAAAATGTTAAGAAAGGAATAGGTATGTATGTACATTGTGTAGGCTCAAAATTATGGGGACATACAATTGGCCGCGAAAAATAACCGCGGAAATCCTGTGGCCTACCGTGTCGTGTTGCCGTTGAAAATTATTTCGATCTAGAACTAAAGCGATGTAATTTGTTGGTATATTGTTAATCGATATTGAAAATCTTGTGTATACGTATTTGTATTGGAAGTTGATGTTTAGTAGATGGAAAGGACTCTTAAATTAAACGCTGCTTGAGTACAGGTGACATTTTAACACGACCAGGATGATGAGGATCGTCACGGATTTTAGTCCTGGATTATTATAGGTGATATTACTCGCATCATTCTTCGCGGTACTCGACTCATCGTATACATGGAATTGTAACTTGATGCAATCGGTGTCAAAATTGTTATTACCTCAAAATATAATACTTAATGTCTGTGTATTATATCTTCTACATGTCGCTTTTTGACATTATCCGATTAAAAACACCTGCTTGGATAATATATCTATTTTTTTTTTTTTTTTTAATGGATTATTATTTATTTTAGAACACATTATTGAACACAGTACATGCAAATTCTAAAAATAAAACAATTTTAGCATTTATTGATAAAATAAAATTTTTTTAATGATGATGTGCATCAGGATTGATGTGAAAATAATTTATTTAAATTATTATACAATTAAGTGTTACACAATTCAACGGATTATTATTTTTGGTAAAGTAATTTACAAAATCGTAAAAATCCTTCTTCGAAATATTATTAAAAAATTTCTCTTTGTGATATTATCTTTCTGTTTACTGTTATTCTTATTCTTGGAAAACAAAACGTCGTAAAAGTCGATTGTTACAAGAGTTATAAAATTAGTTTAATCCAAAAATTTTAAAAATAATAATCATATGCGGAAAAAAAGTAACTTTAAAAATTAGTGTTTGAAATCATAAACCGGAATTTGGGTGTCAATATAGGGAATTTTAACATTTCAAACAGTGTTATGATACGTGTCATAAATTTTTAATGTTTAAATTACGATTTTTAAAGTCCAAATATTAATTTCTCCTGCATAGACAATAAATTTTAATTATAAATTAAATGTCTAGTATTTAAAATGATAGTATTGCCTGTCTCAAATGCAAAGCATTTAGGTCGGATTTACTGTCGAATAGTCACTGTTTCATAAAATGCTCGCATAAAGTCATTTCAATAACTCAAAAGATTAGTTGATTGTGTACTTATTAATGAATTTTGGAACCTTTCAAGTTTGATTAATGCAATAGTCGATTTTTTACTAAATTTAATTGTTCATAACTAAAGAAAAATTCAGTTAAAAACTTAATTACAGTAGTCGTCTTTTAGGATGTGTATGTCTGTGAGTCGCCTGGATTTAAGCCGTGACAAACAATGAATCAACCTAATTCTTGTTGCAGAAGTTGTCATTCATCCTCGGGATAAACCCTATTGAATATCAGCAATCAACTTTTTCCTATTTGAAAGATATCAGTGAAAATCGATTAATTTTCTGAGATTCTTTCTTAAAATTTATCGTCCTTATGTCTTTCTGTCTTTTTGTCCACATTTACATTCGTTTACATTTCGCTTTGTTTTCTATACGTATACTATCTATCTATTTTACTCATATATGTACTACTAGCGCCCCCTATAAAAAAAAACTGAACCACTCTCTTAAATTTAAAATACTGAAAATAGTGACTATTCACTGTTTACTTGTGAAAAGTATGTCACTAATTCAAATAGTGGTATACTTTTTACTGGCAATAAGTGACTATTCACTGCCAAATAGTGATTTTCACTAATTCGTTCTTAGAGAGCAGTAGTCAGTTTATTTTATTTTGTTTTAAAAGTTAGCTTTTATATTACAGGATGGTCATTTGAGGCGTGCAATTTTTTTGGACTCCGAACATTTTGTTTACTGATCATTTCATTATTTTATTACTTGTCGTTTCTAAATTTACATAGCTCACTTTTTTCCGTGTATATTTTTCATGCCCGAAAAATAAAATTACTCGATATCAAAAAAATTTTCCTTTGGCCCTTGAAAGAAGTAGTAAAAATAAATAACTCAGTATAAAAAAAAATGATAGGTGTGTTAAACATCGAGTAAGTCCCATTGAATTTTGAAAATCCTAATCCACGAGTGCTTGCGCGTTTGTAGGTCGCCCAAAATCTTTAAGCCATCATACAACATACACACTACATACATAATATACAGATGTATAGCTTGTGAGATTTATAATAAAAGGTAAAGGAGTTCAGCGATGCGTGTGGTTTTCGGATCTCTTAAAGCCAAGGCGTCGTACACACTTCTTTTAAATTTATTTTATTATTGTAGGTTATTTTATTTATTTTCCTCTTTCTCTCTTTCACTATATTCGCTATCTACATCGTATTATCTTGTACTAAAAAATAATCTTAAGCAAGCCAGATTAGCCGCGAAATTTGTAAACGTCTGTATTACGCTTCGTTCAACCTCTAAACTTCCGTGTAATGTCAGAGGATTCTTACGTCTTGAATACACCAAACTGGAGATTTATTTGTTAAAAAGAAAAAAAGGAATTTTTTTTAGTCGAAAATACGTATTTTACGCGCCGTTTGATATATTTAACGAACCGACTTAGACCAAAATACTAAATCGCATACTATCCGATGGCCGTAGGCAAAGCAAAACAAACTTTCGCATTTCTTACGTCGGAAATAAAAGAAATACCACAAAAAAAGCATCGGTGAATTTTTACAATAAAAAAATATCCCTCGTCAGTACAAATTTCATATGTATATACGACGATACATATATATGTATTAAATATGTAGAATAAAATATATAGACCCGTATATTTATACCAAGTAAATTAACTGAATTTATTTACTATTTATTACTTTTTTTTTTTTGCTATTTTCTATACATATCAAATTACGTATTCCTATAGGCGTACTCTCGCATTAATATTTTATGAGTAAAAAAAAATATATAATAATTTATGTACTATAATGCATAGATCGAAAAACCATTTTATTATACCTCTAAAACATCGGGGGGTCCATCAATAAGTCACGTAAAAAAAAAAAAAAAACCAAAATGTATATCTTAAATTCTGGAATTATAAACTGATGAAAGAAAAAAAAGATAAAAAATAAGGTGCGAGTCATTTATTAAAAAAATATATAAAAAAAGTGATCCTCCAATCTATATTTTCTCATAATAGAAAAAGACATCCAAACATAATTTTTAGAGATCTTTTTCCCAGAGCTTTAGACCTGCAATCTCAATAAACTATATACATATAAATACATATAAATATAAATATGAAACCCCACTAAGTAAATTATGATTAATCTTAACGCGTTTTTATTTCATAATTCCATCGTAGTTTTTTATTATTTTTCTTACCTCAAGGGATAATACGTGAGTTGCACCTGCATGCTCCTCCCTATTATTCACTGGGGTATTCTAGTTAGCTTCGTTTCTATTTAACTGCAATCTAAAAAGAAAGAGAGAGAGAGAGCGAAGAGAATTGAACCCACCATAAAAGTATTTTAGATTTTTTTTATTATTTTCTACACTTATTTTTTTATTTATCTCTCACTCACTCGGTAAATTCAACCGGGGGCACATCCCCGCCCACAAACCCGTGAATCTTCTAGCCCTAGAAATTCTTTCTAGCCCTTAAGAAATTTTACTGGGCTCCAATTTACGAGCTTTTATCTCGTACCTTTTCACTAACTGGGTTTTTCATTTCATCTCGCTTTATCTCATTCATATATATATATATATATTTATAGCTTTTTTTTTCCCTTAACTATAAGTGTATAATAGTAAAAGAGGATCAGGAAATGTTGTACACTAATTTGATGCCTTACCAATGGATCTCGTCGCCGGAAGCCGATGAAATCCAGACAAGGTCTTTGATGATTGCCGCATCATCACTGCTCTTACTCAATCAACAGGTCAACCAATAATAATAATTTTCTCGTAGTCATTAATTGGGTAGGCTATTTTTTGTGTGATTTTAGTGAATTATCGTAAATGAGCTTGAGAACCGCCGCTGGACCTATTTTACTTTACGTGGTGTTTTTAATTTCCTCAAGGAGTGACTTTTCCGATCCGCCTTCTTTTACAACATCACAGCAATATAGATAATCATTTTTTCTTCATATTTATCTTTTTTTTTTTTTAATTCCCAGACGGAAACTTCAAACTTGTAATATACCTAATCATGGAATTTTACGAGCCGTTTTTGTCAGGATAATTTTCTTAAAAGTTATAATTAACCAACAAATTACAGTACTTTAATATTATTAAACCAGTATTTTCTGTTAAAATAATTCAAAATAATATAGAAAATCCCACTAAGTTAAAATAAATATAATTATAATTATACCAAAGCGTTAATTCTATAATTCTATAATGACCTTAAATATTTTCTTTCCACGTTGTCAATTAACTCACGCCGCTGTCCGATCTAATCTCAATGATTTACTCGTTTAATTTAAATTTAATTTTTTAGTGAGAATAATAAATAAAGAAAAGTTTTTATTGATGATTCATTATATTTATTTATTACGTTTGATTTTAATCATAGAGCTAAAATTTTATTTACATAATTATATTCGCGCCAAATTTTTCGATTATTTTTATTCATAAAAATCACACATTATTTCGTGACAATTAATTAATTTAATTACAGTATTCCTTTACATGGCAGTATTTAATTTATTCAAATTTAAAATATTTATCAAACAAAATTTAATTTAAAATAAAATTACACATAAAAAAAAGCAATAAATCCCATAAAAATAAATTAACAATAACTTTCCAGTTATAAAAATCTTTTTAAAAAAATTTTTTAAATTAACCTTTCATTCACTCTCGAATCATTTAAAAATATGAATTAGTTTCACTTCTACAGTAATATATAAACGAGTTAAGTCAACGATGAGGCGGGCAATATAAAACGTTCTATAGAAGTTTGTCTCTCATCAAATCAAACCGAGCGTTTAATTTCACGGGAGCTTTTTTTCCTCTATACGATATGTCTTTTTTTATTTAAACTTGTATGTACACATATATGATGTTGCATCAAGACAAGGTGTGTTATGCCTGCGGATGATCGTTTACTCGTCATCCAAGTGAGTAATTGGGTTCTCGAGTAAACCAACTGCACATTAAAGTGCTAAAGGTTCTTTGATCGTTAGCTTATGTACTTTTATTCTCAACTAGCATCTACTTCTTGCGCTCCTCCCTTTTTTTTACTTGACTAACTATAACACAACACCAAGTAGTGTATAGTTAAGAGTGTGATGTGCATCATCATTTAGTGTGTTGGGTGTATATCCGAATTCAGTACCCCGTAATAATCTTTGAAGGAAGCCAGCTCACCTTTGTCACTCTCATCGCACCAATGAATATCATTTTAACCAGAATTTGCTGTATAGTTGTTAGAGTTTTAATAGTAGAGTAAAGTAGAGTAGTGTTTAGCGCCTATTTTGATGAGCTCTGAGCAGATGAGTGTTAAGTAAAGCAGCCCCTAAGGGGCTGGACCCGTTGAATTGACGCTGATGGTGTCAGGCATTATCGCAGATGAGTCTAAAGACTACGGTAGTCTTAGACATCAATAGTAGTAGCAGTCTAATGATGCTAAGATGCTGATAGTGTGTCTGCGGTGCGGCACTACAAACGACTTTAAAATAAATCTCTAAGAGCTACCGACGCCTCTTTCATTCTTTTTAGTTTCAATGGCATTTACATCGCCACAAACGCCGGAGTCTTTTTACTTTCGGCGTGATGCCAATCTCTGATCTCTGACCATTGGTCAGCTAGTAGAATATAATAAAGTATAATAATAAGTATAAGTATCCATTGGGGCCTCGTCTTATTCTTTAAATCTTTTGGAGCGCGTCAAGGGTGTCAGCGGTGAACGTCACGTTCACGCGCGGCTCTTATTCTCTGATGTCGAATCACGGGTGCGAGATAATACTCCGCCTCGGCTTTATATACATACCTTTGAGTCACGCGGCACTCAAAAGCTGACAGATCTGGAGCGAAAGATCTTTTTAAATCCGACTGAGAATTATTAACCAAATCATCTGATAATGTGGATGGTATTATATACATGTTACAAATATGAAGGCTTCATTTTATAGTTAATTATTTCATATGGAAATTTTTTTTTTATGTTTTTGAGTCGATAAATTTTCATGATTTAATATGTGTTGAAGCTATCATATTTTTTAATTATTTACATGACAATGAGATGATAAAATTTGTATATACATAATATAATTATGTGTTCTTTGAGGAGCTTACATTAAAAGACAAGTTCATTCACCGCGAATAAAAACGCGTGTTTAGATTCTTGGAAAAATATATACTACACACAGAGAATTTTACGGCATTTTTTACATCAAAAATTTATAGAAAAATTACTATGTCATAGTAACATGAGGATAGTATAGAATTATTGTACAAATTACCGGTACTGTAGAAATTTTTAAAATACATCGAACAGAATTTACAAGGTGCATTGTAATTTTCACAAAGTAACAGATTAAATTTTATCCAAGAAATTTAAATTTCTTAATCTGTTGCCTTGTCAAAATTAATTGTAAATTCTGTTCGATGTATTTTAAAAATTTTTACAGTATCGGTAATTTGTACAATAATTCCATACTGTCCTCATGTTACTATGACATAGTAATTTTTCTATAAGTTTTTTATGTAAAAAATACTATAAAATTCTCTGCGTGATACATATAAATAAAATTTTGTTTCATATAAGAATCAATTTTCTAATGATTACCGCCTGTTTGACTCTTTGAGTTTAAATATAAATATTATCTTCGGAAAACTTTTACTGTTATATTTGTATATTCAATTCATTAATATAATCAAAGAAGTTTATAGGTTGAACACTTCTGTTGATAAATTGAAAAAAAAATAATAATTTCTAGTATACAAATTTATATGTATCATAGATCAAGAAACATAGTTCTTTTCAATGAATCTTAGCAATGGTTTCAAATCACTGTTTTATTTAGGGGAAGGAGATAATGGGATGGGGGGGGGGGACTGGGGTACACCCAAAATTTTATAAAAGAAGTTTGTTTTTTCAAAATTTCAAAAATTACTCATGTCCTTATGTTAATATAATTGAGCATTATTTTGAATTTTTCTTGTTAAGCTTTTTCAAAAATCGAAAATGTCAGTCGAAAAATGTTAATGACTTTTGTTTAATGATAAAAACTATGTAACATTTTTTTTTCTTTCTTTGCATCCAATAATCATTTGAAATGTCATTTTCATTTATGAAAATTACTTATAAGAAAATTTAACTTCATCAAATTAATTTAATTTCCCAGACACTTTTTTTTTCATCTTTTTTTGGGCTGTCCCATTTTGCCAGCAAAAAATGAAAATATTTTCTATTCATTGAGTATTATTAAAAAAAAAAAGTGATTTAACGTATTTGGTTTTCGAAAACTTAGTATTTATTTAAATACCCCCCTCCCCTAGATTCAATAAAAGTTTCATTTGCAGTCAAAAAAACTTGTCTCTCAACCTAAGATCAAAGTAGTCATTTTTATAGAATTTTATCAATTTTTTTTTTTCAACTGCAATTAAATTTTTCTGATAGACTATTTCGAAGAACATAAAATTTATGGAAGAATTTAAAGTGAAAAAATGTTTATATTTATATTTAAACGTGTATTTAATAAGTATACTATGTATCTTTTTATGTTTCTTTTATGATAGTCGAGCATAAAATTATTTCGTCTGACTTTGTTAAAGAGGTGGCAAGCAAGCTGTTGGCTATGAATAGGTCTAATTTAATTCTGAATTAACAAAGAAGTCATCACACGACAACACTGGACACCAGTTAGTCGAACAAAGAGACTTCGCAGCTTGACCACCCAAGGCGGAGACACGTTCTGAATAATACGTAACATCTCTGTGTACCGATAGACTACACAATTGTCCATCGTAAACGGCTCTCTGACCTTACGGGCAAATTTTGGTCATCCGGGCTCATAAACTGTTGGACAAATATATGCTCATTTCTTTTCATTCGCCCCAATAGAATTGACCCATCTTTATAACACTTTGTCCGGCAACTAAATATTATGTCTTCCTTATTTCTTTTACAAACTTCTCCACCAAAAATAATTATTTATTTAAACAACTTGAAAAACAATCAAATCAAAATATTTTTTTTCAAAGTTTCCACAATCCGAGAGTATAAAGTGACACATTTAACAGTTTAAATATATGTTGATTTTAGAAAATTTATCTTGACGTTAAAATTTTTCCTTCTTCATATTCAAAGTTTTCTTCAAGCAAAAAAAAAAACATCTTTGACATTTGAATTTCTTCTGTCTATTTGTATCTGAAAACATCTTTATAAAAAAAATATTTTTAGATCATGGCAATCGTTTCTGTTTGTACTTAGTAAAAATTTTCTTTACACATCCTAACAATGCCTTTAATTTTGCACTGTGTACCAAAGAATTCAGCCATCATCTTTTCAGTTTCTTCTAAATCACCATTCATGTATAATTTTATAGATGTATGTGTGTGCATACATACACAAACAGATTCAGTTAAACTTCAGTACCACACCGGATTGTTATTAAATATTTTTGTCACCCGGGACATCTTTGTGAAGAAGACCACGCTGTGGCTCTTAGAAAAGATCTCTTCTCTGCAGGGGGAATTTACTATTAAAAGCACCCCCATGCCGTCATACTCATCGTAACATCTAAGCTTGCGATCTATTTCATTGTCACGTCCATCAGTGTAACATGGAGTCCAAGGAGCAAACAATACAACATTATCTCCTGGAAATAACCAACAAAATGGAAATAAGTAAAACGTTTTATATATAAAAAGGAAACTGCTGTAAGGAAATAAGATCCCGCAGTTTCTGACTTGTGCTCAAAATTTAAAAAAACTTAGTTGTTATATTATGTATTATAAAAAGACACTTTCATATTCTCATGGCACGTATATATGACAATCCAGTGCATGACAGTTTAAGCAGCATTGGAGACCATAAGAAAATACAAATGTGAGATGTTTCATGCGTCAGTATTGTCCAGCATCTTCCGTTGGTTAACTGCAGCAGCTTTTTGTCATTTAACTGCTGGCCAAACTGTGGGTAGGTGTGTCGTAGTTTGTCTCCTTCACTACGGGGGCAGTACGATGTATGGAAACACTATCGTTTTTCACTTTTTATACATAATACACTTGATATATATTTTTATTCATCTTCAACAAGACACCATTATATCCAGTGACGACAACGACTACGAGTCACCAGGAATAACTTCCTTACTGACTTTTTTTATTTCTTCTTCTTATTATTCCATATGTGACTGATTGAATGGGCTTTAAAACACTTTGTCTCCATTGTCACAACTTATATATATTCCGGAAGTTTCAAAAACTTTTTTGCTTACATATAATTTATACAACACAATTCAATATTGCTTTCATTGTTACGAATAAGAGTAACTATTTATCCTACAATGTCACTAAGTCTTGTTTCTCTGTGGGAAAAATGTTCGCAGTTTTGTCATGACAACATATGGACAATTTTGGAAATTACATATTTAAATATTATATTTATATGGACAATTTTGAAGTGATCCACCGGAAGCTTTGTGTTCAGATGTTTCGTGTACTTGATACTCATACTTTCGGTATGAATATGATGAATTTATTAGCAATGTACTGCATCACTTTTCAAACAATGGAGTCTTCAGTTTTTGAAGGATAATTTAAAATTGAATTTTTATGAACGACTTTTTTTTTGAACAAGTTTCTCTTGCAATAAATCAATTTAAGGAGGGATAAAAGATTAATGATTAAATAAAAGAAACGTTTTTATGAGTGGAAAATTATAGAAATGTAGGCCTCTGATCAGATGAAATGATAAATTGTAATTTAATATCGCACATAATTTAAATTCGCTCGTGATGGCTGACTTACGCGAGTCATCCAACACCTTATACCCCGTAATTTATTTAGTGCAAATTTACAATCACCGTATCATAAACGTGCGATTAATAATTACAGATTGCACACTTGGAGATGCATCAGCAGAACCATAGTTGAGTATCAAAAAATATTTTCAGAAGGAAGTTCATTATCCGGCTATCAAATTACTTTATGTTATTATTTTTTTTTTCTGCGTCAAACCCTTATTTTAAATTATTAATTAAAGAATCGTGAGTTATTTTTCTAGGTCAAGGAACACGTGTGTACCTGTCAATAACAAAAAAATAAAATTACATACTTACGTCATTTTATTTCATATATAGATGCACGTGTGCGTGAAAAATTCACAGCGTCATAAAGTTATAAAGTTTAATTTAGGCCAGCTCTCCAATAATTTAAAATTACTCGAGTGCATTTATGAATCCAATTTAACCAAATCTCGTGTGAATTGAAATAAAAACCAGTATATATTTTATTTTCGTTTCACTCTTTTATTATTCTTGACCTAAATGACTAATTGGCAATATTGCTCTCTGTACGTGTTTATTATTGTTCATTTAAAT
Source organism: Microplitis mediator (assembly GCF_029852145.1). NCBI lineage: Eukaryota > Metazoa > Arthropoda > Insecta > Hymenoptera > Braconidae > Microplitis > Microplitis mediator. Next base: position 20,883,356 of record NC_079973.1, on the reverse strand, counting down.
GCATTTTTATCGTGGAAAATAAAATTTTTTAATATCCACGGGATGTTTCATCATTAGGAGACATAATAATTGCTCGTAAAAAAATTTAAATGTTGAACGTATGAGTAAAGGCGACAGGCCGCATGCGATCAAATAAAACGGTTGACACCACATAATAGTGTGAGAATCCTTCCGTGAATTCTTAAGAAAAATAAGGCTCCTTGGTTTTTTTTCCATGTGCGACGCTCAAGATACTGATGGAGGATAAAAATAAAAAAGCACGCGCTAAAGAAATATAAAGAGTCTTAATAGTTGACTGGTTTATTTTTGGGAGCCAGTTTTATTATTTCCACTGTTAGCATCAGCAGCAGTCTTAGCAGCCCAAGTTTTTGGGCCAGATGATGAGGATGATGATGTTGATGAGGGTGAAGAGGCGAAATAAGTGAGGAAGAGTGAAGACCAGGAGTCTTTTGGGTAACCATAACAACGTCGTGGAGTCCCACAATAGAGCGACACGTCATACTGGAGAAGAATAAGAAGAAAAAAGTATAAGAAGGCGAAGAAAATGAACAAGATTCTAAGGAGGTATACACTCAGGACTGTTGAAGCATCAGAGCCCAATGGATTTTCCGCGTGTCTGAGCAAACACAAGCAAACATGGGCGTCGGTATATCATGGGGGTAGTTTTGCCCTCCGTCCGCCTTCGCTTTTGCCTCTCGATATGCTTTTTGCCTCTCGTTATAAATATTCCCGGTTTTTTTAAACCAATGTATTGTCAACTCAAAAACTATTATTATAAATATAACCTGGACTCGAGACTTTTGTTGTTGTATGATGTTATAAATGTATAAATTGTATTGAAAATAATATTGGGACCTAATCTATTGTCGTGAGTTACTACTGACGACTATTTTACTTGCTGACATGTGTTAGGATGGAAATCTATTTAAAAATGGCCATTCGTTTTGTAAAGTATATTGTGTGGGGGCGGTAAACCGATCGACAGTAATATGTGACGATACTGGACACCCCACTGGGTCTACTGAAGTTGCAATAAATGTGTACTGTTAAAAAATTTCTTAAGAATTAAATATAATAAATGAGTTGATACGGGATTAGCTTTTTTCGTTTTTAAAAAAAATTTGATCGCTTGAACGAAATCATTTTTTATGAAGGAAAAAAATAATAAATCAGTCATAGTGATTATAGAAAGCAATTAATTTTTCGTTTAAATAAATATTTTTTATAACTAATTACTGAAATTCGAGTCGTTAGAATAATTATCAGAATAATTAAATCGTGACAGAATAATATTTAGTAATGATTAATGACCGTAGCATATTACTGTAGAAAATTAACAAGAAAACTAAGTTATTAGCGTACATATGTTCGAAAAAATATTTTACTTTTTTTTTCCTTTTGAACGCCTATGGTTTTCCGTAACACGGGTGGACATTTGTCCAACAAAAGTCATTAATAAAATCTCGATGACACTTTTAAATTTAAAAAACGAAAAAAATAAAAAAATGTGCCGGATTTATGCAGTCGATGTATCCCTTGGGGGGTTCGTCCACTGTTTAGTGTCCAATTTGGAAAGATGAAACCGGATATACGGATTACGAATCATATGTGCGCAATTTCTTAAGACCCTCTCAATACTACATATTATAAGTGAAGCAAAACGAAATGGTCATATAAAAAAATACTTAAAAAAATGTTTTTTATTAAAGTCTTTATTGTAAGTATTTCCTGTCTGACCATCTGATTCACTGCTGGATTTATCGGATCATAAGCAGGACATGAAAAAAAATTTTATTGTAATTTGAGTGCAATCCCAAAATGGTTTCAACGCATACGTACATTCAATCCAATGGCATGCCGCTGGTTACATCATTTATTCCCATTGATATTTCCTTTCTTACTAATAATATATATAGTTAACAAAAAAAATATAAAACGTTGTCAAACAGATGGGTAAGCAGATAAGATTTCGCAAAAAGCTTGTTCTTCCACGAAATACAACTGGCAAAATGACAGCAAATCGTTTTGTTACCCGATCGGAGATTAGTGATTATTTTAAAATGCATAACTAATTAAAAGTAACTGTAATGAAAACCTCCTAGTCTCAGTAAAACGTATAATATTTCGTTTATTTTTAAATTTTGAAGTTATCAAAATTTTTTTAAGCTCCCGAGTCGAAATATTAGACGTAAGTTGAACGTTCTTAACGTTTCAAACGTAAATTGAACATTATTAACGTTTTAAACGTAAAGTGAACGTTTTTAACGTTTTGAAAGTAAATTGAACGATTGTTTTGTATTTTGGTTCATAAAAAATTGGTAATTTCATGAGTTATGATTTTAGTTTAATGATAACATTAATTAATTTATTTCAATATTTGTAATCACAATTTTCAAAACCTTGATATCATAATATATAGTGTTAAAGATAAAAGTATGAAAGTGAAAAAATTTTTTTTTCAAAATACGAATTTTTTATTTAAGAGCCAGAAAGGCGGACGACAAAATTTTACGGAATTGACGTGATTATAATCCAGGAGTACAAAATCGATAAAAAAAATTTTTCGGTATGCTTATGTTTTCTTGTTGTAAGTCTAAATAGGTTTTAGTTACGTTTTCGATTTATGATACTCCAATCTACGTTTTGAATAAGTTGAAAGCTGTCAAATTGAGTTTTTAATGTCCAAAACGTTCAGTTTACGTTCAAAACGTTAAAAATGTTCAATTTACGTTTAAAACGTTAAGAACGTTCAATTTACGTCTAATATTTCGACTCGGGCTATTTCGTGGTATTCCATTTCACAATGAGTTTAAATTAAAAGAAGCCCATGCCCCATTGTGTTGCTTTAATTCTATATCATATTTCGATCTCTATACCGATCAAGTGAAACCCTTTTACGTCATTTACCCCTTTTTTATTTTTTTTAATGCATCAATAACTATTGTATTTATTTGGAATCAATACTTTGAAATAAATAAAAAAAACATGACAAAACCTCAAATTGCTTTTTTAAGCTTGAGGTTTTGTGAATGAATGACCGTAGAAAAATAAAAATAAAATAATAAAAAAACATTAAATAACTTCGATTCACCTGTGCGTAAATCCTTCTTGTTTTTTTAGTCATTATTTTTTGTGATGAAAAAAAAGTGACGTTACCTGAAAATTGAAAAAAAGGTCCTGTAGTAATAAAAAAAAAACAAAAAAAAAAAAATAATAATATGTGAATCCTCTGGCATTCTTCGAGTCGACGAGACTCAATAACATCACCGCCCTTAATAAGCTACGGCTTCTTTAATTTTTTTTTTATTACAACTTTTTTAACGTATATAGTTTTTTATAAATATTTTTTTTTATGTATGAGAGTTCTTACATTTCCCACGACACATCACGTGCTCGGTTGCACGTGGTCATAATTTTTTACTCGACTTTTTTTGCTTCTCTGCTATACTCTACGAAGAACGTTTTTTTTATTACCGAATAAAAGGTCACGAGGGTCTTTAGAATTTTTTTTGTTTTTTTTTTCGCCGATTAGGGCACGTTATTTACCGAGATTATCTATTAATAGACACGTGCGTGAACCCATAGACATTTTAGAATTTTATGAAAAATTTTTTTACATTCTATTGAGTGACAAAAACGTGTAAAGTATCATAAAACGTCAAGAAGTCACTTTTTCTTTTATATGTCAAACAAAACCAAAAAAAAATTCAAGTTAAGACACAAAACATGACAAGGGTCTTTTTAATAACTGATCTCTTTTAATTCTACTGGTGTAATTACGATCGATGTATAGAAACCAGTTTCAATCTAGAAAGAAGACTTGGTATTAAGAAAAAAAAAGATGAGACCAATAAATAATAATGAAAAAAATAATAAATTGTGGTTTTTTGATCAAATTACGATTGAACCAGATATCTCGTGCTCGAACCCTTATGCATCAGATAACATCAAATGCAAGTGCCCATTTCTGGACATCGTACTGTACTATATATCATATAAAGTACCATGCAATAAGTTCCTGGTGTTTCACATTCAACATTACCCACTTGATGACCATGACATCCCTCTGTACTGAGTGTACAGGCATGTGGACTAAAAATTGAAACACAGTGGAGCCACACTCTCTCTTTCTTCTCATTTTCATCTTCACGTGTTCAGTGTAACGCGATCCACACGTGGTTGAAAATCGAAACTTAACATCCCCCATAAAATATACTGTCGCTACGGTGGGTCTTCAAAATGAACACTTGGCCATGAGTGGAAAAGAAACTCAACGAAAAATTTTTTACCCCATAGTTGAAGATACTGTTAGTTTTTTTCGTACAGGTTGTTTTAGGCAGCAGTTGATGGTAATTCTCACTAAGTCTCAACAGGGGATTTATATATTTAGAAACTGAGATTCTAAAAACATATGCTGGTGTTGGGTATCAAGTAGTCCTGAAAATTGTACATACTACTACTTTACAACTCTAAGGGTCCCATTTATTTTCTAAATAGACGACAGTCATTTCATTTATTTGAGTGATACTTAATGCCTTTTTTTCTTCGCCTTCTAAACCAGTTATGACACTCGTTAAATTTAAACCATAACATTATCAAGCTTTTTTTCTTTTTTTTTGAGATAAAAAGTTACTTCCGTGAAAAATAAAACATACTTTTTTCTAATTTTTAATCATCATAAATAAAAATTATTAGGGTAATTAAATAGAACAATTTATTGACATTAATTCATATGTAAAATATAAATAACAATTTTTAATGTCTCTCAAAAAATAATACAAATTTAATTTATATATTCTACAAACTCAAATTTAAAAGATAATTTGACAAAAAATGTTTCTTCAAAACTATCGATGTAAAATAATGAGGTTTTCAGTATACTTGTGAACTGTTTAACAATAAAAAAACTACATATATATCAACAACACGATCGACATTCATAACGTTTTGGAAACTCTCTGAAAAGTCTTTAAGATTAGTCACAGTGTAAGTGAATTTAATGGATCTCTTTGCCAAGTGCTCTTAAAAAAAAAAAAAATAAAAGAATAAATAAAAAAACGTCCCATCTTATCTACCATTTCTTTTCAAGGACTCGGCATCGTGTGTACGAAGATACAAATATTTCTATAATTCAGCGAGATATATAAAGGCCAACTGTAACAATAGTTCTCTTTACTCTCCCTATTGACCGAAGATTCTTTTTTCAAGACTTTAAGAAGTAAAAACTACTCGCAGGTACTATACAGTGGTGTAGAGTAAAAAAATTTTGAAAAAAAAATTTTGTTTTTTCTGTATACTGAATATATATGTGTTTTGTAATATAAGTACAGGCGAATGGAAGTAAAGTAAAAATTTTCTGATGGACACCAGTGGACTATTATCCACTTAGTGTAGGTTTCTTTTAGCCCCTCGCCTTTGGTAGGTCGATGTATATATATGGCATACTAATATATATATATATATATATTGGTGTGCCATAAAAACCCCGATGGTCCATTCTTCTGGGAGTTTCTTTAGTTAGATTTACGATTTCTCGTGCACGTGTTCACAAAAGATCACTGGCAACTCAAAGACGTCCTGAGCCCACTGTTATATGGGTATTGTACCAATTGGCCGAGGTGAGTTGTAGGTGGACTAGAATTATGGTATAGGGTGAATATAATGATAATAATAATAATAATAATAATAATAAAGACGATGCAGAAGATGAAAAAAGGGCTCGCTGTCGTTTGTACGGTCGACCAATTGCTATAGAAACGAGGATAGATGGAAGAGAAATCGAAACGTAAGTGCCGAGATATTGCCAGTGTAAGTAAAGGTATGCTTTAGATACTAAAAGTTTCGAGTCATTGAGTATCATCGTATTTAAGGGGCTGTGACAGACGTAGGCAGTTCGCTTCTTCAAATCTTTTCACTCTTATATACTTTTATGTATATATCTATATATGTTTTCCTTTTCAATACAAATACGACTATGAGATTCGTGTTTTCTCGCAATCAAGAACCGGTGATTATTTCTTTATATTCCTCTCATTCGATTCACAATATCAACTTGATTTTATATTTATATAAATCTTAAATTATTTGAACTCAGTATTTTTATTTTTATTGGTGATATTTATAATGATGGTTGATTTATTTGAACAGATTTTTTAATATTAACCTGATTATTAGGCCAATTTTTATTATTCAATATTTATATTGGCAATTGGCTATAAAATATATGAATTATATGTAAACAATATATCAATTTTGACATGACATTAACCAACAGAAAAAAAATTTTGATGATAAAAAATATTGTACTTTTTTTTTTACATCAGAGATTGATAATTAATTCAGTAATCGATTGAAAAAAGATAAAGTTACTTAAAAAAAAAATGTTTTTTTTTTTTTCAGGTAAACTTCAACTTCACTGCTGCTCATTAATTTTGGTAAGTACCTGTCATTAAAAGATTAATATTAATAAAAAAAAAAAAAAATACTTTCATCAGTGAGTGAAATTGCAAAAAGAAACTTGGGTAATTAAATGACATGCCCATCAAATTTATGAAATATTAAATTCATCTTCAAAGTAATTAACGTTTTTAACCTGAAACGCGATTTTTATGATAATTTAATGAGAAAAAATAATTATTTAAAAAATTAAAAATTGAAAATTTTTTTAATGAAATCGAAGCGTTCGGATAAAAAGTCATCCCAGCTATATAAATTTATAAATATTTTTTTAAAATCACCATAGATTTTTTTATATTTACATTTAAACTGACAATGACTTTCTCAAAAGTTTAAAATGTTATTTTAACTTTCTTTCAAGTTTGCTCTGTCCAATTGGAAAATTTAAAGAACGTTTTCTTTGTGGCCCAAGTTGGACGGAACACTTGGATGCTCCTCTCATAATAAATAATAATAATTTTTTGCCTGGGACGAAAAAATGTTTAAGAAAATTTTCATGTCTTAGCTGACTCACCTGGCGGGCATGCAAATAACAATGAAGTAGATTTGACGTTGAGGATTGACTTAATATGTCTATTATCGAAACCAATAAGCCATATTATTATATACGACATCTGGTAAAGCAATTCATTTATATAGAAAATACACACATATATTTATAATAATGTATAAGATAAATATAGAAAACCAATGAAGTTAAAATTTCCAATAGATTAATATTATTCTTCCAATATATATATATTTATTTCATAAAAATATTTCTATGAGCTTCGCTTAAGAATAATATTCTCGGCGAATAACTTTTAACATACGTTTGAATTTGAAATCCATTCAGTAATATTATGCCGCGGCCACTGAATCTTTTGACTGTGTGATTCGAGGCATGGGATATACCTTTATACTTGAAATAGCTTTTCTTATAGTCACTAAAAGGCGTCAAATACTACAATAATTGTCCCTTTTAACTATTCAAAAGATACATCTTTAAGAAATTTGTCTCTATATATTTTTCCATCATCAGAACATTCTAAATAAATTTTTTTAAACTTCTTTTTGAATTTATTCACTCGTATTAATTGATTTATACATCATAATTTTTTTTTTTTTTCAACAATAAAATGAAACTTTCAAACATTTATAAATTGCTGAAAAACTATCTTGGGAATATTTCTACACTGAAAAAAATTTATGAAGTGAACGCAGATTGAATCTGGAGTGAATGCGAATTGGATGACTGTTAAGTTATTTAATCCCCTTTGGAGTGAAATTTACTCCGGAGGGAAGTTTATTTTAATATTAAAAGTCTGAATCGGAGTAAATGTGGATTTAAATCAAATGCAGATCACTCCGTTGAAGAGACAAACCCCCTATTCACTCCGTATGCGGAGTTTTTTTTTTAAACTCCGAATTCACTCGCGATTTTTTACAGTGTAAGAAAATTGTTTTTCTGATAACCAGGATATAGAAGTTTGTGCTTAACAATAAGAATAAAAGAAAAGAATTCGCCCAAATTTCTCTATATCAAAATTACGATCGCGAGCAAATTTACGTGAATTAAATTAAACGATATATTCAAATATCGAATGCCATAAACATATTATATAGACTCGGTAACTCAGTATCTAATTACACCAAAACAATAATTTACAAAAGTATTATATCACCGCATTTTGAATATTGTAGCACAATTATGCTTAATTATAATCAATCTGTAATGAATAGACTACAAAAGTTACAAAACAAAGCTATGCGAGTCGTACTTAGTGTGAATAGACATACGGAAATTGAAATTATGTTGAAAACCTTGGGCTGGATGTCAATATATCAACGATTAATTGTTAACTCTTGTATAATGATTTATAAAATGTTAAATGGCTTAACACCTGAGTATTTATCAAATTACATTAGGTTTAATGGTGATTACCATAATTATAATATAAGAAATAGATCACTTCTACAAATTTCTGTTACTAAAACTATCACAGCCAAAAAATCAATTATTGATAAAGTTTTTTCGTGGTTTAATGATTTACCTAAAAATATTAAGTCGGCAGCAAGTTTAATTATATTTAAAAGGCTCCTTAAAGAACATATCAAACTAACTGTTAACATTTTATAAAATAGTGTTTTATATAGATAGTTAAGTAACGAATATAAATATAATTCTTGTAATTCGATTATGTATAATAGCTATTTGCTAAAATTTAAATAAATACACATTATAAAAGAACATTGAAATTGAGGTTGTGAAAAAAATATGACAATAAGACAATCAGCAAGATATTTAGCAAGGCCACCAGCAAGACAAGCAGCAAGACAATTAGCAAGACCGCCAGTAAGACAACGAGCAAGACAATTGTCTTGCTGATGGTCTGGCTCATTATCTTGCTAATTGTTTTATTGACATATTTTTATCACAACCTTAATTTCGACGGCTTTAATGACACTCGACATTCAAATATATCTTTCAAATATTTCTTTGAGAAATTTGCGCGAATTTTTTTTCTTTTATTCTTATTGTTGAGCACAAACTTCCGTACCCTGCTGATAACATAATTAAAATATAAAGAAATGATAATTTTCATCTCGATAACATTAATCAGTAATTGAACGAATTTAAAAAAAAATAAGAAGTAATTGTATAGCTAATAATTTAGCGATTTGATACTCGATAGAGAAAAAAAAAGAATCATATTATTTCTTTTGTTGAGAAAAAAATTAAATCTAATCTCACCACGAGCCGTATGTGTATAGGTGTACGAAAGATATATAAGTCTTCTACAAATAAAATACAAGAACCAAATATTTGACAATATTTTCCGTAGTTTCCAAAACGTAACTTAATACATGAAGTGCATCAGGTCGAGATTAGGTCGTCCCTTATAAAAACGAGAATTCTTTTATGCGGCGTAAGATCCTCTTGGGGCTAAAGATGTTTTTCTATGGCCTGTCAGTGGTGGTGTCATATTACTCTTATGGAATTTTATGTGTCACATTCGACTGTTTATATTATATACATCGTATTATAAGAGATTTTATATAACATGAGTTTGTCAAGATCTCTCCGATAATCTTAATGGAAATAATATAATTGTATGAATTATTATTATGAAATACTTCACGTTTAGTTCATCGATTGTCTGATTTTTAATGTGGTAATCTGATGGTAAACCGAAAGGTTTTTTTTTTTAATACCTGTAGAAATCGATATTTCTATAATAATCTATAATCATAATTTTTAAATCCAAAATAATTTTTCTAATTTATTTTTTTAAACAACAATTAATTGAATTTTATACTTAATCTCTTAAAATGAATCAGCGAAAAGTACTGGAAATCAGTAGATGTTTACTACGAATCGGTCTTAAGTATATCACTGATTAAATTAGTGATACACGCTGAAAATAAAGTAGTAATACTTCTCCTTAACGAAGTAACTATTTCCATCTTTACATTTTAATGATTTTCATTCTTTTATGTTAACTTTTCCTATCGAAGATGGTATTCATTTTTATCCGTGATGGTAATCATTACTATCTCAGAAGGCAAAATTTAATGTACCCGAAGATCGGAACGTTTTTCACGCAATGAAAAAAAAATTTTTTAAGTAAAAACTCTACTAGATGACAAGATTTCCGAAATGTTTCGCATGTATATGCTGGTATGTCAGCTGAAAACCTTAGGCCACCCCAACCCCCGGAACTGCCCCTTAAGCAGTAAAATTACATAAATTTTTTTCGCTTTCGTTGCACGAAAAACGTTCTGGTCTTCAGGTACATAAAACTTGAAAGTTCTTCAGGCATAAGAAATATTACTATCGGCAATAGTAAATAATATACGAGAAACGAATAGTTAACACAAAATCATGATAATGATCATCACATACAGATGGTAATCATTCTCTAATGCAAGATGATATTAGTTAGCATTTTTTTATAGTGTGTATACTTGCACAGTTGACAAATTTGTGTTAAATTTAACACAAATCACATGTCCCAAACGGTCCACTCAATTTTTAGTGTTAATTTAACACTTTATACTTGTGTCAGACAATAATACAGGTTTAAAACTTGTTGAGATCAGATAACACTCTCAACTTTAGTCAAATTTACACTTGATGGTGTCAAATAATTGACACAATATATTTAACCATTTAATTTTTATACACAAGAACACAAAATTTTCAACTGTGTCGGAAAATTTGTGCAGCGAATACGTATTCTGGAGTATTCAATCACTCATTGGAGTCATTTTTACTTATTCATTTTAAAAGAGTACAATGGGATCGAATTTATTTTTTATTGCAACAAAAATTATTAAAAGAAATATGTAATAATAAAAACTCCTTTCTGCTTATTTACGCGCGAAATTTTTCAGTAGTTTATTTGAAAATTCAGTAAAAGCCAATTCTCAAGATAGGGCAGAGGTACAGTTTTTGGCCACTTTCGGGTTAGTTTTGAACACTTGAAAAATTAAAATTAAATAGTTTTTAAAAGACGCAATGACATAATTTATTTTTATAATGTGTTCGAACATGCTTTTACTCCTTTAATAAAATGGAAATTTTATTTGATACTTTCATAAATTAAAATAAAGTATTAAATGTCAAATGGACCAGTGGCCACAAGGTACTTCTACCCTATATTAAGTAAAATCGAAACTCTGAATTTTAAAATCACAGCCTATAGAAATCATTCCGCATTCCGAATATTCTATTTAGGATGGAAAAAGATTTCTTGGTGCAAATTAACATTTTTTGCGGCAAGAAATCCTTTTTTTTGTGTATTTTATAAATTTAGTAGTGATATTTAGGTAGTCATGTAGTGACTGCAGGTTGCTCGTTATTAATTATTTTATATAGAGATAAAAAAATATGACTAAATGTTTATTTTATTATTTGATTAGTTCTCGTAAAAGTAATTGCACAGATTTTTTCCGATAGAATTCTGAAGTTAAATAGGGCTGCCCTCTACCGTGGAAGTTCGTAAGGTCAAAGGACGCGAGGGTTGAAAAATCAAATAACAGATGGTGCGCTAAACTCCCGCTAAACTCACAGGATTTTTTAGTGACCACCTCTACCTGGATGCTGGATACCTGGAACTTTTTTTCCATTTTTCAATTTAAAATAATTATAATGAACGAGTCTATAGAGTAGAGGAGCTAAGTCACCCGCAAATTAGTATATATACCTCAACATTTGAATATATTTTCATGAAAAATTACAAAAAATTTTAATTCGTTCAACTCTTTAAATCTTTTCATGCAAACTTACTTTACTAAATTGATTTTTAAATAAAAGTACTTGCAACACAAATTTTAATAACTTTATTTCTATCAATAATCGAACTCAGATATAATTTCGATTATAATACTTTTATATAATAATCGAACTCAAAAAATAATTTCGATCATTTTTTATTTAACTACTAAATATTAAAAGCATTAAAAAAATTTTGAATCTTATATAATAATTTTGAGGATCGGGAATGGGAGTAAAAGTCATTTTATTCTATGAAATAAAAAAATTCTCAATTAAAATTCACACAATTTTATTAATACATATTTTGATTACATAAAAAAACTTAGAATCTAAACACACAATTATTATAAACTATATCATGCAATTGTTTAAAAACACAAAAAACCAAACGTTATTTAATAAAACACAAAAATAGTAATGACATAATTAATAAAAAGTGCAGAAAAAATTAACTATATAGTGATAAGTGGAAAAAACACAAAGTACATAATATGGATAGAAAAATTTAAATTTGTTATACAAAATTTATCAATTAAAAAACGTTACACCGACATTTAAGTCGATTTGTGAACGTCAGTGATCTATTTATCACAATGCATCGCTCGAGCTCTACTCATAATAATTTTAAATCTAGACTTATATCTATCAATTATTATCTAAACTTAAAATTACATTATCACAGTTTCTAGAAAATTTAGTACATAAGTATTATTTTATAAATTGCACCGCTATCATATCATGGAAGACATTTGATTTATTACATATATTCTCTTAATTTTTCATATATATATATATATATTTATTTATTTTTTTAATTAAAGCTTCGTTATATTGCAAATTTCGTTGTATTAAAAGTTAATATCACAGTTTAAAAATTTAAAGAAAAAAAAAAAAAAAAAAAAAAAAGAAAGTTGAGATCACAGTAAAAAAACTTAATTTTATCTTAATTTATCTAATTAATTATCACAGATAACCATATTATGCGTATAGTATGCACTGGGCGGCCTATTCATCGAACGAGGTTCGATATATTTAAAATTAAATCACACTGAGAGAAAAAAGTGCATATTTACAAGCAAAAATTCTTAATTGAAGGATTAGTTTACTTAAATGCCAAGAAAATATTCTTAATTGTAGTAAAAATGTATTGTCTAAAAATTTAATGGATTGAAGCAATAGTTCGAAAAATAAGAAATATTGTACTTCGATGTAGTAAATTTTTTGTTGTTTTAAATATAATGAGGGGTATAAAAGTGAACATGTTTATTTGAATTTAATTTTTTTCCTCTCAGTGCACGCAAAAAAAAAACCATAATAAAAACGAAAATTAATTATAATTATCACATTCTCAATATTCGATTTAAACTATAATGAGATCAGTATTGATAAAAAAACATTACTATAATAATATAAAATATGATTACTTAATTAAAATTTAATGATATTGCAACAGAGATAAAATAATGATTATAATAAAACTAACAGCTAACGCGATGCAATGGATCGTATTCAAATTAAAGCTCCTTACCAGGAGTGCAAGAATAAAAAAAAAAATGAAAAATAAAATCTCAATTAAAATTAAACGAAAAAAAAAAAATCTTATCACAAAGTTGTTACCTTATGAAAAAAAAAGTCTTTATCTCCTATCAAACTCGATGACAAGACCCTCAGTCCTTTTCTGTTTGATGGCAGGTTTGTATCTTGAAGTAGGTTTACTGTGCGTAGGCTTAAAAGTCTCGAAGATTTCCAGTGGGTTGTTGTTGAGCCGGTTGAAGTGACAGTTGATTCGGTTGTTGACATCTTGCGAAGAGTTTCCAGATGTGTCTAGTCGTCCAGTGGATGCTGTTGTTGTCGGGTCTAATTTACAGCACATACTTGTCCAGTGTACCAAGAATTTCTCTCCACTCGTTCCGTAGATTCTCGTGATCAGGATTCTCCTCAATCTCCTCAGCAATCATCGTCTCCAATTGTTCAACAAGTTTGTCATTAGAAACTCGATGTTCGTTAATGTGATTTTCTTCAGCAACTGTATACTGCTTCTGCTTATGTTGTTGCTGATTGTTAGTAATTACGTTTAAATCACATCGTGACAACTTCTTGACGTCTGACTGCTTCTTGAGACCAGCCGCTTGTTTTCTGAACCATTTTCGTAGAGCAATTAAAGTTGTCTTGGTTGTTTTGTTGGTAAAACGTTCGGCGTTGGTCAGCAATACGTTTAATTTGATCATGATTTCAGTGTAATAATATTTCAGTAAATTAAAATTTTTTTTGTATTGTGTAATGTTATGTAATTGAAGTAATTAACAGATGGCTTTAGGTGTACAGCAAATGATACACGTGTTCAAATTAAAAACACGAGGTGACTGTCCAAGAGAAGTGATCTGCGTGGAGTTTACGTCCAAGTGTATGTTTGAATGTGGGTGGAGAAGGTATTGCGGTCGTTTATATAGCCCTCAATGTCCACGCATGCGCATTTATAATGTTCCTGTATATGAGGATGTAAACTGCTGTAGAAACACCTACACAATTACAAGTCTACCTGCAATAAGTAAGAGGGAGATCCAGTTTCACCTACACATTTTCATTTTAACTTGTTACATCTACTACCATCGTCTCATTCTCCTCAGTTGTAGCTTCCAGCTCAACTCATACATTCATATATAAATGTATGTATATATTTTTATATATATGAGAGTATAAATGTATAGAAACATATACACTGTGAAGTAAGTAGTGTGTAAAGGCAATGGCCAGCCACGCGCACACACACGTGCAAGGCACGAGGAAAAAGTCGGGAGCGGCCAAGTCGCGCGCGCAGCACGAGCTGCGCACGGTAGCAAGTAACGCATGCGCCGCGCGTGATCTCTAAAAAGGAGTACCGACTATATGTTCGCCAACGCGTGCTAGACAAAGTAGGATGATAAAGAGCGCGGTCTTGTGCTCGGAACGAGCCAGACTCGAGCTCCAGCGCATCTCGTCCCGAGCCGATCGGCTTCCCCGTGACGTAGCTCTCTATACTCACTTATGAGGGGCAAAGGGGGAGGACTTTGCACGTGTGCACGATCCAGAAGACAAGGATAACTATAACTAACTTGTAGAGTGAGGTAGGTAGTTATATTGGCTTAAACTGGAAATTGTGCTTGAAAAAAAAAAAAAAAAGAAAAGGACACGGCTAAGCCGACGAGGACGCTGTGATGAGTTTGTATGTCGGATAAAAAGAGATGGGTATATTTACCTTCAACGAATAACGGAGTAGCCAAGTCAAACCTGTTGAAGTTGTTAAATTTTTTAACTTCATGAAGTTACGATTAAATTTTTTTTTCGCAATTTCTCTTTTTTTGATAATTAAATAAAATAATTCTTAACTCCTTATTCGTATTTTTAATTGATTTATCAATTATTTTTGTCCATAAATATCATTTTTTTTTTTTTATTTGCTTTATGAAGCTACAATAATTATGTCGATCTTATCAATGGTGTTATATTTCGATTAATTAATTAATTATTTCGTTTTATTTATGGAATTGACTTGTTTTTTTTTTTATTTTGTTTCGTAAAGTTGCAGTTTCAATTGGGTTTTCACTTTGAAAATATGTAATAAACTTAACTAAGTACACTGTAAAAAATTTGCGGAGTGAACGCGGATTAAATCCGGAGCGGATGACTGATTATTTATTCAATCTCCTGGGAGTGAAATTTATTTCGAATGGGAGTATATTTTAAAATTAAATCTCCGAGTTGGAGTGAATGCGGATTTAAATAAAATTAAATTCACTCCAAAATCACTCTGCTGAAAAAAAATTCCCCATTTACTCCGTATGCGAAGTGATTTTTTTTACTCCAGAACTCAGAGTGACGGAGTTAATTTGGACTTAAATAAAATCCTTAATCACTCTGATTTCACTCCCGATTTTTTACAGTAACTCATAAGTTCATGAATCATTAGATTCTAAAAATAAAAAAATTCTAAAGGAATAGAGGAAATAATTTATGATTGAATCAGGTCAAGGAATTAGTGTAACCGAAAATTCGCAATATCATCTGCTAGTTATTTTTTGCGCAATATTATTACCTCAAATAGAATGATATGAAGGCTATTGAAATGCGTTCTTGCGATCAGTGAATAAAATATATTACAATAACAATAACGTACAACAATAGTCGGTTTCATGTAACTGCAAGACGTTAAATTGGGTATTCATGATAAACCACCGCCGCACCCCTCTCATCATAACAATATTTTTTTTCTCTCAAATATACCGTAACACTGATTGAAGAGTGCGGGTTGATGCTCGATCGTATTGATACAACCGCCATCAAACTATTATTCATCGGATATATTGAATAACTTTCTTGCATCATCACTTTTACCAATTCTACTATTTTTTAAAATATATGAACATACATAAGATAATTAAATGCTCAATATCTTCTTTTTTTCGTACCCATTTATCAACAGTACGTTAAATAAAAATATAAATATCAACTTTTATTTAAAAAGTTAATGGATTTAAAATTTATCTCGGGGCAAATCTACAAAATTGCATCATCCAAAGGCTTGTAAATTAAAAAAAAAGTTCTTTTATCAAAACCACTTGTCCATAGAAATAATTATAAAAAAAATAAATGAAAGGATTTTTATCTAATCCCGTTGAATTAGCATACAACCCTGTTCCGAAATACCTACAATAGCCACCTTATAAATGTCGGTAATCTCCCCTTTGTAAATGGCGTAATATCAGAATCAACATACAGCAGAGAGAATAGAATACCCGGAGCCAATGTTGAGCGTAAAAGCATAGCGATTGTTGGGTTGTAAAACTGACCCCTCGCAACGAGCATGCCACGATATATACGGACGGCGTTCCTGCGCCCATTGAAGTAGCGAGTGCTCGCCGGACACCGGGAAGTCACGGCGGTGCAAGTATGAATGGCAAAAAAAAGGGGTACGAGAATGTGTGTATACATACTACGCTACCTCGGCTGGTTCGAATGAGCGTCCGGTTGGTTGCTCGCGTCCAGCACCACCGTTTCAGTTACAATATTTAGATTCCTGACCCACCGCACGTGCATCTGCTGTCGATTCTCCCTCGAACTCGTACTTGCGTATTCACAAAATACTTTGTACTCAATGTACTTACGTACACACATACGTGGAGTCTAAGTACAACAAACCCGTACTCACCAGTACGTTCATTCTCTAAATGCAAATGACGCATAAATACGTATTAAGCCGTCTCGTGAATAATCCGCATTGCAAAATACGTCTTAACTTAACGTTGCATTCGGAGCATTGAAAGTAACAATAAAGTAAAAAAAGTATAAAAAATAAAAATAAAAAAAATGATTATAAGAAAAAAGAGCGAGAGTTAGAGAAGCGTTATATACGCACACGTGTGTGCATCTTATAGAGAGTTTTTAAATAAGAAGGGGCGCGGGTGTGTGTTTGTTGCCACTGAAGGGTGTCCCCCACTACCACCGCCACCTCCTTCTTCTCCTCCCTCACTCACTCATCATCCGTCTATAGGCATTACCAAGTATACGACGCATGGTGGCAGCTGGAGTTTCGCGCGTGAGAACTCGGTGGCTTCGAGGTTCCCTGGTTCCCCGTCGCCACCTGTCCTCGTGCCGGTCTCGAGGCGACCCTCTACTCTACTCTACTCTACTCTACACAGCACACATACCTACACACACGCTCATTCTTCCCCATTTAATTCTCTCGTACTTGCTCACACACTCAAAAAATCTAAGACCATCCAACTAAAGCATCTTGACAAAGTCTTATATTATATGCTCTTACATATATACATATATATGTATACCTTTTACCCCTGCGAGTTTATAAGTTCCGTAATCACGCCTAGTTGTAGCCTGCTTTATCCCTAACACCGCTGACTACTCTGTCCTTATTCATCCACTATTTCATATCCCTCTATATATATATATATACATCGCACTTGTGTTTACTTCTCGAGTGTGCACGAAGCGTGGGGGTCGTGTGCAAGAAACGTGTATCAATTTTTTTCTATTTCTTTATTCTTTTTCTCACCAATGATATTTTTCATTTTTTTATCTTAAGCTATTTCTTTTCTTGTTTCTTATATTTTTTTTATTTATATATATAAGATATGTATGTGTATTTTTTTCTGTGGGAATAAGAGATCGAGTTTTTACTCTCTCCCCTACTCTGCTAGCACTTGACGAAATAAGATGAAGAAAAAAAAAAATGCGCGTGTTTTTTAACTTGAGAAATGATAAAGAGGGTGAGCTGTGTAGTGTATATATATATGTATGTATGATATAAAAAAGGGATCGTATCAGGACAAGCTGTAGGATGAATTTATGAGCTGCTGCCAGTCCAATTGTACGTTATACCCGAGGCGCGTTACCGATCAAGGAGAAAATTGGAGCGAATACATAATACATAATGGTCGACGAATATATAAATAAGTATAAGTAAAGAGTGCTGCTGTTGATTCTGATGCTGGTGCCTCAGTTATACGGGAGGCTGTAAGGCCATTGCGGCAGGATAACAGTGGAGTGAACGATGATCCTGTTTGTGGATCCGATCAATGTTGCGCATTCACCGTCGGCTACTGCTTTTTAAAACACTCCTCGGTATACCACCCTTTACTCCCTCACTTATGTATACTTTTATATTCTGCCTATTTGCATATTCAATGTTGTTTCATGGAGGAACATATAAATAAATATACAATAAATTTATCAAGAAAAATAATATTTAAATTATTCAATGATTTTTATTATTACTTTTTAATTATAGTATAAAAAATTTTTTTAAATATATGAACATGCTTGAGTATGATTAATTGAGTGAATTAATTAAGCGAGATTGATTTGGAATTTTATGCCCGATCAAATCATTCATTTTCATATGTGTCAATCCTCTCGAGATAAATAGTATCCCGGGATCACAGGAAGATTTAATGAAAAACAAAAAAAAATTAATAATAAATAAATATAAATAAAATATGACGACAACATCCTCGTTAACAAGCGGATACGCAATTCATGAAGATTTACAATTTATATATACGATCGTGATCGAACGGGAGAACTTATAGCTGCGTATTTATATATATATATATTTTATCGAGTATATAAAGTTGATGTCTGTAAGTAGATGTCACAAATGCGCCTGTCAGTTCGTATATGAAACCTTCTATTGAATATATCTGACATTTGCGCACTACGACGTATGACACTGCGATAATCGAGGAGTAGCAATACTCTTTAATCATATAGATAGGAAGCCTGATAATCTAACTGTCGGTTTTCATTTCAAAAAAGACTTTAAATAGTCGTACCTTCAAAGAAACTAATGCACTGTAAAAAATTGAGAGAATTCGGAGTGATCACGAATTTTATTTAATCCAAATTCAGTCTGTCACTCGGAGTTTCAAAGTTTAGAAAAAAAATAACTCTGCATACGGAGTATATAGGAAGTTTGTCTTTAAACTGATTGACTTGGATTTTATTCCAATCCGCTATTTTTCATACCTTTTTTGTGTGTCGGTACATTTCTGTAATCGCATACACACAAAATTCGTAAAAAAAAGGCGCTACTTTTCACAGCTTTTTTGTGTGAGGGTATATTTTTGTAATTGCACACACACAGAGTTCGTGAAAAAAAGGACGCTATTTTTCATACCTTTTCTGTGTGTCGGTACATTTTTGTAATCGCACACACACAAAATTTGTGAAAAAAGGGTGCTATTTTTCACAGCTTTTTTGTGTGTGGGTAAATTTTTGTAATTGCACACACACAATAGTCATAAATGACTATTGAAATGTAATTTAATCATGAAAAATGTACACTCGATAATTTGAATGTATTTATGAATTAAAATATTAATGTCATTAGATCATTATATTTGCAGATTATTAATAATATTGTTATATATTAAAATTATTATTGTGTACTTCAATAATAAAACTTGTCAAAACTTGCTTGATAATTCCTAATTAATCATTATTAATTAGTTATTTAAATATATCGATTTGACGTTTTTTTAGCAACTGATATTTGACCGGTAAATTTTATCGCGCGGATATTTTGTCGCGGTTATTTTGTCTTGAGATATTTTGTTACGGAACCATGAAAAGTACTCTTGAAATGAATAGAAGTTGAACTTTTATACTCTAATTTTATCATTCTTTTATGTCTGAAATTTTTTCTCTTTAAATTCAAGAAAACTCAAACAATAATTCCGCTTCAACTTTAAAAAAAAATAACCCAATATTCATTAATGAGGAATAAAACTTTTTTTTGTAATTCAAAATTTTGAAGTTGAAAAAGAACGTCTATATTGTTATGTAAAATTAAAAACTTGAAAAAGACATCCGGTTTATTATATAAGTGATTGTTAAGAATATCGAAAAAAATAAAACAAGAACCGATATAATAACGATTTAATAATAACACACGTGAATTCTTAGCATGATTTTGGGTAACGGCACCCCACAGTTTAAATAGGGCACCAAAATAACTACATACACGTGGTCAGGTCGCAAGTGTGTGACTTTTTGGGCCCTTGAAAGTATTAAAAAAACAAAAAAAAAGGACATAAATAAAACAAGTAATATTACACTGAATAAATACATAAATACGTGCGTCTGAATAGTATATTGTATACATCCCAAATAACCGAGTGTCGAAAAAAATATCAAGGGATATAAAATTGATTGCCGCGAGTCATTAATCGTCTCTGGTCTTCCAGTTCGTGCTTAAATCGGTTCCTTATTCTACCAGGTGTTCGTCTCCTTCCATAGTCCACGGGGAGTGTCCCTTATTTATTTATATATATATACATATATATAAATACTCGAATATACTGCACCCAGGGCAATGGAAAAATGGCACACAATTAGCATAAGGAATTTCTCTTGGCTACATACAATAAAGAGAAAAGATATTAAATTAAAATTAAGAGAATAAAAAACTCAAGCATTTAGTCAATGACTTTTTACTTATACTCATTCTCTCTCCATATTTCTCATTCTTATTACCATACATTTATTTAATATCTCACTCGATACATCTCACGACTCATCTGTATCTCTACTCAGCGAGGGCATAATTAACCGCATGTTTATGCCCACAGGGAAACTTGAGAAATACATTTTATTCGCGCTTTTAAATATATATGAAGGATAACCCCAAGGATCTACTGTATCTCTTTATATATATATATATATTAAATAAAAATAAATACCTACAATTTTTTATTACCGATTTAATAATTAGCCAATTTAATATTTACTTCAAGCAATAAGTAATCATTAAATTCATCATTACATTTATTTTAAATGAGGCAATGATTGCTTTAACACTTACATTCGAATAAAAAAATTTTAAATATTTTATTGCAAATAATTTGAATAAATAAATTAAAAACGATTTAGCGTTTTTTTAAAATTAAATTTAAATTTCAGCAATATTAAATTTAATTCAATAAAAAGTGTAATAATGACAGTGATAGTGATGGTGATAAATTGAAGGAAATAAAAAAAAAATTAATAAATGATGCAAAAAAAAAGTTATATAACTACATGAGGCTAAAATTAAATTTAATAGCCGGTAGTAAAAATTTTAGATGGAAATGCGATATATATTTATAATTATCTAAAATATATCTTTTGTACGAGTGTCTCGTAATTTTGTTAAAAGATAATTACACTGTTGCAACAGTTTCACGAGCACCTCGTTCATTCCCGCCAGGAGATGATGATGATCATTCACGGGTTGCGGTGTATAGAAAATATTAAGTGAAGAGGCGTTGGGTTGGTTCGCCTAGACAACCTACTTACTTACACATCCATTTATATGTGCGTATATATATATATATATAAACCTTCTTTCTCTCACACTATTAGACACACTCCTTACTAACTATCACGAGTATCAGCAGTTGTACAGTAAAATAAAAAATGATGAGGTATAATTCATAATTGGTAAAAAAAATAAAAAATAAATGTACATGCCCCTCTGGCGCAATCATCCAAGCGATCTTGTTTATAAACGCCCTTGCCTTGGATTAAGTCTCTGCTCTCATGTACTCTGGTTCCTGATACGTAGGCGGCAACCTGTTGCGTTTACTGTAAATAGTAAATAACTAGAAAACTTACTATTAAGTCGCTCGCAGGATTATTGTAATGTCTATTGTCAATTTACCCCATCAATGACAATTACCAACACAGAAAATAAAAATTCACGATTGGAAGTAAATATTCTTGATTGAAAAAGTTTTTTTGAAAACCCTTCGAGGTCTTCAATTATCCAACCCATACAAAAAAAAAGAATCGGCCCATTACTGGGTCGTGAATGGCTGCCAATTTTCAAGCATCGGCCGAAGATCGGCTAAATATCGAATGATAACGGTAGGCCAATCGTGGCAATCAATCATCGGCCAAAGCTTAATATCAAGAGCACTCGATCAAACCGTTGGCCAACGAACGGCGGTTAATTGTGCGCCGTTTTTATAAGCAAAAAGACGGCTGCCAATGATTCACCATGCACAGGCCAGTATAAATAGTTAGCCATTTATTGGCCAATCATGCAAACCAGGCATCGGCCGATCTATGGGAAAATTTTGAAGCTCGGCGACTTTGTATGGAAACGGACGCCTTTATTTTGACCGGGAACGCCGTCTAAGAAATCCTAGAGAAATCCCGTAAAAAATGTAGACCAAGGGCTCGGTACTTAAGGGAAAAATTTTTCTTCACTTTTATGTGCTGGCGTTTTTCCCGAAATTTTCTCTGAATCCTAGAGAAATTACATAGAAAATCTAGACCAAGGGTTTGGTACTTGAAGAAAAAATTTTCTCGAGTGAAGTAGAAATCTCTTCTGACCAAGACAAATTCTCTTGGCTCAAGAACTTTTTTTTTTTGTGCCCGAAAAAAAAGTTTTGAAATAAAGCTAAATATTTATAAATATATAAATAAATTATACGTTTGCTCACAATTATCTACGGTAATTTTTAAAAGTTTCTATGCTTTTTAACTGTGCATCAGTAAATTTCGTTACACTGAAACCTTTATAATTTATATTTAAATTAAATCAATATTTTTTTTTTAAACGACTCAAATATGAATAATTAAAAAAAAAAAAGTAAATTATAGTTGTAATAATTTTTGTTAATTCAAAAATATTCCACGCGTGATAGTATACAATTAGCCGGTATTAAATTATTATTAATAAACTGTGAAGCTTTGAAATAATAACGAATCATTTATAAAAATAAATAACTCCCCTGAGCGACAAGTACAAGACGATTTAGAGCGTGATATCCAGAGACACGTTGTACGTAGGTGTTTAATCACAGATGCATTGCGCTAAGTGAACGACTGAAACAATTTTAAATAAATAAATTTTAAAAACATAAATTAATAGGAGTATCAGCTGATACATAGAGTTTACAATCTTAAATCTCACATGTACATAGACAAATTGTTGATTAATCCTCTGGGGGATATATAAATCGTGGGTAGCTGATAACGCAGTGAGATCTGTGGAGAACTTGGGATCATCTTGATATTTTTCCCTTTTTTCTTTAGAGAAGATCAAGTTCAGTTAAGGCTTAGCTTCAATCTTCTGTATGACGATATTTCTCCCTCCATTGAACTAAAATCTCTTGAGTTTGTACATGTACATATATATATATTTATATGTATATGATTATAAAATGTCTAAGCATGATGCCCATTATAACCTCTAGCCTCTACTCATACTAGTATATATATATATATATATATATATATGTATCTGAGTAGTCCTGAGACGCTTTTTTTCCCTCTCATACTTCCCTCATCATACAAGCACGCCTACTTCGGCGTTACCCACGTGTTCCACACGCTCCTTACGCGTGCAAGCGTGTGCGTGAGTAGTTTCTCTATATAAAAATACTAGTGTAGAGTATAGCTATATATAGAAATATATATAAGAAAGCCTCTTTTTTCATCTCATTTTATTCCTCACACACCCTCTTTATTTTTCTATATATAACGTTCTAAGGTAATACACGTCATGAAAGAAAGAAAGAAAGAGAAAGAAAGAAAGAAAGAAAGAATCGACCAAGTCTTCTCTCGGTCGAGTCACACCTGCTCCTTTTTCCCACGAGATCGCTCGCCTCGACAGCCTCCGCGAGAGAGACTTCGCGCGTCCTCGGCACAAACACTCGGCTCTTTTCGTAGTCCTACATAAAAAAATAAAGACCTACAGATAATGGAAATAAGATAATAACCATGATAATAATAATATTTTTTAATATTTTTTAATATATATATATATATATAGATAGATATATATAATATGATACTTTGAGATGCTTGTCAAACTCACGGAGATTAATTTTTTCTAGTAACATATTCATTTTTTTACTTTTCATGTAAAATTTTATTTTTCGATTACTATTCAAAAGATTAAATTTTTTTTATTATTAAAAATTTTTTTAAACATTGGATTTTTTTTTTTTTATAAAAATAAAATCTGGACATCAGATTCAAATGAAAACAGTTCTTCAATAATTATCCGTTTAATTTTGATTAACATGAAAATGTTAATAATGAACGATTAAAAATAATTTTAAATATAGACTTGAAATTTCAATATGCAAATGTTGATCTTGAGTAATTTTGTATAAAATATACTCATAAACAGAACATTAAGATATTGATAAGATACAAAAAATATATATAAAATGTATAAAATAATGTTAATCTTGTTAAAAAAATAAATGACTTAATTATAGGAGAAATCATATTGAATCAAGATATAATTAATTTCATAAGACATAAACGTTCCATGCCAGCTAGATCGAAAGCTAAGATAAATTATGTCAGATAGAATCGTACGGCTACTGTCTTAGTATTTTTTTTTTAAATTTTTTCCAACTTTAAGACCACTTTTTCAGCTCATAAATAAAGCTGAACATTTTTTTTTATAATATCAAAATTGGAGACAATTCGACAATAACATATTTTAGTATCGAAAGGTTATGGCCTGCGAATAATTAAAATGCATGTTAAGCTTGTGGTCATGCTAATGTAGGAGCAAAAAAAAATATGTAAATATAAAAAGTCTGGACACTACATATATGAAAATATAAATATAAATATACAGCTAGATCCTTGCATACACACCAGGATATATACATATATTTAAAGCATAGTATGTATAGTAGATGAATATAAACTATACTCTATAGAGGACTTCTTGGCATTGAATTTCAACGAAGAAACAAAGTTGGAACAAACGACGAGACCGGCCATAAATTAGTTTAATCAACGGCCACACCGTATACGCACATCTATCCGCGTCTTCATGTAGACACTCCTTCCCTTACATCTGAGTCCTTACCTTTATTTACCATTACATTATATTACATACTACATTAGTATGGCAGTAGCCCATACGATTCTCTTTTCTCCTCGGCAATCCTGTGTCTTCGCTACATGTCTCACATTATATTTTATTACTTGCGATCACTCGTACCCCCTTCACTTCATTTATTTATTTTTTATACCGCATAAATATCCGCCAAATGATATATAGACTAAATAAATAAAAATCACGAGCCTGCTACTTGAATTTATCAAGCCATATAATTTAACATTATTCAAATAAAAGCAAATAAATCATGGATGAAATTTCCATAACTTATTTATTACAGTGTCTATTATAAAAATATATAAATATAGTCATTTCTTAACTTCATTGAATTTTACTGTTTATATACAGGCGTGTAGTGATAAATACAAAAATTTATGCTACTGAATTACCAGACGTCAGACAATTTTTTAATTTTTAGTTGTAAGTAAAATAAAATTTTTCTAATTCGCACCATAAAATTTTTTTTAATTTTTCATGTGCGGGTTTCCAAAGTTTTTCCTGTAAATAATTTACTTCATTATTTAAAAAAATTTTTTTAATGTCTGCTACTTTCAGTATCATAAAAATTGTGTGTGTGCGTGTGTGCGTCTATTTTCTTCATAAATTTTAAATGTAATTTGAGGATGATAATAAAATTTTTTTAGGACCAAAATAGCCGAAATAAAAAATAAATCTGACTGGTAAAAGATTACAAATTACAAATTAACTAAAATAGGAAGTTGATTATTAATTAATTCTCGCTGACAAAAAAAAAATTATCATATATAAAAGAGGGATGATTAAAAGCTATTTCGCGAAATTGCTAAAGAAATAAATCTACGCAAAATTTTGTGGATATGGTAATTAAATACCGAGAATCGCCATTCGGAACGAGTTAATTACAATTTAGAATTAGAAATGAGAGTCGATGAATTAAATATCGAAGGATAAAAATAAAAAATTAACAAACCAAAATAAAATAAAATAACTGGATAAATAAAAGGGGGAAAAAAAATGTTGTTGAAATCGTATATGTGAAATCGAGCCGAAGGATTTTTTTATGACCTCGTGAATGTATATATATATATACAGTATGTCAAAAGAGCTGATCAGAAGATTATTGGAGGCGAATTCGTATGTCCTTGGTTGCGAATTTACAGCAACGATTAAATTCTACCTTGTAAGAATTCTGGCGGTGGTAGCGGTGCCGGTGGTTGTGGAGGTGGTGCTGGTAACTCTGGTACCATAAGCGCGTGTTCTGCACCTGATACTTAATTCTTTTCAGCTTCTTTCCAGTGATCCCGAAGTAGTAGCGTGGTTAGTATATACACTGCCGTGATGTATATTATAAGCGCCCCCCTAGCTTTACCTTGATATCCTTGACCTCGGTAGTATGAAACCCTTTACCTTCTTTCTCCATACATACATAACGTCATTACACTTATCCGACTATAAACTTTAAGACCCAGGCATCATTGCTGATGTGCACGTGCAATGAAATTAAGGTCTCGCATGCTACCACCATTTCATGCCGTTTTTTTATTTTTTACTTTACTTGCTACATATTTTTTGCGCTCTCAGAACTCTAATGTATATCTCGCAATGCTTTTGTATATTGTGGCTGAAAAAGAGGGTTGGCCTTTTCTCTAATAACAATCCCTCAACCGACTCGTGGTCCAGTTGCACATGAATGTTTCATAAATAAATATATATGTATATACATATTATCCTTATTATTTCGAGACCTTCGTAACACAAAATCGTGTTACAGTAAATTATACCAAACTCATATTTATTCATATGCGCTGTAATTTTTTCTTATTCTCGCTATCAATGCTATAGAAATGTTCGTTTCGAATCTCACTGATTACACTTGCTTAAATTATAACGTTATTATTTTCGAGTAAACCTCAACATTTGTTTTTTGTTCATTTCCATTCCATTTGTTATTACAGTAAATTATTTGACTTTAATTGAGAATAAATTATAATACAATAATATAATACACCCGTATTATCTTCTCCACCATAAATTTATCTTATTTCCTTTTTTTTTTCTTTTTTAATTTTAAATTATCATTTTTCCTTCTTGACATAAAGGTAGAATTAGCTTATTTACACCTTCATATATTAACTTTCATAATATGGCAACTGAATCTTTTTTGTCCCCTTTTATTTTTATCTTACATTGCCTATTTCCTGTTACATCTGGTCAATCAGTTTTCCTTTAAGTCTTTCTATTTAATTTTTTTACAGTAACTAATACATTGCTGTATTACGGCAGTAAAATACGCATTCCAATTCATCATGACAGCAGTCGTTTAACTATTTACCAGTAACCCAGGGAATACCGTGACTCGAACGTAACCCTTCCACGCGACGAAATAAAAATTGCGTATTTTTTAGCCATTGACCCTCGATAGAATTAAAACAGAATGTTCCAAAGTTATTCCACTACACCTATCAAGCGATAGATGCGCATATCTACGTACTATACACTGAGAGAACAATTTATTTAAACCAAATAAGATTTGTTTCAGGCAAATGAATCTCATATTTGAATAGACTCTATCATTATTTATTTGAGACAAAGATATGATTTATTTGAATGAAATAATGATTTGTTTAAAGTTAACAAATCTGTATTTGAATGGTAGAACTGTAGCGCCACCAGTCATAGTGCATTTTTTTCAACTAAGATTTGTTAACTATAAAAAAAAATAGATTCGAATGAAATAAATGATTTTGATCAGTCAAATAAATTTATTTATTTGGCTCATATAAATTGTTCTCTCAGTGTACTTACGTAGATATGTCCTGGCCCTGGGTAAATCACCGTTAACAAATTATACCATAATACTTGGCAGTTTATAATACAATTTGTGCACATGCTAACAGTGATGGTTTAAATAAAAAAAAATTGACTGATATAATTTTTATGATTTGCTCATATATTAGTAGTGATTGTGGGAATGAAAAAAAAAATTATAAAATTGTTCATTTAAACGAGTCTTAAAATGTTGATGACATATGTCTGAGAAGGAAAAGTCTATGCGGTCATACGCCGCTTAGTGGTGACTCCTGAAACTACGCCAAATAGATTTAAGAGTCACCATTAAGCTGCGTGTGAGCGCACAGACAGTAACTAATACCAACTCAATTAGATTATTTGTAAATTTAAATTTAAATAAAAAATTTATTGAACAAAATTCTCGGCAACAAAAATGAAATGATGAATAAATTTTGATCAATTATCCTAGAAAGTAATTACTCAAGTGATTTAATTGGATATTAATTGGGCAGGATATTTAAAATACTGAGCTAACTAGCATGAAATGAATTTATTTATTTTTTTTTTTATATACAATTGAATATTTGGAGGTTGTCATTTTTTTTTGTACTCAAGGTTATCAACCCGATTGATTTTACACCTGCAATACTTTTTGATTACTTTATGAGCGTATTCGCGGCAGGAGCACCCGAGAGAGTATATAGTATACAGTGTGTATAACGAAGGGACAACGAAGGGGGGCCCCACATCGTCGTGCACGTCCCCCCCGTTCAAGTGGCTCCCCAGTAGCGCCGTCGCGCACCTGCCGCTTGTTCCCACGCCGGGACTCACGTTCGCCTCATCTTTCCTTCGTTCATCCTCGATTGAGCTTTGCCCCACTCTTATCCTCTTGCCTGAATCTTTTCTTCGTTCTGCTGTTACTCCTTCTTATCTTCACCTCTCACTTTCTCAAATCTCTCCTCTCTCTCTATTCTACTCCACTCTGGGCTGGTGAACCGACCGCACCGTCGCCACGGCGTCGCGCACACGTGTACAACCCAGCCCCAAGCGCGGGGAACCGTGGGGGGGCACTTGTTTATTTTTGGATATTTTCGTTTCGTGTTTGCCCGATATCTTTGACGACGTTCTTCTCAAAAGATACGTCTTTTTTTTCCCTCTCTCTCTTTTTTTTATTTTTTTATTATTATTATTAGATATGATATCGAGATGTGTGGGGATGAGAAAAAAAATAAAACACTGAGAATTTGTGTTATCGATAGACCACAGGAATTCTCTAGTGGTTTTTTAAACAAAAAATACAGTCAACAAAACATTGAAATAACATATATTTAAAACCAGTATATATATATGTTTTTTTCGTCTTTTATTTCAAGGATTTACTTTTGACTTGTTCAATTCATTGCAGATATAATTATTTATATACTCCATTAACATAAACAATTATTCAAGTCAATTTAAATTTAAAATTAACCGCCAAAATTTTTTTTAACGTATACTGAAATTCCATTAATAATTTTAATAATTCATTAAAATATTAAAACATAATTTCTTTATTTTTCTACGCGATATTACAACCGCTGGAACATTTGCATGCACATAATTTGTAAATAATGTTCAAAAATATAAATAAAATTAATTATTATAACTAGTACACAAATATTGCAATGCAATAACATAAATGCAAAGTAAATTAGTATAAATAATACGGTCGTTTCTTTTAGTAATAACCGAAGAAAACCAGTTAAATACACTAATAAAATGTGCTTAATACGGTATCGAACACAACAATCAACGTAATTATACAAAATTAAATAAACCGCACTTTATAATTGTCAACTATATATAGTATATATACTTTGATATTCTTTTCGATAAGATTAAATAAATACATTGTAGCATGTGATGGCAATATGCGGGCAGTAAATACCATCATAATGTCCTACCATCGAGCTTTATATGCATATACTTAAATATATATGTATACAATAAAATATACCTATATAAGTATTTCACCCTCATCTGTTATAATAATACACGCCTATACATTTTCTAACGCCATTGTGATCCATTTGAATGCCTCCACATGATTTTCCTGCTGTTTCACGATTCTCTATGTATTTATTTACAAATGATAAAATGTATGCTCATAAAATTCAAAGAAAGCATATATCTATTAGTATAAAGTATATAGATAGTCATATACATATATATATGTGTATATTTTTATATACATAGATGAATAAATTAAATCTAGACAGATTATAGCTATGGTAGTGAAGGGAATTCGGGGTAAATAAACCAAAAACAAAATATTTGGAAAATTCAAAAACTGGTCACGTCAAATACTCATGTCAAAATTAAAAAAAAAATTTAATTTGCTTTTTTGATTTCATTATTTTTTTATTTTGTAGCTTTTGATTCACTGATATAACCCACTTTAATTGTTACTTTTGTAAAATTTGAATTAATGTTTTATTAAGATTCCAGCGCTCAAAAAATCGAAAGAGAAAAAATATCATTATTAAAAGCTTACCTTTAAATTAAATGACGGAAAATTCATTATTGACAGCAAGTTCATTTTTTTCCCCTTGTAGGGGTGATAGTAGTATCTATAAGAGTCAAAAGTATGGAGAAAAAAAAATTGGGGTAAATAGCATACATAAAATAGAGTGAGATGTATACGAATGTAAACGTTAAAAAAAGACAGAAAGACATTTGAACGATAAATTTGAACAAAAATCTCATAAAATTCGTGGATTAATGATAGTTTTTGAACGGAAAGAATTGGTTATTGACTTACAATAGGGTACATCTAAAGGATGAATAACAACTTCAAAATTAAAAATTAAAGCTCACCCAGGTCAAAAAAATAACTCGATTTTAACTTTTCTGACTTAGTTGACTTGCTTTTGACTGCTATAATTATTTTGACTTGAACATGACTTTTTTAACTTGGAAATTTAAGTCAACTAAGTCAAATCCAAGACATCGAGACTTTAATTTAACTTGGTTGGCGTAAATGGGTATTAAGATAGACAACTTAGTCAAAACCAAATGTGTTTTCATATTTTAAGATACGAAAATTCATTCGGTTTTGACTTGCTTTTGACTAAGTTGTCTTATACTTAGTTTACCCATTTAAGCTAATCAAGTCAAATTAAAGTCTCGATGTCTTGGATTTGACTTAGTTAACTTAAATTTCTAAATTAAAAAAGTCATATTCAAGTCAAAATAATTATAGCAGTCAGAATTTAGTCAAAACAAGTTAAATTAGTCAAAATCAAGTTATTTTTTTTTACGTGGACATCGAAATTCCAATGACGGCTTTAATCGTGCACAGAAAAAAATAATTTCTTGACGCAAAAAATTTTTACTTGCTCCAAAAATTATTAAAAATAAAAATTTTCTTAGGGCAAGAAAAAATTTATTGGGGCGAGAGAGAAATTCTTTCTAGTCTTAGGAAAATTTTTGTTTTCAATTCATAATGCAAAATATTTCTTGTGCCCATCAGAATCCTTTTTTTTTGTGTGGATACCCCAAAACTAACATCCTAATGGACGTCACTATGAAAAACATTTCAATAGTATTTTTCTTCAGTTACAATCAAGCACATCTATTAGAAAAATCACCTCTTATATAAATCAGGGTTTCAAGTTTCCAAAAACTTTTAATAGCTCCAAAATCAATATATCTTTCAAGTTATTGAAATGATTTTATATAAGTATTTTTCAACAGCGGCTATATGCGTCAGTAAAAAGCACACCCGAATGCTTCGAATTTGAGGCGTGTGAAATCTCTGTTTTTAAGTATTTACAGTGTACATATATTAAATATGAGTGTGGGAGTGTGTGAGTTTACACACGTAATATATTACAATCTATAAATTCTTTAGATAAAGTTCCCAAGTGCTTAAATATATAAATGCTATTGTATAAATTTACCCCACCGCTGGGACAAGTGGTATTGTATTTATTTTGTGCCCTTGATGGCCTCGCGCAGGTGCACAGGTGAATATATATATTTATATATATCTATATACATATATATATGTAAGTTCGTGATGTCTGTGATGTGTAAAGCCACGCAGAGAGGGACAGAAACATTTAGGTTGAACAGGAGGAGAGTAAGGGGACGAATAAGAAAAAAGGGAGTAAAGTAGGAGAATAAGTTGAGAGACTAAATCTCTCGTTTTGTGTGATTCATCCGTGTAAAAGTGTATAATAATAATGAGAGAATGAGAATAAAGGTGGACATGGGTAAATTCGTTGACTGGATGATGATGATGATTCTTTTCCCCTCTGGAGCGCTTTGTACGATGTTGTTATATATGTATTCTTGAAATTATGGTTTTTTTCATTCCATTTTTCTTACTTTTTTATTTCTTTAGCGTGATGGTCTTTCCTCTTTCTTATTATTATACAGCTGAGTTTTTTTAATGTGCCGTCTTTATTACTCTTTAGATTCTCAGATGGTCAAATGCTCTCAGCTCTGCGCATTTATCGAATGACCGAGGGGTGACGCTGGGTAAGATACGAGCTTTTGTGCCGAGTAATTTTTAACATCACGAATATTACACGTCCGTGAGAAAAGGGAGATGGATTTTTTATTTTTTTCGTTCCCTAATTTTTTCATGGTTCATTAACAATTTGTGGAACTCGTGAAATTAGTTAAAGTACATTTTTTTATTTTAAAGAGTTAATTGTTTTTCAAAAAGAGGTTAAGTATATTTTGAACTTCACATATATGTAGGGGTGACTGGGGTACAACGGACCTCCCGGAGCACGATAGATCACCTAACAAATTTTTTAGAAAATCACTACTTTTGAAATTGCGGTATCTTGATATTTAAGGGCCAATTTTTTATCATAATTGGAGCGTTTTGAACACTAATTGGGAACTCATGTCTCAGATAGTTGAAAAAATTGGGTCCGTAGCATTGTCGTGACAATGCCAATGGCACAAGAATGCCAAGAACCCGATTTTGTCCAACTTCGGTGACATGACTCCCCAATTTTATTGTTCGAAACACTTTAATTGTTATAGAAAATATTGCAATTTGAGAAATTCAACTTTTAGAATAGAAAAGAATTTATGAAAGGTCTTTAACAAATGATATTTTAGAGAAAAGTCATGCAGAGCAATTAGAAAAAAAATTTACAGAATTTTGTTTTCATTATTTTTTGGAGCATTAAAAGGGGTGGGGGGGGGGCATTGTGGCCTAGATCAAAATTTTTTTTTAAATCATGGAAAAATTGTGATGGATTTGTTGAAGGTAAATCAAAAGAACTCATGCTCAAAAACGGAAAAAAATAATTAGTGGCTTAGGGGGGCCGTAGTGCCTCGGTATCCCCTACTTCAATGGACCATTTAAATTTTACTGAAAAATTCTAATAAGAAATAACTTAAAGTAATTTGCAATACTTTTTTTTTTGTACTCAAATCCAAACAGTTGATTGATAGAAAAAATATTGTTATCACTACGAAGGGGTTTTTGTGAAAACAAAATAATTTTTTTTAAAAAAAAATTACCTCATTATCATGACTGTACACTTGCTAAGAAACTAAATGAAAGTCACGAGATTTTCACCCGAAATATTCCCATAAAATCATCAAAAAATAATTCCCTAATAAATATTATTAATGTCACCATAAAAAAGTCTTTGGACCTGAAAATCCTCGACATAAAAAAAAAAATTGTTGAAATAAATTTACAACCGGGCGAAAAAAAATTTTAAAGAATAATTGATATCAGTGCTTCCGAGAGTTGAATTGACGCAATTGGAAGATTTCTCGGGTACCAGAAGATTGGCTTACCCAACGATTGGCCATTGGAAACTACAAGAGAATCGTGACTGGTTCTTTTACCACGCCTTCAGAACACTCTCAGCTCCATTATTGGTCAACTCTCCCAGATCTTTCTATACTCATCTCATCCATTATATAAAAAATTTTTTATTTTTATCTCCAGCAACAACAACATCCACCACCACCTCACAACCGTCATCACTTTTTGGCTTTATTTTATAACCTTGTCCTTCTTTTGTTTCTCCTACATCAAAGTTTAGCCTCAATCATTCATTCTCTCCTCCACCTTGCGGCCACCCTCAGCTTAACTTTTTATTTTGCAACCACTCTAAGAATTGCTCTCAACTATATCCTTGAATCTCTCAACTTTTATTTTTGCTCCAAAAAAATCATTTCCCCCTTACATTATTCTTCTTTCATTTTTCTGCACCCTCTCATCTCCCCATCGCAACATCAATTCTCCTTTTTCACTCAAGACATATATACATATATCTCTACTCATGAAGCTACTCGAAATTTTTTTTTAAACTCTATACTCTTGACTGTCGATTTTTACGTCATGCAAATTCAGCCCCGAGCGCCGCTCAAGTCGTTGTGCTCATAAATTTACAAAAAGAAAATGTATTCACGCTGTGTAACACGCGTCTCTAGAAGTTATTGCATATCCACAATCTTTTTTTATACATACATAATACCATTCTTACTCTTTATTCCCTTTCATCCTTTAATTTTTTTTTCTTACCTTACATACACCCTTCAACTTGAATATCCTCCAGCCACAACTTTGCTTCAACTTCACTTGCTTCCGAATATTTTTATTGCCTTTTTACATTAGCAATCCCCAAGCTCTTCCTTTCATTCATTATAATATTCTTTTATTTTTGACTTTTTTTTTTAACCGAGAGAAAGGCTTTTTATTTTAACCCGATGTCTGCTGAATCTAATTAGTATTTTTTTATCTTTTATTATACATGTATACATAATATTAAAAAAAAAAAAATATTTATGTATATACACATATATGTATAGAGTTTTATGAAAATATACGAGGATGTGGAGCTTTGGCATGAAATGTTTGTGAGGGTATTTAGCTATTCAGCTGGTGTACACGCGACGGGAGATCAACCGCACGATCACGATCATGATCTTCATGAGATACAAGATAGATGAGCCATTATCGGTTAATATCGGGCTTCTCGAACCGCCACGTCAAGCTTCAGATTACACACCTCAAACATTTTTTTAATGAATATTACACACACGTGTTTTACTCCACTGCGTTCTCAGGGTCTTGAATCAAATATGCAATTAATAATTACGCTGATATTAAATAATCCACGCCTCATATACAATCTCGGCTTACTGTTTATACTTTGTAATATACATCATCGGTATATAATTCATACTGACGGAAATACACACTTTGCTTATTTTTAATCAATTTACCTCACAACAAATATGTACATACATTTATTTTTTCTAGAAATAAAATTCGCTTTAAAATACAGGATTTAATTTTTCTTTATCTTTAACGATCTTATTGATTGAATATTTATGCTTTCATTCCTCTCATTATTTACTGCTATAAATTTTAAACTCTACAGTTTTCATCATCAATAAGTAGTTATTTTTTTCGCCCATTAAAAATTACCAAAAAAACTTTTTAAAGCTTTTTTTACTCAGATTTGTTTTATTAATATTTTAGAAACTACGCAGTAAAAAAATGTTTGTTAAAATTAACACAAAACCATGTGTTAGCCCGGGTTGAAAAAATAACTTGATTTTGGCGTAATTTTAAAAATTGAAAAATAGCAAGTCTAGCAAGACAAAAGCAAGTCAAGTGGAAGTTCTTTTTTTAATAAATGGAAAACATATTTTAAGATATGAAACTCATTTGGTTTTGACTTGCTTTTGACTAAGTTGTCTTACTTATAGTATCGATTTACGCAAAACTAAGTCAAATGAAAGTCAAGTTTGACGTTTGACTTGGATTTGACTTAAATTTTTAAGTCGAATAGTTAAGTCCAAGTCAAACTTGACTTGAATTTGACTGAGTTGACATAAAATTTTAAGTTAAAAAAGTCATATTAAAGTTAAAAAAAAAAGTGTAGCCAAAATCAAGTTAATTAAGTCCAAAAAGTCATAATCAAGTTATTTTTTTTACCCGGGAGAACAACATTTTATACGAATTTTGATGTTATTTTAACTTTATTTGTGTAAAAAAAATCTTAATATTCTCTGTTACTGGTTCTAAAATTTCTACAATCAAATATTTTCTGCAACACCCGTAAAGTGTTGATTTAACATTTTTATTTGTGTTATTTTGATATTTATGTATTTACAAGCTTCGGTAAATTCACATTCTTTGTGTTAAATCAATGAATTAACACGCGCTCTATGTTAAAGTTACATTTTAAAAGTGTTAACACTTGTTTGAACAGTAACACTGAGTAAATGTCACTTTTGTTTTAATTAATATTTTTTTGTGTCAGAAATGAACTGATCGATCGTTGGATCCAACAACACAAAAACAGTGTGTTGAATTAACACACAAAAATGTTAAATATTTAACATAAACTTTTTAACACAGACTCTCTTCTTTACACAAATACGAAAACTTTTCTCTGTGTATTTATTTTTCCTCAAATATAATATGAGCATGCGTAGAATTAAACTGTGACGGAAAAAGTTACCCTCATAGTTTTAAAACAAAACTCTGTCTTCTTCATACTTCCTTGGTAACATTTTCTACAGAGGGTAGATCGCACCCTCATTTTATACTAATAAATAATAAATATTTTTTTTATTATTTCCACATATATTATTACATTAATAAAATAATAAAAATATAAATATCAAAATTTGTTACAACATAACTGTAGAGGTGATAAAAATATGTGTCACCTTAAAAAAACTGACGACAGAACAAAATACCGTGAAAAAAAAAGTAAATAAATTAACATTATCTTGGATTTAAGAGCGAAATAAATAATAATGATAATAAAAGTAAAAGAAAGAGTAGACGAGGTCATCGAAAGTTTTCAGTGGTTACGATACACCCGCGATAATCCTCAGTGAGTAATGGCTACTTCTCCACGCCCGACAATCTTTATTATATTCCAGGTGGAGGATGCGCGCTGTTGCTTCTCATTGCCTTGCGACGATAAATTTAATAGCCTTGCAAGTAGTCATACATATATGAACGTATATATTTTATAGTACATACTTTAGTATGCGGATAAAGATATACGTATTTACCTATACATATATACAAGAATAATATTCGAGACTCAAGGCCTTGGGCTAACTATCAAGCTGCGGATGTTCCGATCCGTACCCAAGTCCACCTGACAGCTACTCATGTGTAACCGCGGAATCACAACATTCTAACCCGCTTTGTGTGAAAAATTATATATTAACTATATGAGGAACGCTAATATATTACTAACCGGATATAATATTACGAAAGGTGTTACGAAGTAGTATATCTTCGTTAAATAGGAAATAATGTACAGACATATTTGTTTGTATACATGTAGCTGTAGCTATAGGTGCTGAATATATATAGATCGACAAAAGCTCTCCCTCATGTAACTATTTTTATTTTTATCAAGTTTAGTTGCTTGCACTCCTGTAGTCCTAGTACGTTAACTTCTACGGAAAGCTTCGATTCCTGGAAAAGTGGCAACGATGAAAGCTTTTGTTGCATAGTACTGAGTAAACGAGTGTTATGTATTATGTCTTAATAGCAGCAAAAATATTTATAAATGCAAAAAAAAAATTACATTTTGGCAAATTTTTTTTATTTATAATAAATAAATTAATCATTTTTTTACAATATTATTTATTTTTATTCAGAAATTTTTTTTTTTTTTTGCAAACTGGAATATAGTATTCTAAGCTCATAATAGTATGAGATTTCAATTCATTTAATATCGCAGTTTGTGTATTCAAAATTTTTATACTGATAATTTTTCATTTATTGTTTACGAAAACAAAAAAAAATTATGAGCGAAAAAAGCTCAGCTTTTATTTTTATTAAATTTTATCTTACAAACAAAAATTATAATCTATAATAGTACAATTAAAGAGCATAATTTAGAATAATAGTCGTTAGCTATATCATCAAAATTTCAAATTTTATAAATAAACTAATCAAAGCTCAAAATTACTCATACATCTTTAGCCCATGTGCTTGTGCTGTACATACACTGAACCAATACTACTAAAAATATCAACACGGCAATCTCCTCCAAGTCAACGGCGCAGCCGTATTCTATTTTCATCCCTCGTACGCTGTTGGCTTCACGTGGGTATCGTTAAAATAATCTATAATACAGCAATAATATTTTGAGCGCAGGCGTCGCGACGCCTGTAAACTTTCACGCTCTTCTAAACTCCTGCTACGAAACTCCGTTATAACGACGCTTGACGTCGGCTCCGTCAAGACGTCGACGTCGACGTTGCCATCCGATAAAGTGACGGCCCTTGTTATTGTTCTGGCCGTGGAAGTTGATCCTGACTACTCTACTCATGTACTCTGTCAGTGCTTTTAGAAACCAACCAACATAACCCGCGCCATCGTCAACTAATAAAACGTACTATTTTCTGTACCCTATATAAGCTCATTCATACCCTCACACACCCACACACACACACACTAATAATACCAATCGATAGATATAAAGCGTCGCGACGCCAAGTTACCTCTTGCACTAGTTTGTTATCCTGAGTCTATGGTACGTCAGACGGCGTCTTCCAATTGACGGGCAGCTTTGTCAGACGTCAACCCAACTTCTCTAGCTCTTTCACTTGGACTATTATCTTTCTTACTCTCTCCATCTAACCACCGTATCATATTCACAACCAACCGACGTTCTCATCATCAGTACACTGCAAACTCTCCTACAACCACCCTCATATCTACCCGCATAACTATTCTCCGCTTTCCCATTGTCTGGGGCTTGCAACACTCCACGTGTTTGTATACTACCCGGGTAAAATGTCGCAGCGCTAGGGCGTCGCATCGCTACTTCAGGGGCTCTTTTTCACTTCAAATAACTTCATCTTATCCCGTATCAATTTGCAAAAAAAAATAATCAATAGAAACTTAGCAGCTTAAAACATTCTTTCGATAATTTTTGTCTTACATATTTTTCAAACCAAAGAGAAAAAATCCAATCTATATATACAGAACATTTCCTGGGATTATTTATTAACATTAGTATTTACTCGAACGTTTCAAATAGTATTCAGTCAATTGAAATTTTTTTATAACAAAAAGACAAAAATAAAGGATATCACAAATGACGTCGTGGGACAAAGTTTTTTTCAGTAGTTTAAAAAATAGCGGTAAAAAAATTTTTTTACAAGTGATAAAAGTCGACGTGTTAAGCGACGAAGAGCTTTCTCAGCATCTGTGCTTTCCTGCTTCTTGCAAGCGAATAGAGAGGACTGGCGCCACTAAAGCTAATGAATCGATTCGCCCATCCGCGTCGCGACGACCCCTATGATCTCAATACCCTGGTACAGATAAATATTAGCTAAGCTTAAAAAGCTCTCGACAATGATTACCACGGCAAGCTTTTTTCCCGTATTACTTCTCAGTTGAACCTGTTTTCCGGGTCCGTAAGTCCGCGTCGACCGAACCGCGACAAGCGGGTGAGCGACAGATGGCCAGTTTTCATCTAACCCACATATCTCGTACTCCGCATGAGTACGCTTTAGCTTTTGTACCCGAAAACCGGCGTATTGAATTGTTATGCTGTCAGACAGCAAATGTACACATATGACTATTGGAAAGCTTCCAAAAGCTCGACCAAGTAGGAGGGGAGGAGGTTCTACACCTGTGCGAGACTCAGTTGCAGGTCGAGAGACGCTCTGGCGCCGCACCAGGCGCCTATCAAGCGACGTTGGGCGTCGGGACCTCAATCCCACCTCAGTGCCGTCTTCAAGCTCAAAAGCTCTTTTCCTCTGAAATTTAATTTTCTTGTAGATTTTTTTTTTACACAAAAATTTTTTATCTTAAATCGTTTGCAAATCTTTTACTAATATCCCGGTCCAAATATTATTGATTCACTTAATTAATGCTCAACAATTCTAATTATAGTCGCGATGTATTTTAAGTAAAAGCACGGGCTTGTTAAAGTTTGAGACGTAACTGTGATCTAGTCTACTTGCTCGTTCACTCCCAGAGGTCCAAACAATGCGGTCGTTCCTTTACGAAATTTGTTATCAAGGCATCAGAATAAATTTGAAAGTAATTTCTAGAAGCTTCACAAGACAAAGCTTTGTTAATTTAACTTAAACAATGTTAACACCCTATACTGTGTCTAGATAAGCTTCTGCGCCTGACGGAAATGACAGTATTCCGTCAAAGTCGGCGCGATGCATACGGATAACATACAAGGGTAGAAGTAATCCCTTGACTACTTAGCAGTAAGAGCTTTGTAAATATGAAAGCTTCGTTTTACATCATACACTCGTAACAAAAAGTTTGAATAAGAAAAGAGAACGGACATTGTTTGAAAATAAATCTTAATCGACTAAGTAATGACTATGATTAGTGTCGTAATTATATAATTTAAAGCGGATGATATTAAATCAGTGGACGTTAATTAATACGAAAAGTTATAAGAATAAGACAGAAAGACCGGATGGGGGATTTATGCTGACGTACATTATTTTAAATGGTCGTCGTCCGCCGCTGGTATATAATAGTGGTAGACCGGAAATGATTGCTTTCTCTCTTTGGACGATCTCGCGTTGTCTTCATTCCCCTGGTTGTCTTGTAGTGGGTTTATATATATACATATATATCTATATATGTCGGCGTCGTTGTCTTTTACTATACATTCATACACCTCTTCTCATCTTTCATCCTTATACAATTCAAGACAACGATTCTCATTAATTACGTACCTTGATCCGACAACTCGAATCGATCATGGTTTGATACATGAATCGTCGGACCGTACAATTACTTGGAGAGTTTTGTGAGTCACAGTAAAAAAAAATAACAGATAAAAAATTACTGTAGAAAGATATATAAAACAGATATATGTCTATAGACATTAAGAGGAAAGTTAAAGAAGTTTAAGTAGAATAATAATAATAATATTAATAATAATAAAATATGTGTACAATGTGCGAATGATTTGTAAGCTCGATTAGGAGAGTAGGTATCGTTTGGGATAAACTAAGGAAAAACGAAAGCTTTTGAGCTTGAAATAGGATCACATAAAATAGAGCCGAGGATTATCATGATGATGATGATGATGATGACTGCATTTATTGTTATTATTATTATTTTTTTTTTATTTATTTAATAATTTATTTACTCGCTTCTTACTACAATGCATGTCAAATATATGTGTATTGATAAAAAGCTCGGTTGCGTGACGAAAGCTTTCAGTGCTGATGTTTCATATAAAAATTTTGTATTAGGAAATTATACCTTTGACATAGTGTTTGTTGGGTGCTTGTGTTACATAACATTTGTATAATTGACCGCAAAAATAAAAGGAATATTATTTTTTGAGGCTGCATTCAAATGGTGAATTTCTTTTTTTCTTTAGATTGATTTTAGATATCTTTTTTTTTATTGGGTAAAATAATTAATAAAAGTAGATCTATTGTCCATTGAGTTAAAAATTTCAGGGCGTCGGCCGGTGGATGTCCCGACGTCGTATCAGGGCATCAGATCGTCGAACATGAAAATTAACGTCGGCGGATATTTAAAACCGCGGGAAAATATTTTGTTATAATAACTATTGGTAAAGCTCGTGATGTATTTCATGCACATGTATATATATACGAGTATATTTATTGACCAGGCGTCTAAAAAGATTAAAAAAGAGGAAGAGGATGATATTCATCAGGAAGGGATGAAATATTGCGGGTTATGATTCGTTGAGTGAATTGAAAAAAAAAGTAAATAAGGAATACAACGTATGTGCTTTTTATATAAGAGCTTGTATTTACTGGGATAGTTTTCTTGAGGGTAAAAGATAAATGGATATTTTTTAGTGGGAGGGTAGAAAGAACTCGTGGTAGAAAAAGTGGAGCTTCTGAGATGACAAACGAGGGAGCTTTCGATAAGAAGAAGCACCCGGCGGTTGCTTGCGAGCAGCCCCCGTCATCAGGGTAGCATGTGATAGCTGTTAGTTCGACGGAGTCGACGTCGACGGACGCCAAACGACGTCAGGATCTATTTTCGGTCTAGCATCGCCGAAAAAGCGCGGGCGTCGCGACCCTTGATCGGGAGAGTAGAAAATACGTGTAGTCTCAAAAGCTTTATCCTCGTGATATATTATTAGTCATTCTAACGCTAATTTTAATATATTTTTATCTCAATTAAAAATTTTAATGAATGAATTTTCAATTTTGTAATTTTTTACGCTCATAAAAAATAATTTTAAAAACGAGTCTGAGGTATACATTAATTATGATTACCCGTAAATATAAAAAAAAAATAATTATCATAAATTATTATTCAATATTTTTACCCATACTTAATTAAATTATATATTGAAGGATAAAGAGAACGTCCTTACATATAGAGGACGTAAGAAAAATATGAAAAGTGTGCATCTGTTTAAAATTTATTTGATTTTTACCGACTGGATTTATATATATATAAAATATCACTGCTTCATGGGCAATATAAATGCCATTTACTTTAATTGCCGGCTGTATATACTCGTATTTTATTTTTATAATTATCGCCATACAACCAGTGCAATGTTATTTTCCATCATCCGCAGTGACACTAAAAAATTTATCCACAAATAATTGTTTATTCTTTTAAATCGACAATCATTAATTCTATGAAAGATGTCGTCCAAGACCTATAAAACACAACATGAATGATGTGCAAACATAACTACCCACTATAAATAATGGAATTAAAATAAAAAATATTTGTACATATATGAAACACATAAATAAAAGTCCTCCGTGATCATAAAGATTAACAATATCATCGCGTAAGATTAAATAA
This sequence comes from Microplitis mediator, assembly GCF_029852145.1. Classification (NCBI taxonomy): domain Eukaryota; kingdom Metazoa; phylum Arthropoda; class Insecta; order Hymenoptera; family Braconidae; genus Microplitis; species Microplitis mediator. The sequence continues at coordinate 20,840,654 of NC_079973.1, read as the reverse complement.
AAATTTTAATTCAATTTTATTTTATTTAAATTATTCAAAAATATAAAAATAAATATTAATATTTCAACAGCAATAATCTGTTCTTGATATGCAAGTTTTAATTAACGTCCAGTATATCTCACCGCGAATTTTATCATATATATCCATGGTCATTTAATTTTTTTATATATCACACTTTAGTTTCACCGTATCACTTACCAATTTTATTTTTATTTCAATTCAATAAAATCGATCGCCCAATTTAAATTCAATAATATACATTTCAAAATGAAATAAACTGCAATTTGAATAATTTTATTGAACAAGTTTTACCATCAAACACTATACTCTAAATTTAACGATAGTTTCTTCTTTGTTATTGATCTCATTTTATATTTAAATACCACTTAATTTAGCAACAAAGTATAAAATTGTATCATGTACCAAACATTATAATAAATCGGGTATCATTATTTTTTCTTTAAATTTTTATTTTCCATATTTATGAATCACCACTTGTATACTTTACCAACAAAATTTTAAACTTATCCAACTACCAATTACTATATCTAAAGTCCCGTATTTTACTTATTTTTCATTTACATTTAAATTCCTTTTTAACTTCAGCACCGAAGTTGAGGCCGTGCCCAAAAACTTCCTGATCAATTTAATATATTTCAATTATTTTACTAATTTATTTTTTCATTCTTATTACTTACTTCTTATTACGCATTTACTTGTTACGTATTGTAAAAATATTTTTGCATACTGCATACTACGTATTTTCATTAGTCATTATTAATAATAAGTTTTGAAAATCAGTTATAATTTTCGCGAAATTGCATTCGAAATTATTTCATAATGAAATTTTATTTTCCTCATTTCAAATTTCATTTTTTGTTTCTTTGTTACTTATAATAATAAACCTTAATGTGAATAAGCCGTAAGATGGACGGTGGCGTCTGAAAGTTCACCTAAAGTTTACAAGTCCAATGATATTTATGCTTGTAACTTTGCCACTTGAAATTGGTTCTTTGTCAGTTTTCAGTCAGCAATCAAGCGACTATCAATCAGTCATCTCGATGGAAAGTCTATAGAAAATCGATAAAAAATCTGTAGAAAGTGTATGAAAATTCTCTAGTATTTCGATGAAACTAGATCTAAATTTTCGACGCTTGCGGACCACTTTCCCCTGATTGAGAAATCTAATTTGGAATGATTTGAGATTACGTATTTCTTAATCATTTTGAATCATTCCAAATTGTCTAAATTATTTTGCATTCGAGTATAAATTTTGGAATGAATCATTTTAAATCATTTTGAATAAAAAAAGGACGAAATATTATTTTATGATTTAAAATTATTTGAAATGATTTAAACGCTCGAATCATTTCAAATTAAATTGAATGATTTATGATATGAAACAATATGAAATAATTTAGATTTTTCAAATCATTTCAAATTAGACTTTTTAATCAGGGTCGGACACATTTCGACCAGATACCTGTCAAAAACACTAATTTCACATAAAAAATTTCAATTAATACTAATAAAATTTTTTTTTTTTTGTATCCATCGTGATGCAATTGCTTGCATTCATTTTACAAATTTTTTTTTTTATATTAATAACGTATTTTATATTGTGGAAATATTTTACCACAACTGTTTGTATGAAAAAATTAAAAAATAATAGTCTTTTCTTCTCTAAAAATTTTTGAAACTGCTGTTACATTGTTATGAACACATTATATACGATGAGGTTTTTTATAAGCAAATAATTTAAGAATCCTTTAGAAATTGGAAAACAAAAAAAATAAAAGTAATAATACGTGACTTAAAAGTAAAAAGAAATGGGTTTAGTAATATACCTATATAAAACATGGCTAACAAGTGTGTGATTGTAGGGTGGCCTTACAAAACTAATGACCATGATATGTTGTTGATCGTCTTGGCTTTTACCTTTTTCGTTTATAGTTTTTTTTCTTTTTCTCATCATTCCCATCACAGGTACGCGTTTTCTGCGTGATTCAAAACTGAAGCTTTGCACATCCGTCAGACACTCGTTTATTTACCGATGATTGCTAAGGGTATATTTGCGCATGTGCATTCATATCCGGTGTGTACAAAGCAGTCATTCAATGCAGCTGTCAATCAAATTTTGACTTTGCTCGGTTATTTTTTTAACAAGGTCCAACCGAAAAAACCCTTTACCCATCACTATTATGTTAGCAATTGTTCATTTCTTTTAATTTATTTTTTTTTTAAGAATACTATATGTCTGAAAATTACCCAAGTAACTTTTTTTGTGAAAAGGATAAGTTAAATATTTAAATAAGTATGGCAAAATATACCGCGATGGCTTTTTTTGTATTTGAAGCATTTTGAAAAATCACTTTACGGAGAAAATTTTCAGTATCAGCACTAGTTCAGTAAAACTGAAACCGATTATAGCGCCAATGGGACTTTTCATAATGCCCTATTCATAAATTATAAAGTCTCAAAGCATATTGGCGCTAATTTTTCCAACTTTATTTAAGCAGCCCGGGTTGAAAAATCGAATAAAAATTTTAAGTTACTTCTATTCAATTTTACTTTTTATTTGTATTTAATAAACATGTGAAATTTAATTGATTTTTACCCGTACTATTTCTTATTTATACTATTCTCAGACTTGTTTTCAATTATTTTTAGTCGCCACAGATCAAAATCAGACTTTTTTCTTAATATATGTTGCCTTCTTTTGTTGTTATCTAGACCAAAATCACATTTTCTGTCTATTATTTATCGTCTGTTTTTGATGGTCCAGATAAAAAACAGCTTGAAATTTTAACAAAAATTCAAAGCTAGATCTACTGGTTCAAATATAGACTAATTAATCCAAATACAGTTTAGTTACACTGTAAAAAATCAGGAGTGAATTCAAAATGATCTGATGGATTTTATTTAAATCCTCATTCCGATTCGGAGTTTTATTATTAAAAATTTACTCTTTTTAGGAGTGGAGTTGAATTTAAACCAGAGTTTAAAAATTAGAATAAACTCCCCTTCGGAGTGAATTTTACTCCAAGGGCATTAAATAAATACACAGTCATCCACATTCACTCCGAATTCACCCCGGACTCAATCCGCAAATTTTTTACTGTAGACTATAATTAGATCAAATTTTTTGACCTGAGAGCACTGTAATTTTTATTTAAATTTTATAAAGAGATTCTCTCTGTGTTTAATCGACTTTTAGTTGAACTCGAAACAAGTACTTTATTTTAAAAATCTATTTCAATAAAATAAAATTAAAGTACTGAGCAACATTTTTTTTAAATTTATAACACCAACTATAAAAATTCTACTGAAAATAAAATTTGATTTCACTACTAAAGTATAAAAAATTAATTAATTAATTAGTACAAGTAATAATTAAATTGATTATAAATGAAGATATCACGTGACTAATTCCAGTTGATATTTATTTTATTAATACAGTCACTCAGTCTCAGCAGGAATTCTCTATAAGGTGCACACCCGTTGCGATTTTAATTATTTCATTAACGTTTATGTTTATTATTTATACAGCTTTATTATTGAAGTTGAAGCAATGCCGACTTCAGGTCATTAAAAATTTCGAATTATCACTAATATCACGCGAGCGATATCTCTGATAACGATTAATTTAAATGATTTTACATGTGCGATTTGGAAACACATGTTTGAAAATCTGGTTTCTTTTAATCAAATTTTTAAAAATTATTCATTAATAAAAAATATTTAATATTAAATATTACAATATTACTTTATGATTACAGGCACATTTTTTTATTTACACAAGGTTGTTTTTCAGTTAAATATTTAATTATGCGACCTTGATATTAACCTACGAAAGACTTGTTGCAACAAGTGTATTCTATTGATCGATTATTGATGTCTTATCAAATTTTTATCAGTAACCTAATCACTTGTGTTTTTGAAAATCAATTTTCAATTTATAAAATTTTTCATTCCATGTTTTTTAAATTATTTTATTTGTTTATTAAAAAAAAAAAAATTCATGCTGAATAAATGTTAAAATTAAAACAGAAAACCAAAATTTCTTAAATTTTTTTCAAATTTTTCTGTAGAAAATTACAATACGAGACTATTATCTGTAATTTGTTTGAATAGTTAGATCATTGACTTAAAAAATACGATCTATACAAACACTCAGCAACACGTGTCACCAGTCAACGCACTTTGTTATTTACTGTGTCGTCAATAAAATTTCTTAAAATAAAACAGAAAATTCTCAAACATCTACATACATTAACAAAATATCAAAACCGATTTCGTATTAATTTCTACACAGAAAAAAAAGATTTCTTGGCGCAAAAAATTTTTACTTGACCCAAGAAATTTTTTGTATTATAAAGTGAAAACAAAACTTTTCTTGGGATAAGAAAAAATTTTCTCGGAACAAGAAAAAAATTCTTGAGCCAAGAAAAATTGTTGTCTTCAATTCATAATACAAAATATTTCTTGCGCCAAGAAATTATTTTTTTCTGTGTACCAATAGAATAAAATAAATTGAAAGGAAAAATAGTTTGAGCAGAAAAACAACAATAGTCATCCCAGCCTTATCATTAAGTAACTTCGCGAAATAGAGCGTATGAGACATAAATAAAATCGTTAATGATAAGCCAAAAAAGTAATTGCAACAAGTAATACATGCTATCGAAATTCGCTCATCAAGCAAAGGAAATAAATCAATAAAGTTAAAAAATCGCATAAAAACGGTCATCATCATCATCATCATTATCATTATTAATAAAATAAAATGAAAAAAAAAATTAATAAAAAACAATACTATTGCCGGCAGTACACGGCACGCCTAATACACACGCGTAACGCGTGCGTGTGGCGTGCGCGACGAGCGTGCAGCGCGCGGGTACAACTTTTTGCCCCTACCTCAGCGTTATATTCTTCATCAGTGTATCGGATCCTTTCGGTTGGCTTTCGTCCGTCTTGCTCCGTAGAGCTCTTTACAGCCACCGAGCACTACATCCAAACGTCCCCTTTACTTATATTAGGTCTTTGTCGGAGAACGAGATGAGGCGAGAGATGAAAAAGAGGGAGACAGAGTATACAAACTCTTTAATATCCAACACAAGCAAACCACTCCACCATACCAGCAGCACTCCTCGTAACACTTATCTCTCTTACTCACTCCCTAAACCTCTTTTCCCTGGTCCCCTCCCTGTCCCTCTATATATAGACACAATATGGTGTAGAGTGTAGACCGTCCGTACGATCACTTACTGACTCGCGAACGCACCTGCCGCCGGTTCCCACACTCGTTGCCCTCACGCCGGACGTGACGTCACGCGCCCTCCACTCTTCTCTTCCTCCTCTTGTTCAGTCTCTTCGTCCTTCATCATCTTCATCTCTGTACTACTCCTCTCATTCTCCTATCTACTCAATGCAGCTCAACTCAGCTACCTCCTGTACGCGCAAGTGCGCACATACACACACACACACACACATACGGCCGCATATTAAATACTCTTGTCTCATCACTCTCAGTACTGATGTGTATGCTTTACTTGTCTTTCCCGCTTAACCCGACACGACGTTATGCAATTCAGAGAGCTGAGTACAGAGTATTTTATGTATGTACATGTACAGAGTCGAGTCACTTGACTTGACTCGTCTCGTTCGTCGAATCAAATGGGTGAAGTCGACCACGCGATAATTCGCGTCGCGTTAACACACACACTAGCACACATATCCAACTAAAATTGACTCTGAATTCATCATGTCAAGAGTAAAGGTATATTAATAATCATAATAATATATAAGTATACCTATATAGGTATGCCGCATTTTGCGCGCAATTCAAGAGCACAGGGACAAGGGACGTGCGATGGATAATATCAAGGGTTATTACCAAGAGCGCGTGACTTGCATACTCACGCATCACCCCGTCCTGCTCGTGGTATCATTGTACAACTATTAAATACCTACTAGTGTTGTAGCCTCTATACACACTAGTTTGAATAGCGTGCGAGTAATCACCGGTGATGTTAACTCGATTCATCTTCACGGGGATCGGAAGGCCCGCGTCCGTTTGTACTCGTTTAAAAAATTAGACTCTAGTATATACATATATATACATATATTGTATATATTTATAAACCGGACGCAGATAATTTTATTTTTTTTAGGCTATTTAAATATGTATATATTTGTTTTAGATTGGTCATTATGTTTTATTTAGCAAAAAATATACTCATGTATAAGGTTTAGTTTCACGTAATCATTTTTGATTTTTTTTTTTAATCACATTAAAATGTGATTATGTAAATAATTAATTTTACGTTTAAAGTTTAACTTTTTTTAGCGGGAGTTAATTAAAAATTAAATGGCGGTAGTTTTAAATCTGTCAAATAGATGAATAGGTATTGAGAATATTACAATAAAGTAAATGTTACGCAGTTATTTAATTGTGGCTGGCGTAAGCGCGGTTGTAACTACTGAGAATTATAAAAGAGTTATTATATACTCTGCAGAAATAATGATATTTTTTTTCTACCACTGCTTATTCATCTTGTATTGCAGTCGATGAACTGATAATATTTTATGATTTTTATCCAACTAGTTATAATAGGAAGTAGTTTTACTATTTGTAATACACACCGGTTGACGTCTGTCATATGGACCGTAACGTTTTCTCTTTTTCATGTCATTCGCAATAATACCGTGTACATAATGATAAATAATAACATATATATAGATATATTGTATAAGAAAAGTTGGCTCGCGCGATCGCACGTACGGAAAAATATTTATTTTTATAATTATGTCGATCAAGTTATTAAAGCTTGAGAATTTTTAAGAAAGACATGAGTACATGAGACAAAAAGCGAGATGAGAACGTGCGCAATTTTATTTAGTGATTTCTCGTTGTGCAGATGCCGCGAAAATAAATAATAACGAGTATCATTAATGACGGAACTTGTCGTTGGTACTTTTGCTGCTGTATAGATAAATGCCGACGTCTACTACGATGACATACGCAAGTACTTTATTATTATTACGACGTAATATAACATATGTGAATACTGAGATTTGAATTAATATTAAGTATACACTGCGCTATGTGTTTTAAGTCCGCGAAATTGTCGTTTTACATGAGGCATAAAATAAAAACTTGTTGAAAAAAAAAAAAATTTATTTGACAAAAATTTATTTGACAAAAATTTATTTTTTAATTAAAGTGATAAAGAAAAAATTTTTTTAATTGAGTAATAAAACTGAGTTACTGTGTAGAAGAAAATAATAAAATAAAATTGTGTAAATAAAAAATTGAAGGTCTTTCAAGAGTAAACGTTACTTACGAAAATGCCAATGACATAAATTAAAAGAAAAAAAAATTAAACAAGTATGAAGTGACATACTAAATGACGTACACGATTCACAGGTGCGAGTGTCGACGTTGATTATTCAACTGAATAATCTTAAAAGTTGAGTGAAAAGGCGATGCGTGATTCGTTTACAAAAGACTCACTGAGTTTTTGTATATACATATATACAATATATGCTACATTACTTTAATCGAATAACGTATATACTGCCTACTGCCTACACAAATACATCAGAACAAAAAAAAATTTCATCGCTTCTGAATTTCGGCAACTGTCACACCTAATTATTTATTATATATTTTATTTCATACCCTTCAATCAACTTTTTACGTAATCATTAATGCTTCAATTATTTCTTAATTTTTCCAATTTTATTTCAATAATTAATATATTTATGTACCCAGAAAAAAAGAATTTCTCGACACAAAAAATTTTTACTCACCCCAAGAAAATTTTTTCCTGTCCTAAGAAATTTTTTGCAGTATGGATTCAAAACTAAAATTTTCTTGAGACAAGAAAAAATTTTTTTGGGTGAGAAAAATATGATCCTGAATTTCGCAGACAATTTAAAATTTTTGGATTTTTTTTTCAACAATTTAATATAAAAAAAAAAAAAAATTTTAAATATGCACCTGTAGAAAATTAGAAAAACTATAGGTGCGATTTTCTAAAATATTTGTTTTTTTTTTTTAATTTATCGTTTTTAAAAAAAATCTAAAATTTATCAGACGTCGGCTAGTACTTCAGTATCATAAAATATTCTCGTGTCAAGAAATTATTTCTAGTCCTAAGAAAATTTTTGTGTTCATTTCATTATGAAAAATTTTTCTCGCGTCAAAAACTCCTTTTTTTCTGTGTACGCATGATATAATAGACTTGAAAAAAAAAATTACTTATACGTATTATATATATACGAAATTTAAAAGATTAATAAAGATATAATAATAAAATTATCTCAGTATAAACAAATTTAAAAATATTATTAAATATAAAAACTTCCGCGTTATAAAATTTCATGTAAGCTGATACACAAGACATAACAAGTAATGGCGTCGGGTCATAATAACTGAATATATTAGGAGACTCGTAATTTTATTATAAATTCAAACAACATCACATCGGAGGTGAGGCATAATACCATCATACAAAAACATAACTATTGTATATCTTACGACCTCAAACGACCTTCTGTACTACTTTTCCTACCGTACTAACGCTACCTAGCACGCTTGATCAATATATATTTTCTTAAACTTCTTTACATTTTGATAGCATCGCAATTTAACGTTCGACTTCTATCTGCGGGAATTTGTTCGCGTGAGCTGTTTGGCAAACGGTTAAACTAAAACTCTTAAACTCTTCTACAAGCTATTTATTTTTATATCAGCCGTAACATTAAAAAAAATAGTTTTTATTGATTAAAAAAATTATTTTTTATTTTTTTAACCAAAAAAAAAAAAGAAAACAACATACAAGTGTTATCTTATTTTTATTTGGCTTGAAACCCGTTTGAAATTTGCACTCATGAGAATTCTGGTTTGCTTCTGGTTTATTCTCTCACGAAATTTCGCAAACGTGCCGACTCGGGAATGCCAATTAGCCGCATGAAGAACTTCCCCTTCTCTTTTAACTCATCCTCTCTTTAAACTTTTTTATTTATTATTTTATTTTATTTTTTTTATAAATATTATTATTATTTTTATACTTGTTCCTCTTGTTCGTTAGCAGTAAGTGCTGGTGCTACTGCTTCTTAGCTTTATCGAGTCGATATAACGATTCGACGATTCCGAGAATCATCCATCAACTCGACCACAGAGAGTTAACCATTAACGCGGCTTCCAAGGCGGAACCGAAGCGACACCCTTTGACTCGTGATTCTGTATGTACCTCCACTTGACGTAATTACTGAGGATTATGCCAAGGTCCTTACTCTTTTTTAATCACCACTGTCCCAGCGTACATCGTGTAACCCTGAACACCCGGTCTTTATTTTTTTACTCTAAATTTTTTGTCATTCACCTTCATGTTCATTCGAGACATTTATTATGACAGTTATCATTTTTTTTTCAAAAATTCTTTAAAAATTCCTTTTAATGATTCGAAAATTTTTTATTTAATTCACTTTATTCATTTTACTTCCAGTACTTGACAAGTCATAAAATTGAAAGTCAAATTAACACTTCGTTAAAAAAAAGAAAAATAATTTGTACACAGTGAAAAACGAATCGTCAAAGTGTAAAAAAAAGCGTGAGTTACACAGTAAAAAATATTGTGTAAAATCAACACAGTTTGTGTGTTAAAAACGGTTGACACGAAATTGTGTTGAAATTTCGACACAAACTTTGTGTAACCCTTTTTTAACACAAAGATTATGTTGAAATATCGCCACAAGAGGGCGCAAAGAATTCCACAGTAACACACAAAATGTGTTAATAAAGAGTGTATAACACATTTTTTATGTTACAAAATAAAGTGACACAAACTTTGTGTTAGTTTAACACACTAAAATTTTTAACACAAACCGTTTTCGACACAAATACACAATATTTTTAACTGTGTAAAATTTTGAGTATTGAATTTTCAACACTTGTGTGCGTCAATTTAACACACAGTATTTATCTTGTTTGAACTGTCGCAATCGATTAATTTTTTAACACACAAAAATTTTATTTTATTTGAAAGTAACACTTTTTATGTTACTGCAAAATTAACACACAATATGTTAAAAATAATGTCGACCATTGCAAAAAAAATTTTACTTTTAACATAGACGCGCGTAACTTTTTTTAACACCCACAACATGTTAAAATAAGTGTAAAACGTTCGTTTTACACATGAGTGTTGATTTTGACGAATCCTGTTTTTACTGTGTAACTTATTGTTCAAAATTTGATGTTTTACTTTTTTTATTAATTATTACAGTTAAAATTTTTTTTATTTTACCAATTTTAAGGATAATCAAACATTAATTTAACGAAATCCAAAGTGCATTCAACAAAGTAAATACTTAAAAAAAAAAACGAATAAGTAAATAAATAAAAAAAGTGAGTTATAGCAAAGAAATGAGAGCTCGTGTTGTGGGAACCCGGGCCTACCGTACCTAACCGTGTTTTCCACGTTCATGACTTGGCTGAGTAGCTATAAAAAAAACAAAAACGTAGGCGTTGTTGGTTAAAGTACAAAAACGATGTTGGTTTTAATGCTTTGACAAGAACGTAAATCGTGCGTTGCCAGGTAGAGTTCACTGCCACTGATTTTTTTTTTTACTTATTTATTACTTTTTCTTCCTTTCTTGTACATCTCATTTCATTGTAATTCACCAAAATCGTAATATATATCACGCTTAAATATTTACTTTACCCATTTTTTACTAAAAATTTAAAATTTCATCATCAATCCTGTCCGTCTTCTTGTCTCCACCAAAACGTGTCCTGTATTTTACATTTAACACAGGATTTCAGCAAAAAAAAAGTATTCCTAAAATAAATGGTTAAAAGATGAAAAATATTCTTCAATTATAAATTTTTCATCGTTTCAGATTCTCCATATTCCGGCATATAAACTTAAACGTGTTTCGTTTACTCGATTTAACTTTGAACATTTTTTATCGATGGGAATTCCAAAGTTTCTTTTTTCATACAAATTACATTCTCTACCTTAAAAAATAAAAAAAAAATCCCACGCTATTTTTTTACGTCCAAAAAATCTTCAGGGATAAAAAAAAATTAAGGATTCAAACGTTGTCTTAGTCGTGCGCATATAACGATCTCTTATATATCTACATATATATATACATTTTTAAAACTCTCATATCGTGAAAGTTTTATCCTTTGGAAATAACAATTAATTGTTAGCACGTAAATAAAAATATAAAATTACCGAATAAATTATTCAAATCACGTGACAATGTTACTATAAAATTTTTTACAAATCCGATTGACAATATTTACAACTAAAACTACAGTACACGGTCAAAAATTAGCGGAGTGAACACGGATTAAATCCAGAGAAGTTTATTTTCATTTTCAAACTCCTAATCGGAGTGGATGCAGATTTAAATAAAATCTAGATCACTCCAAAATCACTCACCTGAAAAAACAAATCCTATTTACCCCGCATGCCGATTGATTTTTTTTCACTCAACTCCGGAACTCCAAGTAACGGAGTAAGTTCGGGTTTAAGTAAAATCCATAATCACTCCCAATTTTTTACAGTACATGAAAAAATTTAAAAAAAGTAAAAGTAAATGACATAAAAAAAATGGCGGGAAAAAAAGCGATTGTAGTTTAAATTTATTGAGGTAAATATGAGATAAGGTATATATGGTAGTAATTGAGGAGAGAAAAGGGGTTAAAAGGGATTGGTATTATAGCACAGACGAGTTGGCGCATAAACGATTGAAACGATGTGAGCCGTACGGGCAATGGCATCACTCGGATCGATGGGAACTCGCGGTGTGAAGGCATGTGTTATTCTCTCGAGGCCGTTGGAGGACGTGTCACGTTGTGCATTGCCGATTACGAGCGGTTTATCGAGTCGTACGTCGTACACATTGTTATTGTCCTCTTCTATGGTTATTCTTATTGGTTATTGTCATCGCCGTCTTGCTTCTCGTATCGTCGTAGGCAAACAATCTCACGTGGAGTGAACGTGACTCGTCAATATACCCTCGTGCTACTACTCCTATCTACTAACAACTAATGTACTTGTTACACCCTCTTACACTATGTACATTACTGTGCCTTTAATCTATATCTAATCAATACTGAATTTACACATATACGTATGTATGTATGTCTTATCAATAATTATTACTGACGTATCGAGCTCTTTGTTATCGCCGGTGACAATATATCAGCAACAGCAACATCACAGCGACGACAGTTTGTAAATTTATATTTATTATTTATTTCATCACTATTTTTTAATCGTAAATTTTAAAATAAAATTTCACGCTTCAATGCACTTTTGAATTTTATATATTGTATATAGCTCACTAGCACGCAATTCGCGGTACACGTGTAAACCGTAAATTTAAAATGTTAAAATTTTTATTATATTTTTGGTGGTTAAAGTTTATAAAAAGTATACAGCGTAAAGATGGGTTACACAAAAGGGTGATGAATAAAAATAAATTATAATATTTAGTAGCTACGGTTTTTGTGTAAATAAAGTTTTCTTTTTGAAATGGCAGGTGTTATTCAATTGCACGGTTCGGTTAGAAGTAAGTAAATATACAGATGAAATTCACGCTAAAAAAGTTGACGTAAAGCTTGAAATTTTACGAAAACATATATTAGTAAATTTAACAAATCTATACTTGTAAGTTTTAACTCATTTATCGCGTGCAGTGTAGAGAAGACGAGCAAAAATGCGACCCTAAAATTTTTAGTAAAAAAAATTTAATTACATGATTTTGCATAAATTTGCGTACTTCTATTCGCAGGTAGGGTGAAATAATCACCTCAAATTATTTAGTTTATTTTATTTTTTTAAATTTTAGTTGTCAATTTTTCGGGTATTAATATAATTACATATCTTGATTTGAATTTTATTTATTCAAATGAAGTGTTGTTTTGCCAAAACTGTTCAGTTTGTTTTGTTTTCCTTGAACTCGAGAAAAATATTTAAATGAAAAATAATTAATGAAAAAAAAATATTTATTTTTAATGAAAATTTTACACTTTTAAGTAGGGGAGATGGGGGCAGGGACCTTAAGGAAAATAATTATAATATCATTAATTTTTTTTACGCGTTTACTTCTTTTTAGACCCTTGATACTTATTTTTACTTCATTATGCTGCGTCCGGTAAAATTGAAAAATCGAAAATTCGGGGCAAAGTGGGCCCTCTAAAAAATTTCGGATTTAATATTTTTTATTCTTTACACGTGTGATATTTGCAAATAACTATAAAATAATTGTATTTTAATAATATAAAAGTCATTTTAATAGTCTGCTGCGATATAGCTTTGAAACGTAATTTTATTTTCTTTAACCCCATGGCTATTCTAAACTTCAAAATTCATTGACTTATTACTACAAATTAACATTCTTCAGTGCAAAATACATTCAGAAAAAACGGATTTCGATCTATGTTTGACTATTTTTGGTTTTAGCATATCTTGATAATATTACGACATTTATTGATTTTTCCCTTGAATTTTTAAAAGTTTAAAAAACGTTCAAAAAAAGTTCGTCGTTGTGTCACGTTTTGAAGTTTAGAATAGTCAACACTTTTTTAACCTTTTTTTTACAATTTTTTTCACACGGGACTTTCTTAATAAATTATATTTAATAAACAGTTTTGGTGGTCTTTTTTAACCCTCATTATATAAGAAATTTCGATAAGCTTATTATCCGTCCGAATTTATTGACGCATAGAAAATTTTGAGGGGCCCACTTTGCTCCCATATTTTTCGAAGTTTTGAAAATTTTAAGGTGCCCACTTTGCCCCCTCCTTCTCTACACGGAAAGAAAATTATGGGAAGTTTTGCTATGCATTATGGGAATGGTTCCCATAATGGTATGGGAATAGTACCTATACTACTATAGGGATGGTTACCATATATTATGGGAACCATCCCCATAATAGTATGAGAATAGTTCCCATACCATTATGGGAATGGTTCCCATAATGATATGGGAATGGTTCCCATACCATTATGGGAATGGTTCCCATACCATTATGGGAATGGTTCCCATAATATTATGGGAATGATTCCCATATCATTATGGGAACCATTCCCATAATGGTATGGGAATCATTCTCATACAATTATGGGAATGGTTCCCATATTGGTATAGGAAATATTCCTATAATATTATGGGAACTATTCCCATAATGTTATGGGAACCATCCCTATAATATCATAAAATTTTTTTTTTGCACAATAGTGTAGAAATTCCCCAAAATTTGAATTTTCTGAATGTTTTGTGCTGACAAAAAATTCTTGTTAAAAATTTTAATGTTTTTTTGCCAAATACGATTTTTTTTTTTCAATGTCTGAATTTCTGTTTTTATGTTTAATAATATTTCTGTGTATTGTAGAAGTGATTACCACACTTCTTTAAATTAATTTTTTCATGATAATATGGGAACCATTCCCATAATATTATAGGAATGGTTCCTATAATGGTATAGGAATAGTTCCTATAATATTATGGGAATGATTCCCATAATGGTATACGAACCATTCCAATTGCATTATGGGAATCATTCCCATAATATTATGGGAATAGTTCCCATACTATTATAGGAACCATTCCCATAATATTATGGGAATGGTTCCTATAATTTATGGGAATGGTTCCTATAAATTATAGGAACCATTCCCATAAATTATAGGAATGATTCCTATAATATTATAGAAAGTATTCCTATAAATTATAGGAACCATTCCTATAATTATAGGAATCATTCCTATAGTGTTATGGGTATCATTCCCATAATTATAGGAACTATTCCTATAATTATGGGAAACATTCCTATAATTATAGGAACCGCTCCCATAATTTATGGTCGTAATTCCTATGATGGTATAGGAAAAAATTTCACAAAATTATGGGAACCGCTGCCATAATTTTCTTTCCGTGTATATACTTAAAATTTTTTGATGTCTTTTTTGACCCAATTTCTTATTTATTCAAAAAGTCAAAAAATAAATATTATTTAAAATTAAATATTATCACTGTTTATCATTATTCAATTATTTTATCGAATAACTTAACGTCATAATATGTCAGTAAATAAAAAATAAAATTTAGCATTGAAAATTTGAATAATTCAAGATAAAATTTAAAAAAACAATATCAATAAATAAAAATCAATTGACACATAAATGCGTTTAAAATATTTAATGGCGCCAAGAGAGTATGAGTGTATGTCTATTTAAATGAAAAGCCATTTGGATAACACTCGGGCATTAAAGTAATATAAGTACATCATAAGTAAAGAGAGAAGTTAACTGCTGTGAGCGACGTTATCGCGCATCCGTTCAACGGGACTGTGAACTTGCCTTCACAGACTACTTAAGTCTCAATAATTCGCACGAGTAATGAGTAATACACAAACATGTATCCTTATTTACATATGTGTATATGCCCACGCATACATTTTAAATGAAAACTCACTATCATAATTATTAAAAATCAATTGTCATTTAAAAATCCATTACGACAACAATAACCGCAACAAAATTTCTTCGATAGACTAAATGACAACTTAACTTACGTATGTTATCTAATTGTAATAGTAATGAACAGTTTTAAGCCTTTATTATCGTAAATCTAGATTCGTAAAAAAAAAAAAAATTTTAGTCAAAAGATAATTGAATTTAAAACGTTAGTATTGAAAATATAAAAAGTAATTACACGTGACATAGATTTATTCACTATTACATAGTAATTATCACCATCATCATAAATGTCTATTATCATTAAGTATTTAAAAAGTATACACATCTAAATAAATCATTAAATATTTAATATATAGACAACAAACTAAATTACACGTAATGAATATGCCTATTCACGTTATATCATATCTCAACAAAATAATCCATAAAGTAATTAACCGAAGTATAGAACTCGTTTGCAACCCAACGGGAGTTGATAATAATAAAAGTAAAGCTAAGCAATTAACTGCTCTGAAACAGAATCGATCAGTAAACTAGTTAGTTGCCGTTGTTATTGTAGAATACATCACCTAAATTACATCAGACACCGTAGGGGATCTATTTCCATTCAGAAGTCACTGGAGAACCGTTGAGGCGTGGCAGGATCACTGGATATCTGGTTTGAGAATTCAGTTAAACCTAAGGATGAAAAAAAAAAGTAAAAAAATAAATAAAAGTCGAGAATAAAAATACTAGAAGTACAGGCAAGTCAAGGTATCCAATCGCAATGGTCTCATCTAGATCCCTGACAAGTGGAGTGGATGATCGAGAGTAAAAGCCAGCGTAAGCATCCACGGGAATTTATAAGTATAAACTATCTATAGGAAAAGGGAAAGAAATAGCCCCAGCACACGTTGGAAACGTGCCAGGCAACGTTCTGGTCACGTTTCTTATTCTCTTCGTCGAGTTTGTAAAGAAAAAAAAAATACTAATAAAAGAAAGAAAAAATAAAAAGTTGGTCAAAAAAAAGGTAACGCAGGGATGAGAATAAGAAAACGAGGGCTCAATAATAATAATAATAATGGTAGTCGTAATAAGAAGACCAAAAAACGTTGATGGTGGTGTGTATAGGGGATAGAGGCGCCTATTTACCGACACCCACTAGAATGGGCCAATCTGGGGTAGCTGTCACACTTATTGCACGTTCTTTCATTGGGCCCTGAATGCCCCTAGAGCCCTACATACTACTACTATTGATGCTGTCTATAACTATATAGCATGTATAAACTTTGAAAGCTGTGTGTGGAGTAGAGGTTTGAGGTACACGGGAAGATTCGAGGACGAGAGTTCCCACGAGGCGATACCACCTGTGCTACGACGACGATGACGACGACAGCCAACCCCTAAAAGATGTGTGTATAAGTTTTGTAAGGCTGTAGTATATTTCTTTTTCCTATCTTTCTTACACTCTGCTCTTTGATCGCTAATTCTCCTCTACTGAGCTGTGTTGACTATACCCTGTACCCTATACCTACACACTATGTATATCTATATATGCAAGTATACTCCTCCCTTTTTTTTAAGGACACGCTCGATTACAAATGTGAATGAGGGAGAAAGCATGAGGAACGAATGCAAGCTGGCCTTGGGCCACATGCAGGGTGTTAAAAGATTCGAGGGTTCGATTCCAGTTTAAACCAGTGAGACAGATGGAAAATAAAGAGAGATTAAACTTTTAATAGTTACCTTTACATTTTTTTCTTTTTTTTTTTTTTTTTATAAGAAAAGAGTTTAGATTTACAATACTTATTTTAATTATTAATGAAGTTATAAATTTTTTCCCGGGTCTAAAAATTTACTTGATTTTGGCGTAATTTTAAAAATTGAAAATAGAGCAAGTCTACACAGTAAAAAAGGATTTCTTGGCGCAAGAATTTTTTACTTACCCGAAGAAAATTTTTTCCCAGCTCAAGAAATTTTTTGCATTATGAATTGAAAACAGAAATTTTTTTACGGCGAGAATGAATTTTCTCAGAGCAAGAAAAAACTTTTCGAGTCAACAAATTTTTTCTCGTCCCAAGAAAATTTTTGTGTTCAGTTTATAATACAAAAAAATTCTTGTGCCCAGAAATTCTTTTTTTCTGTGTAGTAAAGACAAAATCACGTCAAGTGTAAGTTCTTTTTTTTATAAATGAAAAACATATTTTAAGATATGAAAACACATTTGGTTTTGAGTTGTCTTACTTAGTACCGATTTACGTCAACTAAATAAACGGGACTTTAATTTGACTTAGAATTAAGTCATTCAAGTCAAATCCGAGTCAAACTTAACTTCAATTTGACTTAAATTCTTAAATCAAAAAAGTCATATTGGAGTTAAATAAAGTAAGTGCAGCCAAAATCAAGTTAATTAAGTTAAAATCAAGTCAAAAAAGTCAAAATCAAGTTATTTTTTTGACCCGAGTAATAATTAATTTAGTAAAAAATATATAAAATATTTAATAAATAGTGATGTAGTTGATTACGGTAGACACTCGTTGGATAAATGTCAAAGATAATTTAAAAAAGAATGTTAGACATGAGTTCAGATTTTATAAATAAAAATCAATGTCTGTCTATCGAATTTAGTGATAGGTCCTTTGGGCGATTATCCCAAGAGAGAGTCTCAAGATGGTTATAAAATACCGTGTAGACATACAAAACTCTTGACTTGATGTTTTTTTGAGATACACTAGTGAGAAGTACAACGAGTGGAAGCGACTTAACAAAGTTTCATAAACATCTAACCGATCTTCCAAGTGATCCTCAAAAACAAGTTGATTGAATACATTTTTTTTACAATAATACCATCCTACGTCTACTTCTTTTCGACGGATAGGACTCGAGAGTAATCCATCTATTCGGAGTGACGCAAAGCTCAGAGACCGTGACCACTCTGGGGATGATCTCGATGGGAAAATATACAAAACTCTGAAATATTGTTTTCGTTAACGATCACTCTCTAATACTAGTAATAATAAATTTAAAACAATAGGATAGTTTAATGGATAAAAACAGCGGGTGATCAAAGTTTCATCTTTTAAATATCTAATGTCACGCTGCGTTAGTTTTTTTTAAAACATAAAAGAAAATTTAACCCTTAAAATAGCCTATAATTAACTCAACCACAACAATAACTCTCCTTCTAATTAAAAAAACAATATCTAAAAATTTTTAACTATATATTAAAAAAAATAATCGTAAATTTTTTTTCATCATGAGTCATGACTTTTAAATTTTCTATCCGCGTACAAAAAAAAGATCAATCAAAAAGCCAATAAAAAAAAGTATCCACGTTATACATAAAAAAAAAAAAAAATTCTTTCTACATTCCTAAACGAGCGAGATCGAGTTATCAAAGTCTCATCAGCTCCGGTAGTCGTAACTTAAATATATTTTTTTATTTTAGTTTCTTAAACTCTCCCCTCGCTATCTCCTTTAACCACCAATTTCATTGATCAGATTAGAAATGATGGAGGATCGAATCCGCTACCGAATTATTATCGAGATCCCGATCCATCGATCCGTAACACATTTTTTCTTCGCGTATATTATATGAAAGGAAGCGTCAAAGAGTGAATAATAACCAACAGAATAAAATAAAAAAAATTTTATATATAAAATAAGCCGATATATATAGATTGAGGACGGAGCATTACAACATTCTTAGACATTAAAACTTGAAGAGTAGGTTATTACTCTGCGGATTGGTCGGATATCGATTAATATTCTTGGATCGTGTAGCATAATGTAGATACCCATCATCCGATCATCATACAGCAGAGAATAAGTGAAGCTATAACCATCCGCGGATTATCATAGATCTGAGCACGCTTCGTGTGCGACAGCTATGACGGAAGCTGTATAACCCGTCATGACCAGATATTTTCTCTCTCTCTCTTTCTTTCTCTCATCGTCTCATTATTAATACCCTCTCAGCAACTAATACAGTATTATACTGGTAATACATTTTCTAATCTCTTATGTGCATACATACATACATAAGAGGATATATATGTACTATGGTAGTAGTACTTTCACCTAGACGGATTAAGCCGTCGCCAAGGCGCGAGTTTGTATTTAGTTTCCATGCTCACATTTACATTAGCTTGTGCAATCACTGAAGATATTCGAACTCTTCTCTGGCATATACTCTCACACGGTCTTATGTGTATGTGCCTCCCATCATGACAGGTATACTCGTCTCTCTCGCTGTATATATATAAATTTATATACATACTGAGTTAACTTGTGTACCTCGCGAGCAAGAGTCAAGTTCCCGGCGTGATACACACAGAATAAGCGGTTCCATTCGCGCGAGTCCAATTAATCACCTCTGGTTTATAAGCGTGCACGAGTCCGTTGGCACGCGGCTTCTGCAATATTACCAGTTATAATTTTCTTCATACATTTTTTTTTTTTTCAACGGATATTATTAAAATTATTGGTAAAAAACATATTTAAATACATGAGATTATACATCATAAATAAATTAAAATCTTTAGCGTATTTTTTTTTTTCTATAGAAAAAAAATAATTTATTGTCGTGATTAAAATTTAAATATATTTACTGTAAATAATCATTTAACTATTTAATTAAAATAAATTAGAGAGTAACATGAAAAAAAAAAATAAACAAATAAAAACGGAGGTATTAAACGAGTGGGTAATTACGTTGCCGCGACATAAAAAGCGTCCGGATAGCTTTACATTTAAGCATATGTGTATGTATATTAAATGGTCATGGGTCTGGTTAATAGTTGTAGTAGTAGTAGTAGTAGTAGTAGTGGTAGTAGTAGTAGTAGTAGTAGGAACAGCAACAGCAGCAGTCTAACCCAAGGTAATGGACTCTTGTCAAACAGCAATCCCATCAACCCGAACGGAAGCGTGCGGATAATGGGCGAATCGTAAACACACGACGTGGAAGTAATAACGAGAACGCCATACCAGACTCGTATACAAGCTAACTTTAAACCACTGCAGTGTCAGCGAGAAAGCCCACGAGAATTATAATAACATAATAATGAACAAAAACAAAATAACTAAATGTAAAGGAGCTAGAAAAGGATATCTTCTGCTGGAGATCATGTAAATGAGTATCGAGAGAAAGAAGAGGTCACACAAAGAGGGAAAAATATATATATATATATACATATACAAGTCTCGGTGAGACTCTGCAGGATCCTGGGAAGTGAAGTTGGGATAACCACTACCGTAATTCACTTTGCCAACAAAGATCTTTGCTACCGTCATACTTCTTATTCTTGTTCTCCAAGAATATGGCCCGTGCTACTGACAATAGATTCACATTATGCGTGTACAACGTGGCGGCAATGGGTAGTCGTCACAGTCGTCATAGTCTTCACTGAGGTTACATTATCCCCAATACAAGTTTTCAGCTTCTTTTATTATTCTTCTCTTTCCTCTTTTTTACACACAGTCTCAATAGCTTCCAATAACCCACTGGTACAACTACTTGTACTACTACTACTACTACTACTACTACTACTACTACTACTACTACTACTACTATTCCAGCGAATACCTATACCGGTGATTCTTTCATTTACTTCTGTATACATAACTGAACAGAGAAACTATGCCTGTATATATATTTATATATACATATATATAAAGAGAGGACTCACGGTTGGCCGCACAATCGGCTCCGTAGATTGTATGCTCTATACAGGAGAGAATGGTAGTGTAAATGTATGCGTGTCTGCTGATGCCCCTCACAGTCATCATCAGGGTGGAACGAAGCCTGGGAATATTCCCACGTTCTGTTGTAGCACGAGCCAACGAGCCAGTACACCCATGGAATTTCGGAGGCCAAAGGAAGCTACCACGATTACCAGCCAGAGCAACAGAGATAATATTTTAAAATAATGTTTGTGCAACAGAGAAACCTATGAGTCTGATGCTGCTGCTGCTACTGGCTGGCTCTTGTATGGATTAAATACGTCATATATATACACTACTCATATATGTGAGAGTTTACGTGTTTAAATTGAGATTGAGAGACCCGGGAATAAAAAATTTACGTGGATAGTGCATGTAGAGTACTATTATTTGCCTGCTTGGTTAGTTTTTGTATCGAGAGGAAAAAAAGAGTTAAGCTAAAAAAGAGAATAAGTTAAAAATGTGAAATGAAAAAGAGAGAAAGGCGCCTGCTGAGGCACGCTTCGAATTAGCATTAGACCCCGACGATGTTTGCACCGTTAACTCATTCCTCGTGGCATCTAATCAAGCTCCCGGGGAGTTTTGATATGCCTCACACTCGGTATCTTGTGTATATACATGAATATTGTTGAGAGTTGGCCAATGTAGAAAGTAAATGATGATGAAATTTACGTTAAAATTATTATCCTTTTGTTTACACTTTAAATTTAAGTGAGAAAAAAAATTTATATTGTAAATTAGATCATATTTCATTTAAATTTATTTTGTGAAAATAAAATATACACAGAGAAAATTTTATTATACACGCAAAGAATTTTTGAGTAAAAATTACCCACAAAATTTAGTACTGTTGTTAGTAGAAATTGCACTTCATTTACATACTATCGAGTAGTATATTTTACAATATGCATGGAAACAATTTAGATATTTACCACATGTCCTGCAGTATCAAACTTTTTGGGGAATTTTTACTAAAAATTTCTATGCGTGTACTATCTGCGATACTAAAATTTTACTTTGGTTTATCAGAAATTATAACTTTTATTATTTTAACTATAATTATATATCTTAATTATAGTTAACTAATTACAACTATTATCAATACCGTAATTCTTAACAACTTAATGGTAACTATTAAGAATTACGATTTTGATAAAAGTTATAATTAGAAAGATAATAAAAGTTATAATTCTGATTATCATCAATAATTGTAGATTTTACCAGACGGAGAAAAATATGAGCTTAAGAAATCACGGATTTTTATTATACTGTCGACCAAACTTGAAACAGGAAGTTGTGTTACCAAAAAACTATTATGCTGCACTATAAAAAATATACACTTAAAAATTGATTAATTGTAATGAACATCATTTGTCTAAATTAGGAATCATAGTAGTAAATAAAAATTTTTTAGAGGCTCAAAATAACAATTTAGTGCAGCATAATAATTTTTCGACAGCTGAAGTTCCTGTTTGAAGTTTGGTTGACAGCATAATAAAAATTTGTAATTTCTTGAACTCATTTTTCTCCGTGAATGGGGTAAAGGTACCGTTTTTGGCCATTTTAGGGCCAGTTTTGGACCCTTGAAAAATTTTAATAAATTAATTTGTAAAAGACGCAATGCCATAATTAATTTTAAAAGTGTGTACGAAGATAATTTTATCATCCTACTGCCATAAAAATTTTAATTTATACTTCTTCATTAATTTATATAAAGTATTAAATGTTCAAAAATGGAGCAGTGGCCACAAATAGTACTTCTACCCTAGTTGTTAGATTCTACAATTCAGATTGTTTATTTAATTTCAAGAAATATTCCGAGGACTTAGGATCATAAATAAGTTGATATTTAATTACTATTTAGCGCAACGTTTCAGAATTTATTATTCCTTCTTTAGGCGTCTGTGGAAACGATACAAATAAAAGTAAAGAAAACAATACATCTGATTTTAACAGTTCAATAACACATACCATAGATATATGACGTATCATAACCATGTCAAAATCTAGTGTTTGCTTTGTCGTTTCCATATTAGTCTACTGATTTAGTCAAACTTGTGGTGCTGAACTTATTTATGATCCAAAGTCCTTGGAATTAATTCATTGTCAGGATCGGAACCATTTTTTAAATTGTTTATTTAATAATTTAATGATATTCACTATTATAGAATTCAGTTTAAAAATTTTACCATAACTAGATGATAACTTTTACTAAAAACCTCTCTGCGTAGACAATAATAATAATAATAATGATATTTATAATGGAGATTTAATGATGAGGTATACAGAGTGTAAAATTGACTTATGAACGTATATACGGCAGAAGGTTTATCATTAAGGCTTATATTTTAGGCATAATTGGAAATATTTTGATGGATGAATCTGGTTGTTGAGTAGAGTATAGAGGATATGAGGTAGGTCAAATACCGGTAGGGCAATAAAAATTCATATACACATCCCGGCGAGTATACGAGTTCCTGCGGCACGCTGGGTCGTGTCTCATTACAGAATCACCGGGGTGGCGAGGTAACTTTAACATCGCCGACCGATTCTCTTCTCATACCTCTCAGGGGTCGTAAAAAACGTCTCACATTTTTCTCATCCTCTATTATTCTATGCCCGCTCGGCAATTTATAAAAACTAAAAGAACTCTGCTCGATTGTATATCTTTTCCAAAGAGGGCCTAAACACCTCGTTAGAGTTAAACACCGCAACCAGTCCCGTTGTCAGCGCCAGCAATAGCATAGCTGCAGTACCAGCACCAGCACCATCAGCAACAGCAACAGGGGCAATGAAGATCGACTAAAAAGCTAAACATAACAACTCATTAAATATAACCCACTTAACATACCATCATTGTAAAACCTTTGAATTTAATTCCCTCATTAAATTCCCATATCATTTTTATCTGAAAACCAAAAAAATTTACTTTATCTTCTACAAGTTGCCTCGAATATTTTATATATTTTATATACATACATAACTTATAATAAGAAAATATGTAAGTGTCAGAGAGAATTAACCTGGACCTTATATGTATATTTCAGTCTGATCGCTAAATATGTCTCGTGATGTGTTCGAATGATTGTCAGTGTAAGAGCAGTAGCCGTCGACAGTAGCACGAGATCGCAATTACGGTGTGCGAGAGTAGTATGCACGTGACCGGTATATATTTGCCACCGTGGTGCCGACAAGTGTCCGCGACTCAGCCTCAGTTCAGCGACGAGGTGCAGCACAAAGATAAAAAAAATAACCAATGATATACCAAGTTGCCTGAATCCCTCACTAGTTTTCCTTCTACAAGACACGAGAAAACCATTACAGAGACTGCGTTTAATATTAACTGGGAATGAAAGGAGAGAATTGAGAACACACCGCGCAAAGTGCCAACGGGTATTATCAGAGACAAGTACCCAGAGTATAGTGGAGTAGAGACGAGACGAGACGAAACGAGAAGAGATGAATAAGAGGTGTAAGAGGTGCAAGAGCACTGAGGATGAGAACAGGAAGGAGTAAAGAGTTAGAGAGGAAAAGAGCTCTGAGAGCACGCCATCCTCGTGCTGGTCGCGCGTCGTGGCGTGTGCTCGGTGCTGAGTTATTTTTCCCTTTGCTCCGCACTTATACGCCGTATAGTACCGCCGTCTCGCACAGTTGTATTATATACGCGAGCAACAACAACAGCCAAACTAATACTACTATACTCTAATACTTCTACTACTACTACTACTACTACTACTGCGGACTGCGACTGCTGTATCCATAACATATAGTTATGTATATATAAGACACTAACTAACGTGACAGTAAGCAAACGAGCAGGATGGAGATAGCAAGGGTGCAGGTGTGTATCGCTGTTAAATTCCCCCACTGGGCACGCTACGGCCCAGCAGGCTACGACGACCGAGAGCTGTGGGAACATTTCGTCCCGTGAGCTTCCCACGATACGCTCCTCCGGCTGGTAGCTGTGCTGTGGTGGCAACACAATGACAACCGTCCACACACATACCCAACACACACATCCAGCTTGCAGTCTTCAGATCCCCTCTCTCTCGTGCACTCGTCCGTGAATACGTCAGCCCCGTTTCAATTCACTGAGTTGAGGTGCCAGTGGGGAACGCCTGGTTAGTGGGGATTACAGTCCTCGGAGAGGGTATAAATACCGATATAAGGCCCCCACTCAAGTCAGAAAGCACTCAGATCAACTCGGCACTCCGAGCTAGCAAGTTCTCTCTGCTATATTACTGTAAAAACTAAACACTTAGTTTTTTATATTTTTTGTTATCTTACGACAACTTGTCATTAAGTATTTTTCGACTTGTCGAAAACGGAGATTGTGATAAGAGTGACTAGTGATAATCAACACGTTTGATTTTTAAAAATATTTTTTGAACTCTAATTAAACTGTCAACTAATTATTCAAAAATGACACCACACACTACCGCTTACGCTGTTGCCGGTGGTATGGAGTACGAAGAGCCGGTATCAAGAACTTATCAGTACCGCAAAGTGATGAAGCCAATGCTGGAGAGAAAGCGACGGGCACGAATCAATCGCTGCCTCGACGAACTCAAGGATCTGATGGTGAACGCACTCCAAGCTGAGGGTGAAAATGTCGCAAAACTTGAGAAAGCCGACATTCTTGAGCTGACAGTTCGTCATCTTCATACACTGAGAGCCGCCAAGAGATTGACATTGACACCTGAAAACACATATGCTGATAAATTTCGTGAGGGATTTACCCAATGTGCACAAGAAGTATCAACATTTTTGCAAACAACAGTGACCAGTGTACACCCAGTGGCTGGTGCTCAGCTGATACGTCATCTCGGTGGCTGTCTTCGTCGATTGGAGGGACCTGTCAACCCCAACGTCGTTCATCATCAATCATCTTCAGCAACTCCACCATCATCTCAACAACAACATCCTGTTGCTGTTCCTGCAAACACGACAACTGTCATCACCAAGGTACCACAGAATGTCTACACACCACCTCAGAGTCCAATGAGCGTGGCCAGTTCCTCCGGTGATTCAAGTGAGTCTGCATCCGTCTGGCGTCCTTGGTGAAAATCTTATTATCATTCACTAAGCTAATACCAAGGATCCATTGCGACTGGAACACGTCGCTGGTACCTATAAGGCTGATGGGCTAAGCTGGATAAGCGAACTGCAACCCCCGGTTTCAACTGCTGCTGATCCGGATCAAGGAGATATAGAAAAAATTATATAGATTTAAAAAAAAAAATATTATTATTATTATTATTAATTATTAAGCGACAAATCAACGTCTTCCAATTCTGTTATTAATTATTTCTCAAAATCGTGATTTCTCATTTTATCATTAATTTATAAAATTTTTTTTGTCATTTAACTTTTCATTTGATTTGAATATTAATTAACGTTTTTAAAATACTATAATATTGTATGGGTGATGAGCTTTAAGTAATGTCTGTGATAGGGTTTTTTGTACCTGAGATAACTATTTTCTCATATAAAATAATTATTAAATATATAGAAGTTAACTTGTTATGTTTAAGAAGCTTTTTAGCCTTACCACATTTATATGTTAATTTGAAAGAAAAAAACCCATATTTTAAAAAATACACATAATTTTTAAATAAAAACATTTGTTAATTAACCGTAACCACCTGATTTATTATTTATAGTTTTAATTTAATCCTGTCAATATCCAAAACCTCATTCCTAATTAATTGTCATACTTTTTAGTCATTAAGTTTTACGATATATTTTTAAATAGTACATATATATTACATAAAATATTTTACTTGGCTTGGACAATTACCAGGTCTGGCACACAGTCAATTGAGTGATTAATGCCTAGATAAATGAGTCTCTTGTGCAGCAGTCACTGGATAAATTTCATAGATAATAACGACTTGATATATATATCATACTTAAAATAATGATAATAATTTATCTTGCACATTGTGTCAATTATCACGCTCTTATTCACTACTCTAAATACTTAAATAATTATTTGTATCTAAATTTATAAATAATATCTATATATATATATATATATATATATATATATATATATATATATATATATATATATATATATATATATATATATATATATATATATATATATATATATATATATATATATATATATAGATATTATTTATATGTATATATATTGATGTATTTATATGCACTTGAATTAACAACACGACAAGTGCCAGCGAATGATATAATCATTTGAATTAAAACAAGCATTAAAAAAAAATATATAACAATTTTTATATTACTTTGAATTTAAAATTAATTATAACCAATCGCACAAACACGTGTATTTGTTCAGTAATTATTAACTTATCTTTTAATCAATCGAAACAAATAGAGATAAGAAATAACTCAAAATATTTTCGTTAATAAAAAATATAATTTTGTTTATTTTATTAATTGTTATCTAAGATCAATAAACTGTACAATAATAAGATTTACTATAAAATATTATATATTCACGATAATTTACAAACAATATTTTTTTCTTATTTGTTACAGTTATCAGCAGCTGAACAATCATAAAATGCCAAACACTTACCCTTGACTAATCCAGGTAATAAACTTGTATCCAAGGAATATAAATAAATTTTGAATAGCGCTACGATATATTGTACCAGAAAATATAAATAAATTAAGTATGCTCAGTCGGTTGTTTTGATATACTTGATCATAGTTGACACAGTTTTTATTTTTATAAATTTATTTTTATTAAATATTGTCCGCAGTGATAATCATGGACGTCATATCACGAACGTACAATCATCTCGAGTTAGTTAGCAATAATAATAGTAATAATATAGACGAATTAGAGGAAGATATTGATCTGGATCCAGATTTTGAGGATGAAGATGTTCAAGACGAACTGCCGGATACGAGTGAATCTATTCCCAATATAACAGACTCTGAATCAGTAACAGATGATAGTATTGTCAAATTTCCATTGCGTCGTAGTTTATTTCCAAATGTACCGCCGTATATTGTCTTCCATTTGCACGACTCACCGGGGCACGAACTGCCGCCTTCGTTAACTAAACATCTGAAATGGAAATTGAGCTGCATAACACCAATATTAGTGCGTAAAACAGTTTTACAATCAGGCTATCGTTTGCTAAAAGATCCCAATGATTGGCTGTCAATATGGGGCAAACAAATGAAGTCAAGTTGTTTCAAGGGATTGAAAGATCATCAAAAATTTAATCATTTTCCCGGTACATTTCAAATCGGACGTAAAGATCGTCTGTGGCGTAATTTGAGCCGTTTTATGATCAAATACGGAAAAAAAGAATTCAATTTTGTACCGCGTACGTATGTACTGCCGCAAGACTTGCGAAGTTTTCGTCAAATTTGGGAGAAAAGTGGCGGGAAAGAAAAATGGATTATAAAACCACCGGCGTCGGCGCGTGGTACAGGAATTCGTGTTGTCCATCGATGGTCACAGATTCCAAAAAAACGTCCATTAGTTGTACAACAGTATCTGTCAAAACCTTTATTAATTGGCGGCGCGAAATTTGATTTACGTTTGTATGTATTGGTATCAAGTATAAATCCACTGCGTATATATATTTATCCCGATGGTTTAGTACGTTTTGCATCTGTAAAGTACAATGATGATATCAACTACCTCAGTGATCGTCTTATGCATCTAACTAATTACAGTATTAATAAAAACAGCTCAAATTACACGAGTAATGATTGCGCTGACTCTTGTAGTGGCCACAAGTGGACGGTCAAAACACTGTGGTCGTATTTAGAAAAAGAAGGTGTAAATACAAAAAAAATTTGGTCGTCTATCAACGACATTGTCATAAAAACAATAATATCAACCGAGTCTCCAATTAATACGCTTATTAAAACGAATACTACAAGTCGTTACACCTGTTTCGAATTATTTGGTGTCGATATTTTGTTAGATGAATCTTACAAGCCTTGGCTACTCGAATTCAACGTTTCGCCGTCACTTCAATCTGCATCGGCACTCGATATTGCCGTAAAAGGACCCATGATAAAAAACGTTTTCAATATCGTAGGCTTTCGATTGCCGGCAAATTTACCTAAGCGCGAAATCAGAAAACTAAAAAAGATGTACGAGTATGAAGAGATCCTGTGCCAGAATACGACGATCGATAAGCTCGTGTTGTCAAATCTCGAAAAACAGAAACAAGCTCTGTACATTAATTTGGATAGAGAAGATTATTTGGATGATATTCTAGAAGATTTGACGCCGGATGACGTCAGATGTTTGATTGCTCACGAAGATGAAATAACGCAGACTGATAAATTTGAAAGAATATTCCCAACTAAACATTCGCATCCATATTTAGATTTATTTGATGTGCCAAGGTATTATAATATGTTACTTGACGCTTGGGAAGATAAATATGGGGACAATCGTGACGAGGGTATTGCGTTGTTGCAAAAACTTTGTGGTGAGAAAATGCACCTAGAAACTGAAACAATTTAAATTATTTTTTTTATTAATTTTAAGTAAGTGCTGTTTTTATGGCCACTTTTAAAATTTTGGCGATTCAAAAAAATAAAAAGATCTACTCAGTCTTTAAATTAAATTGATGTTTCTTGTAATTATTGAAGTAAAAAAATTTAATTTCCTTACATAATTTGTTTACAATTTTTGGTCATTACTGAAATAATCTTCGGAAGAGTTAAAAAAATAATGATTTAATTTTACTCGGAAATTAATTTAAGATTGGGTGGATGCTCCGTAACTCGGTCTGCATTAAAATAAAAAATAAAATGGCCTTAAAAGCCGAGTTTTGGTGCATGTATTCAAAATCGAATTAAACATTTTAACAAATAACAGTAGTTTACAAATATGTAGATTAATTTTAAAGTGGCTATAAATGATATTCATAATTTAGTTAAAAAAAAAGCAATGGCTGATAATTGATGAGTTTTTTTGTTTTTTGATAGGAAATTGATTTTTTGTGATTCATATAAGACTTTGTATAAATTTTCGACGTTTTATTTCTATCGGTATTCATTATTATTATTATTTTATTTTATTTTTTTATTAACGAGAGAAGATAAAAGCCTTTTTGTGGTGATTTTAAAAATAAAAGTAAAGTCGAAAACGCTCGTGCCTTTTAGAATTAATTAAATGTTCAATATCGTAACGGAAAATTTGAATGAATTGTAACTTTTTTTCTAATTATAATATAATATAATCAAAACTTAGTAATTAAGTAATAAAAATGATTTTTTTTTAATATTTAAAATGTCAAAATTTGACATCAAAGATTATAATTTAATTTTTGAATCGTGTTATTTATGTAACTATTGACGACTTTCTTTCGTTTATTATTGTCAGAATATAAGAAAAATAATTTTAGAAGTATTTACATGAAAAAATTGAATAATATTTTTATATAACTTCTGATATAGGGTACAAGTACTATTTGTGGCCACTGTTCCACTTTTGGACATTTAATACTTTATTTTAATTAATGAGAAAGTATAAAATTAAATTTCAAGTTCAATAGTGAGACAAAAGTATCTTTGAACTCATTTTAAAAATTAATTACGTCTTGCGTCTTTTAGAAAATATTTTACAGTACTACCTCTGTAAGTTACGACGATTTGGGACCGTCGTAATAGTTCGAGGGGCAATAAAAGTATTAGTCTCGATAGACCTGGAGCTAGGAAGGGTATATCGGTGTGAGGGATCGTTAGTGTCTGTAAACGCAGGCAAAAAATTTATCAGTGATATTTAATTTTTCACTTCTCAAAATCCATGTAAATAATTATTATTCAATTTTCCAACTTGCAATAATGAGTAAAATGCACGGAAAAAAGAGTAGTTGAAAAATTACAGTTTCTACAGTAAAAATAGGCCTTCCAGGCAAAAATCTTTAAACATTGAAGCTTAAACTGTAATTTTAGAAATTTGTTATAGTAATAAAATTAATACAATTTTAAGCAGCAAATTTTACAGTTTAAATCGACAATATCGAGTTTGAAACTGTAATATTTGTTATTTCTGGATAAAAAATGTAATTGTTACAGTTTCAGACTCGGAGCGCTTTACTACTATACGAAACTGTAATTTTTCAACTGCTCTTTTTTCTGTGTAAATTTTTTCTTAAATAAATAAATTTCTAACAATCGTTTTTTTACTAGAAAAAAATAATGATTTCATGTATTAAATAACGTTAAAAATTTTAAATATTAATTTATATTATGAATAATATTAATTCGCAATAATTAGCAATCCTCGCATAAATATTTTTTTGAATATTTTTAAATTAAGTGTCCAAAGCTGGCCCTAAAATGGCCAAAAACGGTACCTTTATCCTAAAGGTTACATATGTCTAAAAATCACACGACAAAACATCAGTCAAAATATCATATAATAATTTATCACTTGTTCGAATATCCCGATGTCATCCCGATTCCAATATCATATAAAAAAATATTTTTGTTTATTACCATAAAATATACTAGCCATAAAATATCTATATGTATACGATTTACATATTTTTTCTACGCATGATATTACTACGGTGTGTAATTTGGTCGCATGATATTCTGACAGATAATGATTAGACGTAAGATATTTTCATATATGATATCTTGGTAGTGATATTTTTTGTGTGATATTTAGTCGTGAGACCGATATAAATAATTTATAAGTAAAATATAAAGCGAAATTATCGAGTAAAAATTTAAAAAAATAAAAAATACTATGTACAAAAATTACGACAGATAAATTAACGATAGAAAGTCGTCGATTGATAATTGTAATGTAATAATAATTAAAATAAGTCCATAAGTTTAAAGTTGAATTGTAAAACAAGTACATTATTTGTACTTAAGAAAATACTCTTTGATAAATAAACAATTTTAAAAATATATATTACTTTCTAATCCTTTTGATCCTCAAAATTACTTTCACAAATCATTAAAAAAAAACTAGTTATAAATTTGACCAAAAAAATATTTACTCCGACAAGTACAGATGGTTTTAATAAAAAAAAAAAGTGATTAAAAAAAAATTTTATAAACACAACCGCTAATTTTTTTTCTCAGTAACCAAGGAGTTAAAAAAATAATTAACAGTATAAAAACATTATTTCTCCGAAAGTTTTGGTTAATAAATATTAATGAGCGGCGTCACATAAAAGTATATTATAATAATAATAATACTATGATTTAATATTTAATAGCCATCGGTTAAGTGACAAAAAAATAAATAGACACGAGTTAGTTCTAAATACTTTACTGTTATATACTTACGTTAGACAGTGGTAAAAAAAAAATATAAAAATCAAACTTTATATAAGCAACAAGGTTTCACGGTCATAAAGCAAGTAGGGTTAATAAATGTGTACTGACAATTTAATGTCTCTATTGTGAACAAGCATCATCAGACGCGGGTGATAAAGGGTTAACCAAATATATGATTTCGTTAATATTAATAATAAGTGGTACAGATTTTTTGACTTCCGGCCGGTTGAATTCAATTAATAACTTACTGTGTCACTTTACATATATTATATATATATATGTATTATGCTCTAAAGATACTTTATTTATAAATATTTAAATGGCTATTTATAATAAATAAATAAATAATAATGATACGAAATAAGATAATTTAATATAAATGAGTTTGAAATGTTGAGAGTAATTTTGCAAGCGAAATTTAGTACATATGTGTGAGTGGTGTAACTTGAGATTGAGACGAGAGTGAGTAATAACAATGAAATGAAATGATAATAATGTTAGCGAGAAATGAGTGTAAGAGCATCAATGAAATTAGTGTTGTCTTATCAAGTAGTAAAGAGTCGTTTGAAGACAATGCTCACAGTCGCACGGTATACACTCAATAAATTGATATCGTTATTGTAACAACATAATAGACATATTTTCTTATTTAAATTGCAGTCTCGTACGTGTGACGTACGTGCGCCGATTCTTCTCCGTCTTGGTGTCTATCAATCTACATATGTATATATATCATGAGATACAGTACCGAGACTTGCGTTACATTACATACAAGCTCTTCAAGAGTCATGAGCAAAAATTTTACTGGCCACTAATATATCACCTATTGAAGGCATGGGATTCAAGGCCCCCAATTCTTTAATTCGTTCAATTTATTTATCATATTTATATCAATCAAATTTCGGAAATTTGACATACAAAAAAAATGTATATTGCTTATCATATATAATATATAATGCCGATAAAGATGAAATACTGAGTTGTTGAAAATATAAGTTTGTTGTTTATAATTTATTCTGCTGAAGAACAAAAGACGAAAATAAATACCGAGTCTCGTGCCGACGCAGTTGAGAATTCAGCGGGGGCTAAAGCGGGGGCGTGCACAAGTCGAGGTAACGACTTAATAAACCGTTGGCGCGGAAGAAGCCAGGTCCTCGTGAGCATCAGACTCGGAGAACGATAGAGAGGGACGGACGTTGTAACGTTTATCGAGTGTGTTGGTAAGTGAGAGAAACAAGTTTATATAAATAGAGAGAAGATGAAGGAGATGAATGGATAAAGATGTACAAGTGAATAAGAAAGAGAATGAATGCAAGAAAATGAACAAAGTGTGGAGTCGGGTGGCGGTGGCGGTGAGGACGAAAAAGGCGGGGGCGGCTACTGCGGCCTAATATAAAGAGTCAAGAGTTCTCTGTTAGTCTGCGTTGCTGCTGATGCTGAAGTTCTGAAGTAACCAGCTACACATATATATCTATATACAATACTATAGTGAGGTTGTTGGTCAGGTGGGTCGCGTGCCCGCTTCTTCGTCTCGTATTTTGTTTTGGGAAGTCTTGCATGTTCATGTTCCCACGCTTCCGCGATACGACCAGCGACTACTGGCTCTACACACGTTCTTAATATTATTTTTATTTTATTTTTTTTTCTTACAAAAGTATTCTGTTGGTTTGGTGTTTGATTTTGGCTTTTTAGTTTTATGCTGAACAGGTTGTTCGCTCTGGTATTAGGTATACTCGTGGGTTTGGGTTTGGGTTTGGGCAATGTAACCTACATCTGGATCGACACTTTGGTCTTATCTCTGGTCTTTTGATTCATTCATTCATTCAATTCTTCTGTTCTCAAGGCGTCCACCATACGGTGGTCATCTCGACTCGGAACTCGGTGGAATCCACGATGACTGCTGGCACGAGATGGAATTTCGCTGAATATGTTATGGTTCTTTTTATTTTTATTCTTTCGTTCTCCAGTAGCTCTACTATATATGTCCTTTTGTACTGCTTTAACGCGTTTAATACGATGTTAGATACCGGTCGTTCGTCGCTCGTGCTCGTGATATATAGTCTTACTTTTTATTCCTTCTTTTTTCTGCTAATTCATTTTATTATTATTTTTTTTTTACCGCTTCTCTATTTTTTGTCACCACCAAGGTTAAAATAATTTTGATATATTTTTTAACCACGGCCTTTTGAAAGTATAATCGAGGTCATAATATTTATAAATATATACATTCATAATTTATACTCCATACTTTATGCAAAGTCGAAGGCATTAATTTATGAAGACATGTAGTGACAGTCCACATTTTTATGTAAACATTGAAACCAATGAAATATAATAATTTATTAATAAATGGCCAATTACGTTTAAGCAACTTTGTATACATTTTTAAAATTATCTCTTGAAAACGCAACATTGTAATTTTTTTGTTCACGTGCTAAATATACATCTTTTAAGTAAAAACTGTAAAAATGAGACAAAGAATGACATTTAGTCGCAATTACTCGATGTACCATTTTATTGGTGCATTGAATTTGAAGACGTTTTGTTAATGATGCATCACGATCACGAGAACCCATAAGGAAAAAAAAAAAAAAAATTGTATAGCACAGCAGCTGTACCTTGAATTAATAATTAATTCGCTGTATCATATAATTTATTTCTTATTTTCAGCATTAACTTTTGTGTGGAAAAAAAAATGATTAGTTTGAATACAAAGCCCGCAGATGTACAGAGTGTAGAGTAGCGTGTAGTGTGTGATTACGGGATCTCGCGAGGTTCCGGAAGATATGTCCCATGAATGACAATAAATAAACACCCACTATCGACTACTGTATAACGCGTTCGTCAAGGAGACATAACATCACGTGTATGTAACTCCTCGTTTCTCTGTTCTTACATTATATATATTTATACATATAAATATAAATATATATGTATGTACTTTTTAACGGCAGCTTTTTTGTTACACCTATAGAGACATTCTTCAGTTTGAGAGATAGTCTGCCGACGACAGCAAATATTGTCACGCATCCCATTCCCATAGCCACTCACTGGCTACTATATTATTATTATTATTATATGTATATGTATATATGTATACATTACTTATTCGATAATACATTATCATCATCAGTAATACTGACGTCTTACGAGACAGCATGTATACACCGTGTTCTATTGATACGACGATGCATGTCAATATGTCATTCGTGGTACTCACAAACATTGTACAGGATGTACGGTATATTGTTAAACGTGATCTTAAGACAAGGAATCAACCATGAGATACGTGATTTTTATTTAATTAATTTATAAATTTCATTTAGTAATAATAATAAATCTTTATGAATGTCAATGTAGCAGACATCAGACAAATTTAAAATTCTAAATAAATAGAGTAAATAATTTATAAGTAAAATTAAAAAAAAATGCACTTATTAATATCAAAATTTTCTCAATGCGCATTTTTTAAAAATTTTGTTTTATTAATTATTTACTCTATCTAGTAATTATTTTTAATTTGTCGGATGTCTGCTAAAGTCATACACTCATTAAATCTTTACTTGCATTAAAAACTTATTATGCTGTAAAAAATTTGCGAAGGGAACGCGGATTAAATCTGGAGCGGATGACTATTTATTTATTTAGGGGAAGGGGGGGGGGCAAAAGGGGCAAGGGTAGGCAAAACGGGGTTCCCCGTTTTATTAAAAAAAAATTTTATATTTTAAATAGTTTTTAAACATTTCAAAATCATTTTGTAAATATAATTGAGCATTATTTTGAATATTTTTCGTTAAACTTTTTCAAAAATCAATTGTCAGTTGAAAAATATTAATGACGTTTGTTTTATGATAAAAACTATTAAAAATTTGTTTTCTTCTTTTGTATCCAATAATCATGTAAAATATAATTTTTCTTCATGTAAATTACTTGCAAAAAATTTTAACTTAATCAAATTCATTTAAAATCCCGAATTTTTTTTCTTTTACCTTTTTTAGGGGGTACCCCATTTTACTCGCGAAAATGAAAAAAATTATTTTTAACGGTAACTGAAGATGTTTTCTATTTACTTCGAATTTCATTAAAACAAAAAGGATTTAGTGTATTTGAGTCCTCGAAAACTTGGTATTTCCTTAAGTACCCCCTTTTGCCCCTCCCCTAATCCCCTCGGAGTGAAATTTATTACGAAAGGGAATTTGTTTTAATATTAAAGCTTTAAATCAGAATGAATGCGGATTTAAATAAAATCCAATTTACTCCGTACGCGAAGTGATTTTTTTTTCAAACTGGAAATCCGATTGTCGGAGTAAATTCAGATTTAAATTAAATCCATAATTACTCCGTATTCACTCCCGATTTTTAACAGTTATATTAATCACAAATTAATTAACTGCCATAAAAAATCGAGTGCACGTGTCAAATTTTTTTTAATCATAAAATGAATCATTTTTTTAACAGCTTAAATAGATTATTTTTTACTAATTAAAAATTAATTATCAATAGATAAAAGATAAAAGGAAGTGACAAATCGTGAAATTTTATCAAAGACAAATTATCACAAAGACACTTTGAAATTAAGTAAATTTTTCCCATCCACATGCCGATAGACACGCAGACACATTTATGTAATGTACTTACACACGTGAAACTCATTGCCGACAAACTTGATACGTTTCACTAGTTCACGTGTCTGCCAATCAGATTCAGTCGTATATTAAAGCTCCTTCCCGTCCCCCACGCGTATCATCGGTGGATATAATGTGTATAGTATAAAGGCATGCGCGCTGCACGTGTGCTTAAACTCTGCTCACTCATAAAAGCCTTTACATTAAATACATATACATACAATAACATACTATATACTACACACTAGAAGGATTCTTAAAAGTTTTTCAGTTCCCACGATACGAGAGAAGTGGCGTGCTGCGTCAGGTGGCTAGCGCGTTACAATGTAATAATCATAGCAGTTCCTCCTTCTTTTATAAATACATACATACTTCTTTTTCATCCATATTTAAATAAAAGAGAATCACTTCTCGTCTTTTCAAAAATAGACGTAAAACTTACTCCACACCTTTTTCACGCAAATCATTCGCTCAACATGCCAATATTCTTTCATTCTTTTATTCTTATACTCTTTCATACTTTCCAAGCATTTTGCTCTTATATATATGATGGTGTGCATGCTGGAAATTCATGAATGGTAACCGTGATGATGATGCTTGTAAACTTCGGCGTTTTTATTTTTTTGCTATAAATTTATTTTTTGTTATTCATATTTTTTTAACAAAACTCAGTCTTTATGAAACCGCAGAATATTTTTTTTTATTTTAAAAACCAACACTATAATTATATCGACAATAAACTTAATATTTTTTTCTTGTTTTATAGATTTCAAAACATCAAGCGGAAATATATAATTACATTTAAATATATGTGTATATATAGGAGTTGAATTTTCTCAAAACAACATTAAGACAGAATTTTTATTTGACAGTAACGTAATTTGTTTTGAGTTTATAAAATGTCATATGTCAGATACTTTTAATGGTTTTCGTAAATATGTGAGCAGTGTTTGGATGATGATGATTTAGTAATTAAAGTGCATTAGAAAATTTACACAGTGACGGAAACGATATTTTTAGATACTAGCGACAAGGGAGTAGTTGTTCAATTTATAAAAAAGAAGACATTAAGATATACGCGAGCTTAAAAAACGAGCGCACACATTTGTCTATTCATTTTTTTTTATACATATAAATATATGTGTGTGTGTATGTATCGTCAACGTGTTTTTGCTCCGGCGAGACATATCAATGAGTTAATTCCTTCGTTTTAAATCCGGGAGAACATTCCCACACTGTCTTAAATTCTTATATATATTGCGTATCGTCAAAAGAAACCGCTAATATATTTTTGTATAATTTTTGACACACCGTTTTATTCTAGTTCTTTTTTTGTCCTTCTTTTCTCCGCAACAGACTAAATAACAAGCAATAAATTTCGTAATAAAAAATTTATTCAAAATTATTAGATATATTTCAATATTTTTTCGATCTCTTTAAAGTTCTATTCTTTAATCTCGGACACCCGTTTCTCGAAAACTAATAAAGATGAATTATAGTCTGCTTTAAATTAAAAGAAAAATCGGACAAATGTACAGAAATTTCTTTCATTGATTTAAATCACGATCTCATATATCAGCCTTTGGTATATATTTTGTATGAAATATTTTTAAAATAAATTACGGGTTCAAAAATGAGCCAAAATTTAGAACCGTTTTTACAAAACAATCTTGTTTTCTTTTATGAAGTACATTGAGTTTACGCCATATGGTTTAGTCTTAACTGGTTTACTTAGTCACGATTTAAAACGAAAAAGTCGAAATTGACTTGGTTAAGACTTATTCGACTTAAATTATAAGGCAAAGAAGCTAAAACTATAAGGCTAAAACTATATATGACTGTTGGGCTTGAAGTGAAGATAAATGAGTTCGAACTAAGATCAAAAAATATAAATCAGTTCAAATTGTATTAAAAATGCTCTAAAAGTTGACAAAAATTTGATTCGAGTCAAAAAAGTCGATATCTTATCGGAAAATTATCGGTAAATCGATAACTTCAAAAGAAAATAAGGTGAAGCGAGCCTGAATCAAATTTTATTTTTGACCCGGGTGTCCAAAATTTTTTTACTAATTTTAGAAATTCACTTACTATAATATGAATATTGACTTATAAATAATCAGCGTAAGTGAAATAAACACTTATTTAAATTAACTAATTAGATCACTACACATTATTGTAATACATAAATAATTTATTTTGTAATAATTGCTATAATACAAAAAAAATTTAGCTCCTTCTTCTGAAGGCTTCATTAAGACTAAACCGGATTAATCAAATTAATGGTTCATTTTAACGCGTTTCGATTGGCGAACGTCTTAGTCATACCAACTTTGTCTGAATTTGAATTTTTGAATTTTTGAAAAAAAATAATAATCTCATCCTTTTATAATTTTGCAACACACGAATTTTTCCTGTGTTAACATAGTAAAATTTCCTATGTTTACGTAGGAATTATTCCTATGTTAAAATAGGAAAAATTCCTATGCTACAGAGAAAAAATTACTGTGGCAACATAGGAATAATTCCTATGCTGACGTAGGAATGTTTCCTATGTTGACACAGTAACTTTTACTATGTTAACATAGTATTTTTTCCTATATTTCCATAGGAAATTTCCCTATGTTTACATTGGAAAAATTCCTATTTCCAATTAGTAATAGTTACTATGCCAACATAGGAAAAATTACTGTTTTTTTTCTCCGTATACTCTTCAATTATTTTATTTTATAACATGTATTAAAATTTAACACTATCATCGTTTATACAAGTTTCAATGGAATGTTATTCAATAGTAAGTTACTACACGGAAAAAAAAAAATAGTAGTGGCTACTCTCTGGGATAGTACTGAGTACTTTCTGTAAAAAAAAAATTTTAGACAGTACTGTATGCTATCTAGACTGTATCCACTGCTGTCTAGACTATATCCACTACTGTCCGGGATAGTACTCAGTACTTTCCAGAGAGTAGTGGATACAGTCTAGATAGCATACAGTACTGTCTAAAATTTTTTTTTTACAGAAAGTACTCAGTACTATCCCAGAGAGTAGCCACTACTATTTTTTTTTTTCCGTGTATATTCCAAAATCACGAAAATTCATATTCTATGTAATACTAATTATCAATATTTAATTACTTGATTACATCAGTTCTCAAAACGATTACATCAGTACTCAAAATGAGTACACTTGAACTCATACTGTCCTCAAAAAATTCAGGTAATTCTAGTGCTTAGAAGATAACGGTTCCCTTTTTATTAGAAAATATTTAATCAATTTTTATTGATTAAATATTTTCAATAAAATTCATTTTATTCTGACGGTGGGTAATATTTAGAAATAAAAAAATTCATACTAAATTTTTATAAGCAATTTTCAAAAATTTTCATAGACTAACATTTATTTTAAAGTTTACTCCATGTCCACACGAGTGTACTCATATGCATAAATTTTGTCGCAAACATTTTTGAGATACAGTCAAGTAGAAAAAAAATAAAAATGTATACTTAAATAATTACAAAGTTAAGTATATGAGAGATAACTAAAAATGGTAGTTAGTAGTAAGAATGAAGAATATAACAATCTCATAAAGTTTCAAAGTGTGCTGTTCGCGTGGCGGTTACACTGACGGTTGTAATCTGATGATGATGCCGAGGAACTGACGACCACGTTACACTACAGATACTCTAACCATATAAGAGAGGTGAAAAAAAAAAATATATAATCGAGGGAGGGTACGGTGGATTTAGTAATATGTTCTCACGGTGAAAAACGTCAGGTGCACAAGGACCTCCTTCAGGAAGTACAACGGTTCCTTACAAGGATTCGCGACTTCTGTCTTCATTTCTCCTTCTCCCTCTTCTAGCCCCTTGACACAAACCGACACCACGCTCTCCTTCCTTCCCACGCTCTCGGTAGACGTAACGATGAGTACACAACCTCTTGCCACCGTTTCTAACGGACAGATTTGACTGTTTCTTTACTTGCTTGGATTAAGAAAAAAAGTAAATAAATAACGTTATTAAATAACAAGGGGGAATCAAATGGTTACTAAGAAAAATTACACATTCACACAATTTATTTCTGTAAATCATTAACTTTTTTTATTTGCGTATAATTATTTTTCAAAATGAACAATTTATTTTTTGCTTACAAAAAATTTTATAAATTATTTGCTCTTTAATTTATTTTTTAAATTTATATACGACATTGAATTTTTAAAGAAGATAAATGTTTCAAAAGCCAGCAAAATGTTTTTAAGTATTGATAACTACTAATTTATTATGACAGATGATAGATTTCATTCATCATTGAATCGAAAAAAAAAATAATAATAAAATGATGACACTGGCTTTTTCCCTTTACCTTATTTTTGGAAATCCCAAATATAATCATGATCATTACAAAAAAAAAATGAGAAAAAAATCCCACTGACTCAGAACTACGGTATTATTGCAGAGCATCCTCAGAAAAATTGGATGAACCACCTGGCCCGTTCCTTTGGCCGCAGTCGGTCAGCCACGCGACGGACACGCTCTTTGCGTTTCAAAATCGTAACTTCTATCTCTGAAACGCGTGGGAACATTTTTTCCCATACCTCAACCTCCATATTATTATTATTATATAAAACCTATATAAGAATAACATATATATATATACATATATTTTTTTTTATCCTTCTATATTGTCAATCGTACATCGACGCAGATGACCACGATTCCTCTGTATACGTCTATTATATTCACTTCAATAATAAAATTCCTTTTATTCGCATCCTCTTTACAATAATGTATAACAATTTCAACTAACCAATTACTGCTAATAAATTTTTTCCAACCAATAATATTCCAATTCAATGATGACAATAAATAATACGAGCAGGTATATAATTTTTATCGATGACGTCCATATATTTAGTATACTCGAACCTCGAACCTTCTCATGATTATGAATTACCGCCGAGAAATTACCAAAAAACTGATGTAATTGAGAAATCGTTTACATCACGTCGTATATTATTACGATGTTTTATTTGTTATACAAACTGGCACCTGCCGTACGATAAATTTTTAATTTTTTAATCTTATCTACTTTAACTATACTATCAATTTTTTACCTCAAGCACATCGATAACAAATTAAAAATATTGATAGAAAAATTTCTTGTTTTTTTTTTTTTTAATCCAGACTCGCCGCTAGATAATTTTTTGGAATCCCGAGTCAAAAAACGAATTCTTGTTTAGTCCTCAAAAGCCTCAATTCCTTTGATGTTTTATTTGCCGCGCAGAAAGTAACTCTGCTTTAGTACTCAAAGTCCTCAATGAGAACTATGAGGTCTAAATGCGAACAATTTATCGATTTTAAATTATAACCAAGACCTCAAAATCCTCAACGAATGAAAAGTTATATTTCGGATTTTCAAAAATTTTAGGTGGAAAAGGGAGGGGAGAGACTACTTCGAATGAGACTTTTGAGGTTCAAATGTTGATAAAATTACTTCTGTATGTTTTTAGAATTTTGGGGTTCTACACAGAAAAAACAGAATATTAAAAATTAATAAATAATAATAAAAAGTGGAATCTGTTATCAATAATTAGTACTATTATGTGCTTAATGCAAAGTAGTTTACTAATTTTTGTAGATTCCTAAAAACTACTATCAATTATTTCAAAAAGCACACTGTTGAAAATAATTTGAAAATTACAATACAAAAGGAATTAAATTTTCATAACTAGATATTTGCATTGTATTTTCAATAGAAAAAGCTTCAAATTTAATAATCAAGCTGGTATTCAAAATTAAGATAAAAAATATGAATTTTAATAAACGTACTTAAAATTTATACTTGTTTTTTAAATTTTCAAAGCAAGTATTGAAAATTCTAAGACATATTGAATTTTAATAATTGCATTTGAAATTTCATAATACTTATTTGAAAATTCAAATGCTTGTATATGAAATTTCTGCGCGTGACGTGCTCGCGTTCAGTAATCAAAGATTGTGTAGTGAAATATATAATATCTGTGTGAGTAATGTGAGCGGTGTACATCAGACTTTATTATTGTTAAGTTTTTATTTCCTCAATAATATAAAGTAAATAAAACTTGTGACTGAACTGAACGTCATTGACAGTATGATAAATGATACAGTATTAAATGTGATATACACTGTTAAAATAATTGTTTGAATTTTCAAATCATTGTATATAACGCAATAAACACATACAAATTTGTTTGAAATTTCATTGCAACGATCGTATAGAATTTAAAATACACGCTTTTGAATTTTCAAATAAACGCTTCAGATTTTCAAATACATTTATTTAAAAATTAAAAAGAAAGTATTTGAAAATTCAAAAAAAAGTATTTGAATATTAAGACAAAAGTATTTAAAAATCCAAAGTGTTAATTTGAAAATTCTAAAACATGTATTTTAAATTCTATTTGAAATTAGTAATGAAATTTCAAGCACAAATGTATGTGTTTATTGCGTTATATAAAACGTTTTAAAAATTCAAACAATTTTTTTAACAGTGTAAGTAAATATTATTACTTTTAGGTATATAAATATGTGACTTATTAGTGAAAATTAATTAATTTATGGCATACATCTATTAAAAGTAATGATTGGTCAAATTAAGAATTGCTATCTTAGATACTGATTTTGCCAGCCGAAAAATTGCAAAAGTTACTAACTTTTATTTTATAAATTCAATATCACTGATCAATTATTAGCTTAAAATATCATTTATTCATCATTATAAATTAATTTACAATATACATAAATCGAATAAGTGGTAAATAATAAAATGAAAAATTAGTATACTAGATACTGATTTTTTTCTCATAAAAATACCGAAAACTTTTAACTCTTATTTTTTAAATTCTATCCCATTAACTAATAATTAATATAAAATGTTATTTATTCGTTATTATAAGTTAATTTATTATACACATAAATCGAATAAGTGGTAAATTTTTTAAATTTTTCTATGTTTAGAAACGTAATCCGAATTTGTTTTTTGACTCGGGCAATTATTTTCGTAGCAGGAAGTTAAAAAAAACCGAATAAATAAATAATTAATTTGTTTTATTTTAAAAAAGTTATTCTTTAAACTTGTTCACACGTAATGAACTATTCTAGTGTTAAATATATAAGCTGTGTATGTGTGTGCATATCGTGCACTCGTGGCGTAGACACAAAACAGACCGCAATTCACGCGATAAAAAATAAGTGAGAATATAATAAGAGTACTGAAACACAACAAATAACTAAAAAATAAAAGGATAAAACACGCAGCTATACACTGAGTAAAAACGACGATACAACTTACAGTGCAATTTACGAACACGCTGATATAACCGGATGTACGGATTTCAAAAGTTAATTCGTAAGTACGAGCACGTGTCGGTGAAGTTTTTGATCGTATGTAACAACGCGAGACCACCGATTCGGATAATTCAGGCCATCTTTTTATTATTATCATTGTTATCGTCGTCATCAAGACTATTATTATCATTATTAGCATTATTGTTATTATTATCGATATGTATATTTTTTATGTTATGTACACCGCAAAACTCATCTCACATACATTTCATGACTCAACTGGACTTTGTGCGCGGGTAAAAAACCGCAGATCCCAAAGTTTTCAGTATCAGTCAACAATTTTGTAAGCAATTGCCACCCGTGAAACTTAAAAAACAAAAAATAAAAACAGAATTAATACAAAAGAGAACGTACTGCAACCCGACACTCAAT
Organism: Microplitis mediator; assembly: GCF_029852145.1. Classification (NCBI taxonomy): domain Eukaryota; kingdom Metazoa; phylum Arthropoda; class Insecta; order Hymenoptera; family Braconidae; genus Microplitis; species Microplitis mediator. The sequence goes on along the minus strand of NC_079973.1, from coordinate 20,795,795 downwards.
ACGTTAAATTTAATATTGTGTGAAAGTTAAACAAAAAAATATTATCATACATAAATAAAACTAAAAAAACAAAATTATTTTCGTTTAGTAAAATTAAACATTTAAAAAAAAATCTATAGATAAATAAATAATTGTGAGAATTAGAGCAGGACTGAAAGTACAGTTAGAACATAATTTAATTAATAGCACATAACTAAAAGTACATATAAATTAAAATATATATCAAAGTGTCATATATAAAGATCTAGACTGCATGCACTATTCGGCCGCATAACACCGGAAGTGATGTAAAAAGACATTTAAATAATTATATTAAATTTTTAGATGAAATTTAAGATATAGGGCTTCCGGTAAACGTCGATTCCGTTAACAAAAAAATTTTAAACATGCATATATATATATATAAATATATATTAATGATCAGTTTACTTAATATACCCAGTTCTTTCTGGCTTTGGCAAAGCTTACATACAACTCACGCTCGCCATTCATAAAATCATTATTATTATGCAACCAACTGTCCAGTTTACATTCAATTGCCCGACTGATTTCCTATAATTTTATATTCATGAATGACTACATTTCCGGAGTACACAAATTTATTATTATTATTTTTTTAGTCTTTTATCTCTATATACTGTACCACTATAACATTTTAAATTAACGATTCGAAAGGATACATAAATAAATCTATATATAGATAAATAATTAATTGTATTATTTATTGTAACTGTAATAAAAATAAAATATATAATATTTGGCACATTAGTCAGCTCTACTCGTGGTATTAATGAACCGGAAATTAAAATTTCGCGTGTGGTCAGCATATTTATAATACATTCATCTCACAGTCTAAAAAGCCTGCTGATATATGTTATATACTTTTCAGCCCCGTCCACTCATTAAATTTATACGAGCAACATATTAACGGACACTTGATATCTCATCATGAAATTGACTCCCGGTCATTAAATAAATAACAGAATAAATAATAATAGATTTGTTTAAATTTAAACTGTCAGATTTTTTGTTATTAAAAAAAAGAATGTAAAGAGTTTCGTACGTTTTTTTGCGAAAAATTAAAATGTCATTTCCACAACCTGGGAGTAATTTACAAAATAATGAGTGGTTTTAAACTACGGAGTGAGCAAGCTGAGTATATATACGTAGTAGAGGCCCCAGGGGAGTAGTGATGCTGGTTTAACTTTAAACGAAAAACCACCGAATCGAACGGTACATATTCCCACTCCGAATATATAATCCATCCACCTGCAACCTATTTTTTAGTATGTAATATATATGTATATATAATTGAACTCAACTCATCATTATACTTCTGGGTACAATCATATAACCGATTGATAATAATAATCAATACGATATCTCATTACTGAAAATAACTACCGCGCAATTGTAACACGCATATATGTCCATATATATATATATATATATATTGGCTATAATATGCATGATACTTTTTATTATTTTGGGATTGGTGCTGGACGAGTTTTAAATAAAATAGTATTTATAAGTATTATGATACCGGTAATAAACAATAATAATAATGATATATGAACATAAAAAGTTATGTTAATGTTATATTTTTTCTTTAATATTCTTTTCAATTGATAGTAATTACTGTAATCGGAACTAAAATGTTTTTTAATGTTACTGTAATGAAAGATATGGATTGGTCATTTATAAATTCAATGGATCGTCACCAATTATATATTAATTAGACATATTTATAAAATATGACACGCAGAAAAAAGGATTTTTTGGCGCAAGAAATATTTTGCATCATGAATTGAAGACACAAATTTTCTTATGACTAGAATGGCGCAAGAATTTTTGTCTTGGCTCAAGAAAATTTTTTCTTGGGGCGAGTAAACATTTTTTGAGCCACGGAATTATTTTTTTTCTGTGTATTAAAGGTATAGAATTTATAATTATTTATTTATGAAATTAACGTATGACAAAATTGTTGCATACGTGTAAAAAATAGTTCTAAGAATAAATTCTTAAAGATAATAAATGCATGATAATTTTTTCAGTTTATGAAAAAAATTTAGAAAAATCCAGTTTAAACCAGACAAATCAATTTTCTATTTTCTTTAATATCCTTAATGTCTTGATAGTTCACTCCATGAAAAACCTAATGTTCAACAATAAATTGATAACACCATCGATACTAAACATAAAAATGTAAATAATTCCATTAACTCGATTTTAACACTTCGTCATTACCATTATCAAAAAATTTTAATTAAAAAAAAATTAATGAGTAAAATTGTAAATTTGATATATAATAACAATATCATACTTTTTACCGCAAGTAACTTTCGAACCAATCACGAGAGCTGTATTTTCATCTAAGGATCCTACATCTTCCCCCTGCTCACATACTCGCTATGAAGTTATTGTTGTTATTATGATGGACCAAAAGAAAATCCGAATGCTCCAATCCCGGTTTATTTCCTCGTCCTCCATGCTACCTAGACCAAAACGAATCTCAAAGAGAGAGGAGGAACCAAAAGGGAGAAAGGAGGAGCCACGAGGGTGTGCGCGTGTCTTGGTTGAATCATCACATGCACATAAATACACACACACACACACACATGCATACCTGCAGTGTACCCTGAACACATACCTGGACATTTATGTAGACGACAAATAAAAATCATGGGCGACATATCTATACAAACGTACGCAGTTATACGATTAGATCGTACTCCAATAAAATAAAAAAGTAAAATATAATAATAAAAAAAGGGGACTTTCGTGTGTCTATACACGCTTAGCCGTGCGCAACGCGTGCGGGGCCTTACCTTATTCCTCCCTCTACTATTCTCTTCACTTTAATACTCCTTCTGAATTGTATTGTGTAAAAATAATATAAATGTATGTGTAGATGTGGATGTATGTGGATGTGTGTAGACAACAACAACAACATCACAAATGGAGTATACAGAGAGGAAGCTAAAGCAAAAGAGGCCCTGGCATTGCACATCAAGCGATACAAGCCTCCGAGGCTACCGTGAGAACGAGACCCTCGCTCGCGTCCCACACGGGCCCTTCAGCCGGCACGGGGCCTTACATTGTGACTGTATATTCATATATAGGTATATGTAGATATATATATCTATACTGTAGGTGTATATGTATATGAGTGCAGGGACCCAGTCGCTGGCGGTGGCGCACAGGAAAGGGATCCCATGCCGGGCAAACCACGCGAGACGAACGCGAGGACAAGAGAGAGGGTCACAGGCGCGAGCCTCACACGCGACTCGCACACGTCACATCTTAAAACGCGACACAATCTCTCTAGACATTTTTATCAGTAACTCATTTTTTAATTATTTATTTACTTTTTTGTTCAAATCAATTCTTTATATCTTCCGTCACAAATGTTCATTAAAAAACTAATTAATTATGTTTATTTTTAGCCGGAACATTAATCTGCCTTGCAAACTATTCGATGTATAATTTATTGTTTATTTTATGTGTGACCCAAATTAAATTATTTTATTATCGTATTTTTAAATAATAATAATAATTTGAATGTATGAATGGACCGTTAATTTCCGGTTTACAAGTTCCGTAAACACAAGATTCAAAATATAATGTAGAGGAAGTTTATGAATATAAATCAGAGCTGAATGAAATCTTTAAGAAAATTTGAGGACTTATACTTATCTCACACGACAAAACAATGAGATAGTATTACACTTATTATGTGTATGTGTATATCCAGTGACCGATATCGTCATTCATAAGAACCTCACAACAGCATCACTATATATATATATTTATATTAATATAAAAATATGATGTCAACATCGTCGCGAGAATTTCATTGACTAAAAGCCGCAATACGTTGGGCGTATAACCGAACATATATATGACGCGACTCGTGAATAATAAGTTACATATATAAATATATGTGTGTGCATATTTATATCTGAACCGCGAGTAATGTAAACAGTCGCACGCTCCTATTGTATCGTAATTGAAAGCGACTTGTGATAAGACAAGTGATATTTAAGTCGCGCAAGCTCTATTGAGTTCTTATATTATGTACTAACTTGCTTTTATTTGTTGCTTTAGACATTACTCACGTCGATATAGATATATATTTACAACCAAATATATATAACTTCAAATTGATAAATAGACTCATATATCTTTATATCGCTATTTTATTTACATTCGTAGAAAAAAAATATTTAGACCTAATTTAGATTCTCATGAACTCAAATTTACCTCAATTCAATTTTTTTTTTTAATTATTTCAATCAAAATATATGATTTTTTTTTATTATCAATATTTTATTCAACTTTTCCAAACCAAAAAATATTTCGGAAACTGAAAATTAATCAATAAAAAAAGACCAACTCTAAAATAGTAAAATTTTTTTTAACGTAATTTTGAATGATAAAATATATGAAGAGATATATTATAATTTAAACAATTATTTATATAAAATTCATATTCATTAAAAAAGTTACAAAATTGTGATCATGAAGTAAGCAGACAATTAAAAATTTTCAGATTTTTTTATCAACAATTTAATTAAAAAAAAAAAAAATACCAAAAATATGCACATGTAGAAAATTTAAAAAACTACAGGTGCAATTTTCTGAAAAATTTTTTTTTTTTAATTTATTGTTTTTAAAAAAATCCAAAATTTACTAGACGGCTAATTTCATATCATCAAAAATTTTACTATTTAAACAGCAAAAAAAAAAATTTTACGGATTTGCTGAGTTGTTTTCATAAATTGATTTTAAAAAAGCAAGAAATTAATTATAAAATCAATAATATTTAAAATCACTTATTAATTAAGTAAAATTTCACTAATTTATTTTTAAAAAATATGGATCCGTCAGTGAGGTAATGACTCACAGACTAAATTAGTAAAAATTTAACTAATTTATTTTTAATCATTTTTAAAAAGCACATATTTAACGAATTAATGATAATGACAACTCACCTATACATCTTAATAAAAACGTCAAATGAACTTCAAGACATTTCAATAGAGTTGATAATAATAATAATGATCTAACGATAGTAATATAATTATATAGAGTGGAATAACATGTACAGACACACGTGGTAAAAGTTTTGATAACATTAATGTACGAGATGAGAGACACTCTCTTACACTTATCTCAATGTATATTTAAAATTCAATATAAAGTAGTGGTGTGTCATGTCAAACAAGACTACCTCTTTTAAGTCAGTCAAGTCTATTCACTCGCAAAAATAATATTAATCATCTAAACCCGACGTTATCTAATAACTAATAAATGTCTTTTATTTCATTTTGTACTTTATAACAACACTGCTATTATACTAATATTAATTTTTATGTAAGTTTATAAAAGTGATTAATTTAAAATAAAATTGAAAGAAAAAAAATTTCTTCTAATATCAGTGTGCTCGTACATAAATATTTAAATAACAGGCGTTCTTACTTTTTTTCTTTCACACCCAAGTGGGTAATCAGGAATTATGGCCGAGATTTTCTCTTAAACAAACGAAATGTCAAAAAATTAAAGCGCACGTCTCTAGATTAGACAGTAGTAAGTTAATGTGCGGTCTGTAGTTTGTATTTAGAGATTTTGTTTGAGAAAAAATCAGCCGAAAATATCTGATAAACCCTGATAAAGTAAACATAATATATATGTATGTTGAGGGGGGGGGGGAAGGGTAAATCTTTTTTATTTATGATATTCAAAGTGAATAGATAAAATTTTCAGCTGCCGTTAAAAAGAAATTCTTTTTTTGCGCGTAAAATGGGGTACCCCCTAAAAAAGGTGAAAAAAAAAATTTTGGAAATGAAATAAATTTGATTAAATTAAATTTTCTTATTAAGTAATTTAATATTGCACGTAATTATTGGATGCAAAGGAAGAAAAATAAATTTCAATAGTTTTTATCATCAAACAAGTCATTTTTCGACTGACACTTCCGACTTTCGAAAAAGTTTATCAAAAACAAATTCAAAATAATGGTTAATTATATCTACAAAACTGATTTTGGAATCTTTAAAAAACATTGTTTTGAAATCCAACTTTTTTTATACAATTTTGGGGATACCCCATTTTGCCCCCCCTCGTCCTATATATATACAAATCACTGGAGAAAATGAATATAAACGCAATCACTGATTAATATTTATACTGATGATTAATTGATGTAATATATAAATTATAAATTGACTTGGCAAGAGAATATATATCGTATTCATTAACACTAATAATAAAAAATATATATATTTAATGTTTTAATGTGTGTGAGTGGGGGGTCATTAGAGGTATTATTATATACCTTTCTTTTAAAATAAATTAGTGATGAATAATATATGTTAATGTGTAAGTATAGTATGTATATAGATATATCGAGGGTTCGATGTGGATAAAAGCGAGGGGAGGGTTCCGTTGGAATGGCTGTCGGAGAGTGTATAGCGCGTTTGAGTCAGTTGGTGTAGAGACTCCATGGAGAGCGCTTGTTGTTGTCTAATGTCACTCAATATCCCTTCAATGTCAATTACTGTCTTCTACTTTGGTCGATTGTACCATTCGCGCTTGACATTGACACACTGATAACTACATGGATTAAATATATCTGTATATATATATAACCAATGGTGTGCAGCGTATACGGCGCGAAATTCTTTTTTTAATTTTTTTCGTTAATTAAAATTGCAATGATGGCGTACGATTATCCTTATCCAGTATCGAGAACTCATCAATATAAAAAGGTAACCATGCTGTAATTATTTAATAAGATTTTTTTATTGATAAGTATTTTAAGATTAATTTTATTGAGCATGTGCGATGAATTTTAATGACGCACGTGTAGTGAAATATATTTATTTTTTTTTAATTAATTTTTGCTTATTGAATTTTTTTTTTTTTTTTTTTTTTATGTGTTTAAAATTTTTTTTTATTTGTGTTGTGTTAATTTTGATAGATTACGAAGCCAATGTTGGAGAGAAAAAGGCGGGCTCGGATTAATAGATGTTTGGAGGAATTGAAAAATCTTATGGTCGATGCTTTAGAGGTTTGTACTTTTATTTTTATTTTAATAATTAATTGGAGTCAGCTAGTAATCGTTAAGTGCATGAATAAAATATTAATTAGTGTTTTACGTTTATTTGTTTGTCAAAACGTTTTGTTTGTTTAAATTTGACGTTTGTAAAAAAAAAAAAATGTATAAAAATTTTTATAATGATATAAATTATAATTCATTTTATTTGTTACTTTTTTTTTTTTTTATATTTAACATTCGGTAAATATTCAATGAGACTACATATATATACTATTTTTAAATTTTGACAACTAACTGAAAATTTAAACTTTTCGAAAATTATTTTTATTATTTAATCTATTCAAAAAAAAATAATAATAATCAACTCTCTAAAGTTACAAAAAATTTGGAAAATCCAAAAGTGCACGCCTCGAAAGCTCATGTTATGTTTTTTTTTAAAAGTTAAATTTCGAATAAAATTGAATATCCCGCTCTTTTCCCATAGAAATTTCCATGGTAAATATACGGTAATAAAAGTAAAAAAAAAAAAATAAATTAGGAGAACATTCCTAATGAAAAATGGCGGCAGTGTGTGTTTGTTTACATGTAAGATTGCCGGTTTTAACCGTAATGATTTATTTTTAAAAAAACGAGAAGGCCTACAGTAGTGATTTTCGAAAGGAACCTTCTTTGCTTATTTCTGAAAATTTTGAAAAAAAAATTAAGTAGTTTCGTCAAGTCGTTCTCGAGATATCCGTACCACGCCGTTTTTTTGAACCACAGACTAATGGACGTCCACGATAAATTTTTTTTAATCAACTTTTTTTTATATAAATACATATTAGACAAATTAAAAAAAGTATCAGGATTATTTATTAGTGTTTCAGCTTTATATTGATGTGTTTTTCATAATGTTTAAGAGTAATAGAAAAAAAATATATGCACTTTAATGAGTGGAAATCGTGTGACCTTGACAGGTCGGTTATAAAGCACAACCTCTCCGCTTCGCTTCCGAGGCGTGCAAAAAATTTTTTACTGACTTATAAATAGTGAAGCTCTACTTTGTCATATTTACCTAAATTTTTAATAGCCTTCGCTATTTATTTTTTATCCTGATCAGGATAGAAGACAATTCCAAATTTTCAAATTTTTTTTAACAAATCAATTACATAAAAAAATAACTAAAAATATACACATGTAGAAAATAAACAAAACTGCAGGTACAATTTTACAAAATATTTTTTTTTTATAATTTATCGTTTTAAAAAAAAATTCAAAAATTATTAAACGTCAGCTCACTGTAGTATCATAAAATTTTATTGAATCTATGAGTTTATAAGTTCGTCAAGTAATTAAAAATGAGATTTGTAATACAAAAAAAAATCACGTGATTTTCCACAGTTCCTACACTACGTGCTTTATTTATTCGCTTTAACTATGTATGTATTCACGAGTCTTCACTTAATATCCGGTATTTTTTATTATTCAAGTCTAATACTTTTAGTGATCATCTATGGAAAAATTTATTACAAAAAACTATTCACCAAGTGATCAGACAGGAACCGCGTAAACCCAATAAAGCATAAAGACATTAATTTCTGTTCTATTTTAAATTTACAGAGCAATATATTTTGCAAAAAAAAAAATTCATTGCATAAACATAATTGATATTTAAAACATTTTTTCCGCGGACAAATCAACAATTTCAACAAATCAATTATTCCTGAGATATTAAAATCGAGTAGTCTTGAGGTTTTTAAAAATAAAATGCTTGACTACCTATTACGTTTAGACTTTAAATGAAAGTAAACAACAATTTTTGTAAAATAGCAAATCATAAACCAGCTTAAAAATTGGATTATTCAGTAAGAGTTAAATCATCTATTGATATTCCTTCACAAATTGTGACTTTAGATAATAAAATTACTCTTGTAAAAAATTATATTAATGTATAAAATTACCTTTTGGCCTGTGCCTTGGCTTAAAAATTGATAAATAAACAAATAAAAATAAAAAATTTGGAATATAATTAAAAAAAAAATTATTTTTCAGACTGAAGGTGAAAATATAAGTAAATTAGAAAAAGCGGATATTCTTGAACTCACTGTACGTCACCTTCAAAGACTCCAAGCTTCCAGAGCATCAGAACCATCTTCGTCACTCAACGAAGAAACTTTGGCAGAAAGTCGTTGGCAATCAGGATTCGGACAGTGCGCCGCCGAAGCATGCAAATATCTCGCGGCGCTTCCCGGCGAGTCTGGTCAAAAATTAGCTCGTCATTTAGCCTCAGGACTCCAATCGAAACGAAAATTAAACACTTCCGTATGTTATCACCAAATTGTCTAAAAATACATATATCTAATTACATACTTAGTGATTACTGATTAACTAATGATCTTAACTTGATAACTGAATTAATATGACGTTTTTATTTTTATTTTTAGATATTACCAGTACAAGAACCATCTCTGATAATTGTTAGCCCAGATAATTATCACAAAGCCGGTCAACAATCTCTGTGGGAGTCATCGTCAACATCATCGACAACGTCACTGCCAATGACGTCCAGACTCACTTCCTCGCCAATTGATTCATCCTCACAATATTCATCATCCGAGAAACAGGATATGTCTAATGACAATAATAATATTAACAATAACAATATAAACAATAACTTTATTACAAATAATACTTTACCAGTAAATTCTCAGGCATCAAATGAAACCGAATGTCCACAAGTATCAGGATCAGTTGATGACAATATAAATCGTGATATATTATTAAGTAAGACTGTGATTGTAGAAAAGATATACTACGGAAATGATAATAATGAGAGTGATGGTGATGAAGAGATTGAAATAGATGTTGAAAAAGTTGATGATACTGATACTATGTGGAGGCCTTGGTAGTTATCGATAAATATATGATTTAATTAATTGATAAGTATTTATTAATGATTTCGTTAAATTTTATTTGCTATAAATTATAAATATTGACTATAGGTTTATTCTATTGATAATTTTATTGACCACAGTTGAATTATTATTTTTAATATCAGAAATAATATTTACTGGCCCAGTTATATTTTTATATTTCACTCGAAATATATCGCGTTACTAATTTCAAAAGGACATATTTTTATTCGCCCTCTTGGCTTTAGGGAGCCTCCTAAAGCCAGAAGGGCGTAGGATTTTTTTTGATCACCAATTGTTTGGTAGATTTATTTTAGAGATGAAAATTAAAAAAAAATTTGAAAGACAAAAAGACGAATGACTTAAATTATTTGCCTTTTTGGCTTTCAATTTTAAGCTCTAGAATAAGTCTTCAAAATGATTCATAATAAAAAAAGATTTTGGTTCTACATTGTAAAAAATTAAGAGTGAATTTGGAGAGCACGGAAAAAAAATTCTCGGAAAATTACAATTTTAAGAGTAAAAATAATTTTTTTAAACTCGAAAGTATAAACATTGCAGCTCATAGTCTAATTATTAATAAATATTGTGAGAATTACAGTATAAGCTACAATTTTTATATTTTCAAAAGTATAATTGATTTTAAATTCAAAAGTAAAATTGATTTTACCATTAAAACTGTAATTTTTAAAGTATTCTTTTTTCTGTGTAATTACGAATTTTATTTAAATCCAAATTCATACCGATATTCAGAGTTTTGAAGTTTTTAAAAAATTACTCCGCATACGGAATAAATAGGGAGTTTGTTTTTGCAGCAGAGTATACGGAAAAAACAATATAATAGTGGCAATCCTCTGGAATAATACTGAGTACTTTCTGTAAAAAAAAAATTTCAGACACTACTGTATGCTATCTAGACAGTATCCACTACTATCTAGACTATATCCACTACTGTTCGGGATTGTACTCAGTACTATCCAGAGAGTTGCCACTACTATATTGTTTTTTCCGTGTATCTGGATTTTATTCAAATCCGCATTCACTCCAATTCAGAGTTTTAATATTAAAATAAACTCCCCTTCGGAGTAAATTTTACTCCGAGGGGATTAAATAACTAAACAATTATCCGCTCCAAATTCACTCCGCATTCGCCTTGGATTTAATCCGCGTTCACTCCGCAAATTTTTTACAGTATAGAGGAAGCTCCCTAAAGCCAAAAGGACATGAGAATGTAAGTCCTTATGAAATTAGTAACACCATATGATATATTGCAATAATTAATACTCGTAATTTTTGTAAATATGATCTTGATAAATAATTAAACAATCAAAAATTGCTTTCTATATAAGGGAATAACATTTTTGAAACTATCAACTTATTTAAGAATTATGATAAATACGAGCAAATGTTTTGGTACATGGCTTTAACTTAATTAATTAAAATCAATATCATGATAATGATATATGCGTTAATTATTAATATGATCAATTGTATTAGTTTTAGAGATATCTATTGTTTGTTAATTTTAAGTATTAATTATAATTAAAATAATTAACTTGTTTAAATGAGTTACAATAATTTATAATTATGCTCTCAGTTATATCTTTTTTTTATTGGAGTAATTTATTAATTTTTTAAAATACATTTTTTATATGATATTTTTCTAACAATTTGATTTTATATACTCACATTATTGTGATACAATTCACCTGTGATCAATGAAAAATATTAAATAAATCAATTATTTATAAATAAATTGAAAGCTTATTGTTCCCTGATTAAAAACTCCGATTGAAACCGCTGAATTCCGATTGGTTCCGATTGAAATCCGATAGACTTTCAATCGAAATTCATTGGTTTCAATCGGAGTTTTTAATCAGGGTTGTTAATTAAATGAGATCTTTTTTTTTACTTACGAGACTTGAATTTTATTAAATTAATCAACGAAAATGAATGACGGTAAGTATTTTTGAATGGCAGGAACCTTCCAAATTATTAATTTCAATTAATAAATATATGATAGCACAGTTGATTTAAGTTGTATTTATTTAAAAATATATTATTTTGATTAAGTAAAAAAAAAATTGGACTTAATGAATTTAGTTTTTTTTTGTTTTTTTTTTAATAATAAACGATAAATTAATTAATTATAATTTTTATTCATTCATCGAAACAAATTCAATACATGGAAATTGAAATACAATTATTGATCACACTCTAGCATAATTGTTAACAATAATTATTATTATTCAATTAATTATTTCCAGCAGCACAAACTCGATCAAGACAAATGTGAGGTAATTACCCGAGTCGAAAATTCAGACCTGTTTAAATTGTATTTTTTTCTAACAATTCTCAGAAAATTGAGTGGTCAAGGGAGAGTCTGCTCTATAAAATACCATATGAACTGGACGCCTGGTTTGACTGTAAATAGTGGAGTTTTGTCCCATTTTAACAGGATTACATTCAAACCAGGCGTCGAATAATAATAACAATTTAAATAATAATAATTATTTTTCTTGTATCGTGCCTAGGGATGCAGGTTCGAACCCTACTTAGGAACAGGATTTTTTTTTTTTTTAATAATAATAATAATATTATTATTATTATTATTATTATTACACAGTAAAAAATATTGTGTTAAAATCAACACAATCTGTGTGTTAGAAACGGTCCACACAATATTTGTGTTAATTTTCAACACAGACTATTTGTGTTGAATTTCAACACAAAATTTGTATTAAAATTTCAACACAAAATTCGAGTAATATGAGAAGTAACTTCAACACTTTTATTTTTGTACCATGGATTATTTTTAGGTTATCAAAAGTGTCAACAATTATGATTTAACACTGAACTATTTTGTGATTGTAAACATGATCCTAAAGTTAGCAGACAGTTAACAATTTTCGAATTTTTTTATCAACAAATCAATTACGAAAAAAAAAAAAATATGCGCATGTAGAAAAGTAAAAAAGCTACAGATGCAATTTTTTAAATATTTTTTTTTTTAAGCTATACGAATCATGAACTTTGTTAACTTAATTTTTTTATGTCCAATTGAAAATAAATAAAATCAATGTCACAAAAATAATAACTAACCAAGCAAAATTGATGCTTAATGGCGCTTCCCGCGTGAATAGAAGGAAGACATTTTTTATAACACAATTCAACTGTCGTTTCAACACTTTTTTTGTGTTGATTTTAAAGTGACACTTAATAAATGTTGATAATATCGATTTTTGTACTAGGTATTACTTTTATCGATTAAAAATTTTAAAGTACCCAAAGAATTGTGTTGATTTGACACAAAATAATCAACACAGAAAATTTAACACGGACAGTTTTTAACACAGATACACAATATTTTTTACTGTGTATGGTGCTCCTTATAAGATGTTGGAAATCCCTAAGCTTAATATATACCTTCAAATTAAAATAATGATTATAATAATAATAATAATAATTCTTTAGATAAGATTTACATTGAAAACGGAACTCAGTGGAGCTGTTTTCACCGTATCTTTAGTTCATTCCGTCTGTTACAGTTTAAACAGGCGTCTTTTAAGGCTGCGATTCAAACTGCAAAGGATTCGAAAACTTTTACAGCTAAAACGGGTCTGATATTTCGACTCGGGATATAGTGTAATTAAAATAAATAACAATACTATTTTTTAAAAATAATTTTTAACCACTACTCAAACAACAAACAACAATCAAACTCAAACAACAACAAATCTTTTGGGTAACACTTAGAAAAAAATTTTTTTTTTTTTATTTTAATTCATGTTGCAATCATAACTGTATAACTTCCGTTTTCTACATTTTTTTTTTCTTTTTACATATTTTACGTTACATAGTCTTTAGGTTACGTTGCAAGCAATTTTAGGACCCTCTTTTCTTTGAGTAAATATTTTATATATATTTGTAACAAACTACTCTAAATTTTATCGGACTATGTTTCCTGGCCATCTTTTTTCTTTTTCTATTCTATATCTTATTATTAGCTATCTGTTCTCATCTCTTTTTTCCATATTTTTTGCAATCACGGGGTGTTTTCAGTGGGCAGGATTGCACACAGGTGGCAATCTGGCGGCTATATGGAACGAAGCCCACAGGTCAGAGCATTATATCAACTTGTGAAAAATAATACATTTGCTCTCTGTGGGATTCGAACCTGAGCCTGGCCAGTACTTGAGTTCGAAGACAAGAATGTTATCCACTCGATCACAAGTACTGGTTCACTTAGAAAAATATAATTATACATAATAAAAGTTGGAAAATCCAAACGTGCACTACAGCTCACTTGCTCATTTAAAGAGTCGTCAATAAACGACGCTCCTACATTGCAAGAGAGAATTAAAAGAGAAAACAAAATTATTATATATAAATTTGAAATTTACTAACTATCCGAAAAAAAAAATATTAATTTTTTAAACATCTTCGCGATTATTAAGAAGTACCATTCGCCCGGGAAAAAAAACAATTCTCGGTTGTGATCTCAACGATTTATTTTTTTTCTTGCAATGTCTTCTTTGAAACTGTCTATAAAGTCTAGAATAATTATGTAAAAGTATTTCAATACCAAAAATAATAAAAACCCACACTAAACTCATACCCATGAAAATATAAGTATGTTCAAAACTATTAAAATCCAATTGATCATATTTCCGGGCATCCTTAATTTTGTTAATCTTTTTCATTTTATTTAGTATATTATTCACCTTTCGTTTTTCCATATACTGTAGAAAACCCGCTTCTACTGGCATCGTCGCGATTTTATCAAACCTATTCTTTAACACCCAATTCTTTCGGGACCAATAAACGTTGTAGTTTCTAAATACTGATTTTTTTAAAACATGTAAGTTTTTAGCCTGTGAAGCGAATGTTAATATCCACTTTGATGGATAAATACACGCAATTCTTGAATCCAATTGTGCTTTAACCATACAACTTAACATATCTGTCCAACGTCCAGGATGTAAGTATTCCTTATCCTCATCCGTTATCCACAATTTTTCCTCAATAATATCCTCGTGTAATCGTTCATCGTACCAAATATGGTAATTATTGTCATACAGGTCCTTCAAATGTTCAACACTCTGGCGCGTGGATTTCGACAATATCGCTGAAATTTGTCCTTGCAATTCAGGCATTGATGTAAAAAAAAATATAAAAGCAGTGAAGAAAGTAATACGCATAGATAACTTATCCATTGGCGTCAATGCTCCCATATTCAGTGACATTTTAACAACATCCATAACAGCCCAACCAATATCAGTTTTATTAATGATTACCATTAGTACAGTTATTAATAATAATATTATAATTGTCATGATAAGAAACTGGATATTATATTGGTTGTTAACTTTTTCAATAATTGTAAAATAATCTGTTTTTTTTATTACTACAGAATATTCTTCTTCGGAATACTGTGTTATTATATCTGTTGACTCATAATTAGCATCTGCCATTAGCATTCTTGAGTCGTGAATATCGTATTTATTGTTCCTATTAACTAATGAATCTATATAACCATTTTTAATTGCGTCTGCTTCAAAACTTCCATGAATAAAATATATTGAACTGGTAGCATTTAAATACGGTGATAAATGATATGGATTCGTGATCTTTTCTTCCTTATCCTTCATGTTATAAGGTGTACCTTTCAAAATTTTTACGTCATCACGAGTAATATTTGAAAAGTGTGCAAAAAATGTCATTTTTATTTTATGACCATCTAAACGTTGAGTTTTGTCAAAGGTAATATTACGACAAATTTTATTGTCTGTAAATGAAAATTGTCAATTTGTAATCTATAACTAGTGTAAACGCATTCGGTATTCAAATTTGTCAAGGTTATTCAAATTTTATGATATTTATTTTATTACTAAACGATCTACACTAATTGATGTTAAAATTACAGTATTGAATACTTTTCACGAGTTAATTCGATTTTAATGTATTTTCATTGGAGTAAAATATATGAAATTCTTCGAACTTTACTTCTGATTGAAAAGAAATAATTTTTAAATTACGATTCAAATAATCGACAAAATTTTTTTCACCAACATCAAATTTGTTTTTTTTTTTTTTTTTTAATAGACAAACTATACGCGGAGAGAAAATTATGGTAACTGTTCCTAGTAGATTTATGAAATCAAAACCTATAATTAAATACTAATAATTACTAAAAAGTATAGTCTATACACTCATAATTTCTGGGAAAAGTTTCTACAACTATAAGACCAATTCCTATAATTATGGTAATAGTTCCTATATCCTATGGTAGCTGAATTATGATGATTTCAATACTCATAGTTCCCTAAATCGTATAGGAATAGATCCCATATATTTTGTGACGAATACTAGGTACGCATGGGAGTGAATCTTATCCAACATACATAGCAATCACTCCCGTACTATTAGAATAATCATTCCTGAATCACAAAAGTAATTATTTCTATGCCATTATGTTAAATGTCTTCATCTATTATGGCACCGATTTCCATAATGTCTAGGATTCAATACGATAATATATATAGTAATAGTAACCATAATATTATGGTTATTGTTACCGTAATATATGGTAATGGATACTATAATATTATGGTAAAGGTTGCCGTAGTAGTATGGGAACAGTTAATATAATGACATAAGAACTCTCACCATAATTTCATAGGAACTATTCCCATATCGTTCAGTAATGAAATCTATATTGAAGGGAATAATTACAAAGTTCTGTGGGTACCGTTCCTAAAATCGATATTTTTAAAAAATCGGTTACCATACGTTATGGGAACTATTCACATATATTGTAATTGTTAACATAAATTTCTCACCGTGTACACTGTAAATCGAAGTGTTTTAATTGAAAAAACTCAAGTGTTATTTTAAATTAAAACACTCCGATTTCCGGTGTAGTTTTTAGATTTATCTTATTATATTGTAAAATATTAAAAATGATAACTACCTTTTATCAAAGGTTGCTTGTATAAAGTCCAACTCTTATTGTAACCTTCATCATCAGAAGCGCTTATTGTTTCAGCCTCTTGCCAAAACGGTGGTGCATAGTCAGTGAATGGATTCAGCGTATACATAGTTACCGTATCGTTATCATCAACAGATTCTTGACACAAAAAATACGCCAACAATAAATCTTGTTTCCATAATAATCCAAGTACTTTGCCAGCATCAGTACAAGACACTTTTGTAGTGCCAAGAATTAAAAAAATTGACGTGATACTCCACGTACTTGATAATTTCAATTTACCAATAAGTGCTTCGAGTTTATCAATTGAAACCACTGATAATATATACGATGGGTAAGAGTGATAGTTAATTTGAATTTTAGTCGGTTTATAATTTTCGTCAATTACTATTACTGATAAATTGAAATCATCAGAATTCCACGTATTTTTAATTCGATGAATTTCATTATCCTCAACTAAATCAGCGGTTATGATAATCGAATTAAATTTATCGTTGAAACACATTCCTAGTAATCGTCTCTGTTGATAATAATTAAAATCACGTAAGTTAATTATATATTATTATTAATTATTAAAAATATAAAAGAAAATGATAATTCAAATCACCGCATGATCATATAGATGTGAAGATGGACTTTCTGATGGCAGTTTGATAAAATTTATACCACTGCACATAACATTAACAATAAATAAACAATAAAAACATACAATGATTCGACAAGTCCACAGAATTGCGCTCATTTTAATCATTTGTAATTTTTAAGTAAAGAAAATCGTAAGTACAGCGATAAAATTAATTTATTTTCATTGCTCTTATTTAGAATAATTGGAGTTGAAATGTAACACATCCGAACAGCTAAAAGGCTAGACTCCGAATGAACGATCTCGTTTTGCGGATCAGATGCTGACTTGTTTGTTGGTCATGACAGTCGTCCTGGTAACGCAAAAAATAGTCTATGTTTAGGTTTTTTTCACATACCCCGGGAAAAAGACACGTTATGTAGGTCACCCGCCATAATTTGTTTCCCAGAACTTGCAAATTTTATGTTCCATAAAAAATATATTTTTATAATCTTTGTCGACGATGGAAACGGCATTTCTTCTCCCTTTATTGTCTTCATTTTTTCTAATCTTTCATCAATTGTTAGTACGCTTTACGTTCCGGTAGTAAAATTGTAATAATAATAATAATAATAATAAATCATGACATGCCCAGATCGATGATTTATTTCATTCTCGATTTTAATAGTCAAATAAAATATATTGTAGCAATTGAAATTAATGTTTCTTATAACTTATTTCCATTTTAGAATACGCATTAATATAAATTTCAAACAATACATAGATTATTTTTTCCATTACTTCAATTGAATTATCTAACTATGTATATTAGGGTGTCCGTTATTTACCAAATTAGATTTTTTACCTGCCCATGATATAAATAATTTATTTGTGATCCAAAAATAATAAAAAAAAATAAAAAAGTTTATTTTAATGCCGTTTAATCCTGCCTAAGTAATGATACATTCCCATTTTAATGCAATGAGAAAAATTTTATTACTTGCTTAAAAATGAGTGCACAGCAATGACTAACACATATTTTTGTAGGAAATTTCACGCTTTTCGAAAGAGGTCTCTTATGTTTTTTTCGTGAATCCAACTGTTTAAGAGATATTGAAGCTCAAAGCCAAAAGATTTAAAAAATAATGTTTTTCGATTAAAATTCTATAATACTTTAGCAAACGGATATTTACTTAGGTTTTCAACAATTGTTTGTCGGAAATTCACCGCTTTACAAAAAAGGTCTCTTTGATTTTTTTTAAAAACTCAACCGTTTAACAGATATTTAAACTCGATATAAAAGAAATTTTTTATATCATCTGAGCAAAATTTTTAGTTGGCTTGTGAAACGCTTGCTGAAGTGCTATAGAATTTTAATTTAGAAAAAATTATTTTTTAAATCTTCTAATTGTGAGTTTCGATATCACCTAAATGGTTGGATTTACGAAAAAAACATGGGAGACCTTTTTTGAAGAGCGATAAATTTCCTACAAGAATGTTTATAGTAGTGCAAGATCACGTCAAGTGGACCCCCCATTTTCCACTTGGTCATGAAAATTAAGTCTATGTATTCTTTTCGTATGTAGTCACTATGAAAAAGTAATCCCTCAAACGATTTTTCAGAATTTTCATTTTAACAACAATTTTTTTTACAATGAAAATTTTGAGTACTTTTAATTAAAAAATAGAGTCCAAAACAACCGTTAAAAATGAATTAATAAAATTTCCAGGATTTATTGTCGAATATCTATATTTCATACAAATATTACACGGAGAGAAAATTATGGCAGCGGTTCCCATAATTTTGTGAAATTTTTTCCTATACCATCATAGGAATAACGACTATAAATTATGGGAGCGGTTTCTATAATTATAGGAATGTTTCCCATAATTATAGAAATAGTTCCTATAATTATGGGAATGATACCCATAACACTATAGGAATGGTTCCTATAATTATAGGAATGGTTCCTATAATTTATAGGAATACTTTCTATAATATTATGGGAATGGTTTCTATAATCCCTCGCGGATTCGGGGTTACTGTGAAATCACAGTGAAATCACAGTGAAATCAATTTTACCGTAAGTTTACTGTGTATTGATGGTAATTTCATAGTGAATTCACAGTTGTTTTGTGCCATTTCGTCACTCTGGTTATATAGTAATTTTACAGTAATTTTACAATTAAATTACCATACTTTCATGATAATTTTACTGTCGATCAGCTATCGATTTATGGTAACTCAACAATGGTAACACTGAGGCTTTATCATGGGTTCACAGTCAGTTTATCGTGATTTCACTACGAATTCACTGTGATTCCATAGTAATCTGATAGTGTTAACTCTGTGACTTTACAATAGTTTCACCGTCAGTTCATAGTGGTTTAACCATGAATTTACCGTGATCCCATGACAACCTAGTAGTATTAGCACTGTGACTCTATGATATTTTCACAGCAAATTATTAGCGTTTTCTCCATGATTTCACTCTACTTTGATAGTGATCTGATACGGTACATCTATCATTAATCCAATTTCAAAATCAAAAATTTGAATTTTTAATGTCATTAATCGATAGAAATGGAATTAAAAAAAAAATAATATCAATTATTTCATAAATGCTCCTATAATTATTTGTAAGTTTAACAAATATTTGGGCACAAATGTATTTTATTTATTATAAATTTAGCTATTTTAGGAATTTCCGAGCGAAACTTTATCTGTAATTGTCTAATTTAGTTAATTTTATAAAAGCTTAAGACGGTAAAATTCTTCAGAATTATGAAAAAAAATAAATAAATAAAAAAATTGAATAACTTTTTTTTTAAAACTGTATAAATTGAATTTAAACTACTGCAAAAAATAAAGAGAATATCATTTAGATTAATATTTCAATAGTAAATATTTATTATTTATCATAATTTAAAATAAAATATTCTTAAATTAAGAAAACTTGATGATTTACAAATGAAGGCAAAAATTTTTTTTTGATAAATATCGAATTCTTTTAATTTTATAGTATTTAATAAAATAATTTTTCTTATAGCTTAGTCTTGAGTATATATAGTATTGAATAGCATGAAGTAACAGATTAAATATTTAGTTCCGAATGCGTGTGGTGGCCGAGCGGGCTAAAGTACATGACTTAAGCTACTTCTCAATCGAAGGGTCGGCAGTTCGAGTCCCACCATGCGTAAAAAAAAAATAAAATTCCTTCTTTACCGAGGGTAAAAAAATAGCATTTAATCCTCCAGAGGAATAATTACATGAAGTCGTACAAAGGGATGGATGATACTAAATAATTTTTTTAAACAAGAATAGTATATTACACACCTGGGGAAGTAAAGTAAGAAATGTCTCAGATCACATGTAATTGTTGGCCGAGGCGAAGCCGAGGTCAACAAACATGTGGTCTGAGGCTCTCTTATTTACTTCCCGAGGAGTGTATACTATTTTTCTCCTCGACGGAGGCGGAAAGCGGCAACTTCGTTTTGCACAGCGGGACGAAAGTTGACGCTTTCCGCCCGGAGGTGAGAAAAAATTATTTATTGAAAAACCAAGATTAGGATTATTGTTGCTATCATAATATTATTATTAATTTTATTATTATTATCTTTGAATCAATAAATATAGGATCTCAATATTGCCCCTAAATCTCGATGAAAACTAAGCAGATCCAGGATTAAATGATTAAGAAATCACAGTAATATTACTGTCAATTCACAGCGATATTATTGTGATTTCACGAAGAATCTATAGTAAGACTGCTGTGAAATCACTGTATGATCACGGTATTATTACTGAGAAAGCATGACTGAAGCACTGCAGATCCAGCATAAACTGATAGTGAAATCACTGTAAATACACAGTAATACTACTGTCAACTTACAGCTATACTACTGTAAATTGACTGTTATGCTATTGTGATTCTACTATGAATCGATGGTGAAATCATCATAAAATTACCATCGGATGATAATTATCACACAGTAAGCAAATGGCACAAAGTTACAGTGATTTCACTGTCATTTCACTATGATTTCACCGAAATTTCACCATGATTTCGGAGTAATCCCGAGTCCGCGAGGGATAGTATGGGAACTATTCCCATAATGCAATTGGAATGGTTCGTATACCATTATGGGAATCATTCCCATAATATTATGGGAATAGTTCCCATACTATTATAGGAACCATTCCTATAATATTATGGGAATGGTTCCCATATTATCATGAAAAAATTAATTTAAAGAAGTGTGGTAATCACTTCTACAATACACAGAAATATTATTAAACATAAAAACTAAAATTCAAACATTGAAAAAAAAAATCGTATTTGGCAAAAAAACATTAAAATTTTTAACAAGAATTTTTTGTCAGCACAAAACATTCAAGAAAATTCAAATTTTGGGAAATTTCTACACTATTGTGCAAAAAAAAAATTTTATAATATTATAGGGAAGGTTCTCATAACATTATGGGAATAGTTCCCATAATATTATAGGAATAGTTCCTATACCAATATAGGAACCATTCCCATAATAGTATGGGAATGATTCCCATACCATTATGGGAATGGTTCCCTTAATGATATGGGAATGATTCCCATAATATTATGGGAATCGTTCCCATAATGGTATGGGAACTATTCTCATACTATTATGGGGATGGTTCCCATAATGTATGGGAACCATCCCTATAGTAGTATAGGTACTATTCCCATACCATTATGGGAACCATTCCCATAATGCATAGCAAAACTTTCCATAATTTTCTTTCCGTGTAATAGCATAAAATTATTTGTTTATTATCCCATTGTTAATTAACTTTTAAGTAAACAAATGAAAATTTCATTGACTTCTCCCTCAAAAAATGAAACTTTTTTTTATGAGTTACATGCATTAATTATTAAAGTTTAAGATCCCAAAAAAAAATTTCAGTGCTCGTGATTAGTTCAAACAATATGAATTTATTTATCACCGCACGCCGGTCGCTGAGCGTTCTCAATACAGTGCGCGGCCGAGCGTCTCAAGCTCTTCTGCAGCTTTGGTCAGTCATAATTGGAGTAACATTTAAAAATATTATTATTGAACAAATTTTATTTTTTTTTAAACAATGCCATGAATAATACAATAAAATAAATTTTTATCATTAAACTGAAACAGGGAAAACTAAACTAAACAGTGAAATTTCCTACAAAAATATGTGTTAGTCATGGCTGTGCACTCATTTTTAAGCAAATAATAAAATTTTTCTCATTGCATTAAAATGGGAATGTATCATTACTTAGGCAGGGTTGAACGGCATTAAAATAAACTTTTTTATTTTTTTTTATTATTTTTGGATCACAAATAAATGATTTATATCATGGGCAGCTAAAAAATCTAATTTGGTAAATAACGGACACCTACTTACTATATATACATGTATGTGTATTAAACTTCTTCGCGATTATTAAGAAGTACCATTCGCCCGGGAAAAAAAACGATTCTCGGTTGTGATCTCAACGATTTATTTTTTTTCTTGCAATGTCTTCTTTGAAACTGTCTATAAAGTCTAGAATAATTATGTAAAAGTATTTCAATACCAAAAATAATAAAAACCCACAGTAAACTCATACCCATAAAAATATAAGTATGTTCGAAACTATTAAAATCCAATTGATCATATTTCCGGGCATCCTTAATTTTGTTAATCTTTTTCATTTTATTGAGGACAAAATGTTTCTTTGCTTTGCCATTATACTGTGGTAAACCTACTTCTGCTAACATCATCGCGATATTATCAAACCTACTCTTTAACACCCAATTCTTTCGGGACCAATAAACGTTATAGTTTCTAAATACTGAACTTTTTAAAACCTGTAAGTTGTTTAGTTGTGAAGCGAATGTTAACATCGATTTTGATGAATAAATACACGCGATTCTTGAATCCGATTGTGCGTTAACGATACAACTAAACATATCTGTCCAACGACCAGGATGTAAGTATTTCTTATCATCATCCGTTATCCACAATTTTTCCTCAATAATATCCTCGTGTAATCGTTCATCGTACCAAATGTGGTAATTATTGTCGTATAAATCCTTTAAATGTTCAACATTTCGGCGCGTGGATTTCGACAATATCGCTGAAATTTGTCCTTGCAATTCAGGCATTGATGTAAAAAAAAATATAAAAGCAGTGAAGAAAGTAATACGCATAGATAACTTATCCATTGGCGTCAATGCTCCCATATTCAGTGACATTTTAACAACATCCATAACAGCCCAACCAATATCAGTTTTATTAATGATTACCATTAGTGCAGTTATTAATAATAATATTATAATTGTCATGATAAGAAACTGGATATTATATTGGCTGTTAACTTCTTCAATAATTGTAAAATGATCTGTTTTTTTTATTACTACAGAATAATCTTCTTCGTAATACTGTGTTATTATATCTGTTGACTCATAATTAGCATCTGCCATTAGCATTGTTTCGGCGTGAATATCGTATTCATTGTTCCTATTAACTAATGAATCTATATAACCATTTTTAATTGCGTCTGCTTCAAAACTTCCATGAATAAAATATATTGAACTGGTAGCATTTAAATACGGTGATAAATGATATGGATTCGTGATCTTTTCTTCCTTATCCTTCATGTTATAAGGTGTACCTTTCAAAATTTTTACGTCATCACGAGTAATATTTGAAAAGTGTGCAAAAAATGTCATTTTTATTTTATGACCATCTAAACGTCCAGTTTTGTCAAAGGTAATATTTCGACAAATTTTATTGTCTGTAAATGAAAATTGTTAATTTGTAATCTATAACTAGTGTAAACGCATTCGGTATTCAAATTTGTCAAGGTTATTCAAATTTTATGATATTTATTTTATTACTAAACGATCTACACTAATTGGTGATTAAATTACAGTATTGAATACTTTCCACGAGTTAATTTGATTTTAATGTATTTTTATTTGAGTAATACATAAAATTCCTTAAACTTTACTTCTAATGAAAAGAAATAATTTTAAAACTATCAGTCAAATGATCGACAAAATTTTTTTCATCAACATCAAATTTGTTTTTTTTTTTTTTAATGAGCAAACTACGCGGAGCGAAAATTATAGGACCTTTTTCTAGTAGATTTATGAAATCTAACCCTATAACAATAATAATAATTACTAAAAATTATAGGCTATGCACTGATAATTTCTGGGAAAAGTTTCTATAACTATAAGACCAATTCCTATAATGATGGTCATAGTTCCTATGTCCTATGGTAGCTAAATTAATGATGATTTCAATACTCATGGGAATAGTTCCCTTAATCGTATAGGAATAGATCCCATATATTTTGTGACGAATACTAGGTACGCATGGGAGTAAATCCTATCCAACATACATAGCAATCACTCCCGTAATATTAGAATAATCATTCCTAAATCACAAAAGTAATCATTCCCATGCTATTATGGTAAACGTCATCGTCTATTATGGCACCGATTTCCATATTGTCTAGGAATCAATACCATAATATATATATTAGGGCTGTACATCTAAACCGGCTTAACCAGTTAAAAAAGTTAACCAGGTTAATTGGCTGGTTAGCTGGTCAGCTTAGCTCATTCAACCGGTTAACTTCATTAGCTTGGCTAAGCAGCCAAAGGCTTAACCGGTTAACTCAAATTAGCTAGACTAATTAGCTGAGGGTTATCCGGTTAAATGGTTAATTTTTTATCTATTCGCTACTTTATCTTAGAAAATGTATGTAGGAAATATCATATTTCTTTAATTTTAGACCGAAAAAGCTATAACAAAAAATTTATACTATTAGTTCCAAAAAAAAATTCTCTACAATTTTTCGAATTATTTAATTAAAAATAAATCGCGTTACTAATGCCAAACGGGCGTATCTCAAAATATACGCCCATTTGGCTCTGCAGAACCAAAAGGGTGTTTAAAGAAACCTTTTTTTTTCTGATCAACTTGGAAATGTTTTTGTCATTTAATTTAATATTTTTTTCCAATTGATTGAGTTGTGGAGTCATCGATTTTACTGTTCTTTTGATTTTTTTTCGCTAAGAATCAATATTAATTGAAATGAACAAAAATGATACGCTCTTTTGGCTTTCAAATTTTTTGGTCTTAAAGCCAAAAGGGCGTATGTCAAAAAAAATTTTGTTTTCGTTTTTTTCTGGATGTGTTTTGTTGTAACATTCCCAAGTTTATCCGAAAAAAAAAATTTTATAATACGCCTTTTTGGTTCTACAGAGCCAAAAAGGCGTATATTTTGAGATACACCTTTTTGGCATTAGTAACGCGATATATTTTTAATTAAATAATTCGAAACATTGGAGTGAATTTTTTTTGAACTAATAGTATAAATTTTTTTTTATAGCTTTTTCGGTCTAAAATTAAAGAAATATGATATTTCCTATACATTTTCTAAGATAAAGTAGCGAATAGATAAAAAATTAACCATTTAACCGGAGAACCCTCAGCTAATTAGTCTAGCTAATTTGAGTTAACCGGTTAAGCCTTTGGCTGCTTAGCCAAGCTAATGAAGTTAACCGGTTGAATTAGCTAAGCTGACCAGCTAACCAGCTAATTAACCTGATTAACGTTTTTAACCGGTTAAGCCGGATTAGATGTACAGCCCTAATATATATAGTAATAATAACCATAATATTTTGGTAATTATTACCATAACGTATGGTAATGGATACTTCGATATTATGGTGAAGGTTACCATGGTAGTATGGGAACGGTTAATATAATGACAGAATAACTTTCACCATAATTTCTTAGGATCTATTCCCATATCGTTCAGTAATGAAAACTATATTGAAGGAAATAATTACCATAACTTCTGTGTGTACCGTTCCTAAAATCGATATTTTTAAAAAATCTGTTACCATACGTTATGGAAACTATTCACATACAATGTAATTGTTAACATAAATTTCTCACGTGTACACTGTAAATCGAAGTGTTTTCGTTTAAAACACTCCGATTTCCGGTGAAGTTTTGTGATTTGTCTTATTAAATTGTAAAATATTAAAAATGATAACTACCTTTTATCAAACGCTGCTTGTATAAAGTCCAATTCTTATTGTCACCTTCACCATCAAAAGTGTTTATTGTTTCAGCCTCTTGCCAAAATGGTGGTGCGTAGTCAGTGAATGGATTCAGCGTATACATAGTTATCGTATCTTTATCATCAACAGATTCTTGACACAAAAAATACGCCAATAATAAATCTTGTTTCCATAATAATCCAAGTACTTTGCCAGCATCAGTACAAGACACTTTCGTAGTGCCAAGAATTAAAAAAATTGACGAGATACTCCACGTACTTGATAATTTCAATTTACCAATAAGTGCTTCGAGTTTATCAATTGAAACCACTGATAATATATACGATGGGTAAGAGTGATAGTTAATTTGAATTTTAGTCGGTTTATAATTTTCGTCAATTACTATTACTGATGAATTGAAATCATCAGAATTCCACGTATTTTTAATTCGATGGATTTCATTATCCTCAACTAAATCAGCGGTTATAATAATCGAATTAAATTTATCGTTGAAACACATTCCTAGTAAATGTCTCTGTTGATAATAATTAAAATCACGTAAGTTAATTATACATTATTATTAATTATTAAAAATATAAAAGAAAATGATTATTCAAATCACCGCATGATCATATAGATGTGAAGATGAACTTTCCGATGGCAGCTTGATAAAATTAATACCACTGCACATAACATTAACAATAAATAAACAATAAAAACAAACACTGATTGGATTAGTCCACAGAATTGCGCTCATTTTAATCATTTGTAATTTTTAAGTAGAGAAAATCGTAAGTGATTACAGCGATAAAATTAATTTATTTCATTGCCCGTATTTAGAATCATTGGAGTTAAAATATAATACATCCAAACAGCTACAAGTCAAGGCTGCGAATGAACGATACTCGTTTTGCGGATCAGATGCTGACTTGTTTGTTGGTCATGACAATCGTCCTGGTAACGCAAAAAATAGTCTATGTCTACGTTTTTTTTCACATACCCCGGGAAAAAGACACGTTATGTAGGTCGCCCGCCATAATTTGTTCTCAGAAATTATTGCAAATTTTATGGTCCATAAAAAAAAACATATTTTTATAATCTTAGTTGACGATGGAAACGGCATTTCTTCTCCCCTTATTGTCTTCATTTTTTCTAATCTTTCATCAATTGTTAGTTCCCTTTACGTTCCGGTAGTAAAATTCTAATAATAATAATAATAATAAATCATGACATGCTCAGATCGATGATTTATTCCATACTCGATTTTAAAAGTCGAATAAAATATATTGTAGCAATTAAAATTAATTTTTCTTATAACTTATTTCCATTTTAGAATACGCATTAATATAAATTTTAACCAATGTATAGATTATTATTTTTATTACTTAAATTAATTTATCTAACTATATATATATACACATATGTGTATTAAACTTCTTCGCGATTATTAAGAAGTACCATTCGCCCGGGAAAAAAAACAATTCTCGGTTGAGATCTCAACGATTTACTTTTTTTCTTGCAATGTCTTCTTTGAAACTGCCTATAAAGTCTAGAATAATTATGTAAAAGTATTTCAATACCAAAAATAATAAAAACCCACAGTAAACTCATACCCATGAATATATAAGTATGTTCGAAACTATTGAAATCCAATTGATCATATTTCTGAGCATCCTTAATTTTGTTAATCTTTTTCATTTTATTTAGTATATTATTCACCTTTCGTTTTTCCATATACTGTAGAAAACCCGCTTCTACTGGCATCGTCGCGATTTTATCAAACCTATTCTTTAACACCCAATTCTTTCGGGACCAATAAACGTTGTAGTTTCTAAATACTGATCTTTTTAAAACATGTAAGTTTTTAAAATGCCAAATAAATGGTAATATCCACTTTGATGGATAAATACACGCAATTCTTGAATCCAATTGTGCTTTAACCATACAACTTAACATATCTGTCCAACGTCCAGGATGTAAGTATTCCTTATCCTCATCCGTTATCCACAATTTTTCCTCAATAATATCCTCGTGTAATCGTTCATCGTACCAAATATGGTAATTATTGTCATACAGGTCCTTCAAATGTTCAACACTCTGGCGCGTGGATTTCGACAATATCGCTGAAATTTGTCCTTGCAATTCAGACATTGATGTAAAAAAAAATATAAAAGCAGTGAAGAAAGTAATACGCATAGATAACTTATCCATTGGCGTCAATGCTCCCATATTCAGTGACATTTTAACAACATCCATAACAGCCCAACCAATATCAGTTTTATTAATGATTACCATTAGTGCAGTTATTAATAATAATATTATAATTGTCATGATAAGAAACTGGATATTATATTGGCTGTTAACTTCTTCAATAATTGTAAAATAATCTGTTTTTTTTATTACTACAGAATATTCTTCTTCGTAATACTGTGTTATTATATCTGTTGACTCATAATTAGCATCTGCCATTAGCATTCTTGAGTCGTGAATATCGTATTTATTGTTCCTATTAACTAATGAATCTATATAACCATTTTTAATTGCGTCTGCTTCAAAACTTCCATGAATAAAATATATTGAACTGGTAGCATTCAAATACGGTGATAAATGATATGGATTCGCGATCCTTTCTTTCTTATCCTTTATGTTATAAGGTGTACCTTTCGAAATTTTTACGTCATCACGAGTAATATTTGAAAAGTGTGCAAAAAATGTCATTTTTATTTTATGACCATCTAACCGTTGAGTTTTGTCAAAGGTAATATTACGACAATTTTTATTGGCTGTAAATGAAAATTTTTAATTTGTAATCTATCATTAGTGTTGATGCACTCAGTATTTAAATTTGTCAAGGCTACTCCTATTTTATGATATTGCCATTATTACTATTTATGTATAAACTAAATGACATGTAAATAGGAATATTAATGATTTTTTACGAGTTAGTTTGATTCTACACAGAAACAAAGGATTTTTTGGCGCGGAAAATTTTTACTCGCTCCAAGAAAATTTTTATTTGCCCTACGAACTTTTTTGCATTATGAATTAAAAACGAAAATTTTCTTGGGGTGAGAAAAAATTTCCTTGAGCAAAAAAAAAACTTTTAGGGCAAGTAAGAATTTCTTGCGCCAAGAAATCCTTTTTTTCTGTGTAAAAAAAAAATGAAATTTTTTTCCTGTCTAAGTCACTAAAAAAATTGCTTATAAAATTTACATCTGATTTAAAAAAAAATAATTAAAAAGTTACCATTTAAATCATCAACAACATTTTCTTTTCCTACACACTATTTTTTAACTTCCCGCTAAGAAAATTGTAAATTTTAAAAAAAAGGGAAGTTATTGGTTTCGGTCCGATTTTCGAAAATCGAATTTCCATCAGATGTCGACGTTTTGAGGTCCTAGGAAGCTATTCTGACTAATTTCACGATGGACGTCCGTATGTGTGTGTGTGTGTGTGTGTGTGTGTGTGTGTGTGTGTGTGTGTGTGTGTGTGTGTGTGTGTGTGTGTGTGTGTGTGTGTGTGTGTGTGTGTGTGTGTGTGTGTGTGTGATCTTTTTTTTGTCCGACTATATTTTTGGAACAAACCAACCGATTTGAAGGTACTTGGTGGCAATCAAAAGGGCTCACCAAATTTTAGAATTGATTAGATTTTGGGGTAGATCGGTCATGTAGTTTACGAGTTTCACGAAGAATAAAAATTAAAAATTTTTTTTGTTTTTGGTTTATTGCGTATAACTTATAAACCACTTGCCCGATTCACCTCAAAATTTCATCAGTTTTAAGTCTTGTAAAGATATCGTCGGACAAAAATTATAATTTTTCAGTGAAGGTATATTTAACCGGCCTAACAAAATTTTGAGCTCGAAGAGCTCAAAAATTTACAAGTAATAATGTTTCCGAGCTCCCTGAGCTCGAAAACAACGGGAAATTTTGGGGCTGGCCCGCAGGGTCAGGCGGTTTTCAGATTTTGTTTATGGATTCTATAAACAAACTAGTTTTCATATTTATCTAATTCTGTAGTAAAATAATAAAAATGATAAATACCTTCTATCAAAGGTTGCTTGTACAAAGTCCAATTTTTATTGTCACCTTCACCATCAAAAGTGTTTATTGTTTCAGCCTCTTGCCAAAACGGTGGTGCGTAGTCAGTGAATGGATTCAGCGTATACATAGTTATCGTATCGTTATCATCAATAGATTCTTGACACAAAAAATACGCCAATAATAAATCTTGTTTCCATAATAATCCAAGTACTTTGCCAGCATCAGTACAAGACTCTTCCGTAGTGCCAAGAATTACAAAAATTGACGAGATACTCCACGTAATTGATTGTTTCAATTTACCAATAAGTGCTTCGAGTTTATCAATTGAAACCACTGATAATATATACGATGGGTAAGAGTGATAGTTAATTTGAATTTTAGTCGGTTTATAATTTTCGTCAATTACTATTACTGATAAATTACTATCATCAGCACTCCACGTATTTTTAATTCGATGCATTTCATTATCCTCAGCTAAGTCAGCGGTTATGATAATCGAATTAAATTTATCGTTGAAACACATTCCTAGTAATCGTCTCTGTTGATAATAATTAAAATCACGTAAGTTAATTATACATTATTATTAATTACTAAAAATATAAAAGAAAATGATAATTCAAATCACCGCATGATCATATAGATGTGAAGATGAACTTCCTGATGGCTGTTTGACAAAATTTATACCACTGCACATAACATTAACAATAAATAAACAATAAAAACAAACAATGATTCGATTAGTCCACAGAATTGGGCTCATTTTAATCATTTATTATTTTTGAGTATAGAAAATTAGAAAAATGATTGCAAACTTGTTATGCTTGCAGTGATAAAATTCAGTTATTTTCATTGCCCGTACTCAGAATAATTGGAGTTCAAATATTACACATTCGAATAGCTAAAAGTCAAGGCTGCGAATGAACGATACTCGTTTTGCGCATCAGATACTGACTTATTTGTTGCTCATGACAATTGTCCTGGTAACGCAAAAAATAGTCTATGTCTACGTTTTTTTTACATACCCCGGGAAAAAGACACGTCATGTAGGTCGCCCGGCATAATTTGTTTCCCAGAACTTGCAAATTTAATGTTCCAACAGAAATAAAAGCCGCTTTTATATTCCTAGCTGGCTATGGAATTGCATTTACTTCACCCTCATTATCTTTATTTTTTTCTAATCTTTCATCAGTTAGTCTGCTTTATGATCCGGTAGTAAAATTCCAATAATAACAATAATTCATGACATGCACTCATCAATTGTTATCACGCTTCGAATTTATAAAGCCAAATAAAATATTTTTCAACAGTTGAAATTTATTTTTTACAACTTAATTATATTTATAATTACACGTTAATATACATTTTAATCAATACGCAGATTATTATTTTCATCAAGTAAATTAATCAATCCGTAGACTTATAAATTTATCTGAGGTAAACTACACGGAAAAAACAATATAAGTAGTGGCTACTCTCTGGATAGTACTGAGTACATGGAAAAAAATGATTGACAATAATTCTAGTTCAACTTGTAATTATTTATGTTATGTTCAATAACTAATGTCGTTTCAATCAGTAAAATTATGATTTTACTATTTAAACTGCTGTTATTAACAGTTAATCGTTGAAGTTTACTGCTTGACTATTTAAATTTACTACTTAAACCTTAAAAATCTACAAGCCACTTGTAAAAAAAAATGCATCTGTTATTCATTTCTTACGTTCTACTCCATAATATTTACTAATTTTCGGTCTAGGCGCGCTGTTGATGAGAATCTGAGTATTATTTACTGATACTTTTTTTTCCGTGTACTATTCCGGACAGTAGTGGATATAGTCTAGATAGTAGTGGATACTGTCTAGATAGCATACAGTACTGTCTAAAATTTTCTTACAGAAAGTACTCAGTACTACCCCAAAGAGTTGCCACTACTATATTGTTTTATCCGTGTACCCCATCTCTATTTCCCGTAAAATTCAAAAATAGTAATTTGATTTTTAGCGGAGACAGAAATTCCCTGATTAGAAATTCGATTAAAAGTTTATTGGAAATAATCGGACGCATTATTATGTGTAATCTATGAAGGCCAAAGCTAATTATCAAACTCTAGAAATTAAAAATGTTCGATTTTAACATAAATTTCGATTCGTGACCTTATAAAAGAAAAAATTTTTTATTTCTTAGGCTTACGGATATCTGTAGATGTTACCGAGTATTGTTGAAAAAAATAATTTTGTTGAAGAAAATGAATATCGTTTTGTATTCAAATATAAGGCAATAAACTCAGTACCCGATCACT
Source organism: Microplitis mediator (assembly GCF_029852145.1). Lineage (NCBI taxonomy): Eukaryota > Metazoa > Arthropoda > Insecta > Hymenoptera > Braconidae > Microplitis > Microplitis mediator. The sequence continues at coordinate 20,762,867 of NC_079973.1, read as the reverse complement.
TATGTATTTGTATATCTATATTTATTAAATTTAACTAAATATAAATATACTACACGGAAAAAAATAAACTTTAAAAATTACTATTTGAAATTATAACCCGGAACCCGGTTGTCAATATGGGGAATTTTAACATTCAAATAGTAAATTTTATAATACGTGTCGTCTATTTTCTAAGTATCAGTTACGATTTTTAAAGTTCAAATAGTAATTTTTTTTACATAGACAATAAATTTTAATTTTAGTAAATGAAAAAATTACTATTTAGAATGATGGTATTTACTGATCACTTTATCATTATATTACTTGTCATTCTCAATTTATATAGTTCATTTTTTTCCGTGTAATACATGAGTGATCGGGTACTAGTTTCATCATCGGGTACTGGGTCTCTTACACTGTTAAAAATAATTTGAAAATTACAATACAAAAGGAATTGAATTTTCATAACTAGATATTTGAATTGTATTTTCAATAAAAAAAGCTTCAAATTTAATACACGTAATTTAATAATCAAGCTGGTATTTAAAATTAAAAAAAAAAATTTGAATTTTAATAAACGTACTTAAAATTTATACTTGTTTTTTAAATTTTCAAACCAAGTATTGAAAATTCTAAGACATATTGAATTTTGATAATTTCATTTGAAATTTCATAATACTTATTGAAAATTCAAATGCTTGTATATGAAATTTCTGCGCGTGACGTGCTGCGCGTTCAGTAATCAAGGATTGTGTAGTGAACCTATAATATCTGTGTGAGTAATGTGAGAGGTGTACATCAGACTTTATTATTGTTAAGTTTTTATTTCCTCAATAATATAAAGTAAATAAAACTTTTGACTGAACTGAACATCAGTGACAGTGTGATAAATGATAAAATGACCCAGTATTAAATGTGATATACACTGTTAAAAAAATTGTTTGAATTTACAAAACATTGTATATAACGCAATAAACACATACAATTGTGTTTGAAATTTCATTGTAACGATCGTATAGAATTTAAAATACACGCTTTTGAATTTTCAAATAAACGCTTCAGATTTTCAAATACATTTATTTAAAAATTAAAAAGAAAGTATTTGAAAATTAAAAAAAGAGTATTTGAAAATTCAAAAAAACGTATTTGAATATTAAAAAACTTGTATTTGAAAATTCAAAAAGAAGTATTTGAAAATCTAAAGTGTTACTTTGAAAATTCAAAAACATGTATTTTAAATTCTATATGAAATTAGTAATGAAATTTCAAGCACAAATGTATGTGTTTATTGCGTTATATACAATGTTTTGAAAATTCAAACAATTTTTTTAACAGTGCACACTCAGAAAAAAAAACTGAACTATCTTTGTTGCACTCGCAGAGTAAATGAGAATTTTAAAACAATTTTTGTCGGAGAAGAATTAGAATTTTTGAAAATACGAAACTTTTAGCCCTCTGTTAAGGTTTTGGGTCCATTCCGAAATGCGCTGCGAGCAGGTGTAGCGTAGCGCTTTTCGGAATGCACCTTTATTAATTATTCTTATTACTTGCGCGGTAAATTTAAATATTTGAAAAATAAATTATTAGAAATTGGAAAAAACTAAAAATCGTATATCAAAATAAAATGGCGGCAGAATATGAGAAAAGAATATTTAAAAAATTAAAAAAAAACACTTAAGTGTTTGAACAAACCTTGGCGGGGAAATAATATGCAGAAGGGTGTCCTAACACACTTGGAGATTTAATTTAAATTGCTCCAAGTGTATTGCAGCTAAAAAAATTTGGAAAATCCAAAAGTGCACGACTCGTAATGCTCATATATTATGAAATAATAAATAACAATAAAAAAAATGGCGGGGAGTGCGAATAAATTTAAAATATATACAATTCTCTTTCATTAAAACTTGTCTTGTTTTTTATTATGTTATTATTTTTTTATAATTATAAAAGAACTTATTCAAAATATCTCGATTAATAACAAAAAAAAAAAAAATAAACGTAAATAAAAACAAAAATAAAAAAAAATTAAATTGAAAAAAAATTCAGGCCTACCAATTAGCAAAAAAAAACAGCTGTTCTAGGACGGTAATGCACAAGCGCCCCTAGCGGAATAAATGTCCGTATAATGTATAGATATATCACCATCCATGTTAGTTTTACATAGATATATAGATATATAGTTATACAGCCTTTTTTATTCTTTTATTAATTGTAATTAAACGACACTGAGTTACCTAGCCATTTGCAATAGGAGACCTACAATTATTTCAAAGAATTTTTTTAAAAAAAATTTGATTCAATTACTGCATTTTTTCGCAAGTTATCGTGTATACGGGTTTCATACTTAACGGACAGGAAATTTTTTAAAACTATTTTTGATGTTTTTTCCGTTTTTATTCAACTAAATAAATTTTTGAAAAGTATGGAATTAATCTCCATTAAATTTTCTTCAAAATAGTATGCAAACCATCTTAATTCCGTAAACTAACAAGGGTATAATAATTGATTAGTTACCGAAGTGAGGCGAAAAAAAATTTTTCGATCGTAAAGCACGAACGAGTCGTGCAAAACGTCACTTAACTGCTATTTCCCACCAGACGATGCCAGATGAGTTTGCTCAGGAACTTGGAAGATATCAGCATCAGCAATTCGCAACACTTAACACTAGCACCGATCACTTAACACTTTGCACTAGCACTGATCTCTTGACTACACCACAGATACTTTGCACAATTTAAATTAATGAAAGATAAATTTTACAATCCTGCACAATTTTACACGACGCCACAATACTGTATTTCTATTCAAACGTAAAGGATTTGTACCACTACTGCCATTGTCGATGATACTGACTGCCGCTATTGGACCGCCAGTTGATACAAAACGATCGACTTTGCGATTCATCGACCGCCCCCACTTTAGCAAACATTTGAACGTTGAATAGTGACGCGCAGAAGCGCCACCTTAGCGCGAAATTTCAAAATTGAAATTCAATAATTTTATTAAAATTTATTTGGGTTAATAATTATATTAATCAGACTAAAAAGTATACTCGAAAGTTTCTATTTTCATCAATAGTTTATTAATTATTTTTATTACTTGCGCGGTAAATTTAAATATTTGAAAAATGACATCAGAAAATGATACTGAAGTTAGCAGACGTCTAATAATTTTCGGATTTTTTTTTCACCAAATCAATAACAAAAAAAAAATATTTGAAAAAATCGCACTTGTAGTTTTTAAAATTTTCTTCATGTGCATATTTTTAGTTTTTTTTTTTTTTTTTTAATAATAGGAAAAGAATTAAAAATCAGAAATCAGAAATCAAAATAAAATGGCGGCAGAATCAGATAGAAATAATTGAAATATAAAAGAAAAAAAAACACATAAGTGTTTTGCGCAAAAACTGCAGCACCACATTTCGGAATGTACCCTTTAAAAAACGGTAATGACTCTATTTTAAGTTTCCGGTTTTGTCCGTGAATTAGATTTAATTGAAAATCAAGTTGAAGAAATAGTGAGTATCCACTGATTCGCAGTAAATTCTATTAATTTTAGAGAATTTCCCGAACATTCTGAGTCTATTTTAATAATAATTCAATTTCACTGCATTTTTATTTTTGACTTTATTTGCATCTCTGCAGATTAAATTAAATGGATTCAAATGTTAAGAATTTAATTACAACAATATCTATGTCTCATTACTCGAACTTCGGATATAAAAGTCAAATATTTTAATAATCAATGAATAAATTATCGGTATAAAAAAAAAATTCCTTTGTTACCAACAGACGTAATAAGAAAATGATAGAATACTATAACCAGATGACTCTCTAAATATTTCTGACAATATATATACTATAAAATTACATTGCCAAATGAAACCTAACCATAAAAAGGCAGTGTAATTAATTTGTGTACAAATAATTTATAAATTTTATAAGTTTGCTATTATCTTAGTCAACAAATTTATTATTTAAATATTTGTTCTGTTGAATTGAAGAACAAAACTTACAAATAAATAAATAAAAATGGCACGCGCACGTGATGAAGAATTAGTAAAAGCCTTCAGTGAGTTACAAGAAAAAGTAACAGATACAGCACAAAAAATAAAGTTAGCGGATTTGCAAATCGATTCACTCAAAAGATCTAAGCAACGGTCCGAATTAACAATCGCCGAAGTTGCTAATTTACCAGCAAATACAAAAACTTACGAGTCCGTTGGCAGAATGTTTTTACTTGACGACATCGCCAGCATTAAATCGGGACTCCAGACAAGGATAAAAAACGCCGATGAAAAAATATCAACTCTCGAAAACAATAAAACAAAATTGTCACAGAGCTTGCAAGAGAGTAAGGACAGTATCCGTGAAATGGTTCAGCAGAAGCAGAATAAATAAGCCGTCAAATGGAGTTAATTAACTTAAGATCAATCCATCGAGTCATCATTTCATCTCTCCATCAATAGAAGAATTTTTTGAATATAAATGATCCTGAAGTTAACAGACAATCAGCAATTTTTTGATTTTTTTTTAAAAACAAGTCAATAAAAAAAAAACTAAAAATATGCACATGTAGAAAATTCAAAAAACTATAGGTGCAATTTTTTTTTATAATTTATCGTTTTGAAAAAAAATTCAAAAATTATTAAACCTCGGCTAACTTTAGTGTCATACATAAATTTAAATTATCAATACATCAATAAAACTTGTCATTAAAACTTGTAATAATTAAAATATTAATTAATAATTATTAATGTTTCATTTATTTTGGCGCTAGGAATGTTACATACAATCTAAATCACTCAACACTTGTAATTTGTTTTTTCTTTATTTTTATTTGAATAAATTTCAATTAATAATAAAAATCTTCATGAAAACTTTAATTATCCAAAAATTTATCACGATTAATTATAATAATATTTTTTTTTTATTTTATTTTTTTCCTTAATTTATAGAAAAAAAAAAAAAAAAAAAAAATTAATCAAACAAAGATAAAAAATAATTAATTAAACATTGAAGATTTTAATTTACAATGTAAGTCAAGATATTTTTTTTTTAATTAATAATTAATAATATAATTAAAAAGTATACACAAATCTTGCAATTAAATATTTTTCAATGAAAAATATTATTTGACAAATTGTTAAAAAGATGATACAATTATCATGTAGGAGGGATGTTACTTTTTTAAAATAATGAATTTCATTATCTAAATGTAAATCTGTTAATTGTTAATTCACATGTCTAACATATTAATGCTATCTATTATAATTAATTCAATGCCTGATGGTTTTATAACTTTGTTATTATTTATTAATTTTTTTTTTCATCTAAGATTGTATATATAATAATAATTATAAAATTATTATTGAATAAACAATTGTACTTAATGCATTGAAAATAATAATAATATTAAAAATAATTATAATTAATAATAATTTTAATTGTAATAATAATCTATTGCTTATAAAAGTTAAAGAATAAATTATACTGCTCCTATTAATTACAATTAATTTTTATTTTTTTAATTAAATGCAGTTGTTAAATTCATTTTTCAAATTAATGACTTTAATTTTGTATCGAACGGTTATGAATATCAAGTTAATTCATTTATAAAAAGAAAAAAAATCGAGGCTTTTATAGATTATAATTCACTATAAAGACGCGTTTTTTAATTGTTAAATATATAAAATTGTGGTATTGTTTTTTATTATTATTTCATTCATGTGATTGTTTTTCTGTTAATAATCGACGCCAAAATTTACAGATAATAAATACAGGAGATGTGATTTATTTGTTTTACTGGTACGTATTTTAAGTGTAGCGTTTTTTTTTTATTTTATTTTATTTTTTTTTTCATTACTCTTAGGTCCTTATCTAGTGAAAAAATTCAACTAGTCACTGTGACTTTAATTAACAAAAATAAAATTACAGCCCGCGTAAAAAATTCACTTGATCATTACTAATAATAGTTAATCGTCGTAATCTTCATATATCATTTATTTAATATTGGGTATTTATTGTTGACGGGCCTTGTTTTTTTCCTTCCCTTTTTCTTCTATCAATCATTTGCCAATTAGGTCGAGTTAATTACATTTAAGCTGCAACAAATGTTGATCATTAATATCTCACATCTTATAAAATTATTTATAGAAATATATATAAGACTGTATCAAATAAAATTATTTTTTTTTTTTCTGTCCCATATAAAAATTACGTTGCATGTAACATACAAAAATTGGAAACCAAGTGGACCCACGAACTCAATTACAAAACGCGCGCTCGTTTAAAATAGATTTCCCATTTAAAGAACATGGGAAAATTTTTTAAACTGAAATTTTATAACTCGTTAACGGATCGATAAATTGAAATGACCATAGCATATTTTTGTAGAGAATCAAATGCTCTACAAAAAAAGGTTTCTTATAATTTTTTGATAAATCTAACCGTTCGAAAGTTATTATTTTACAAAAATTTCAGTTTTTTTTGCAAATAATTAATTTATAAAACTTGTAATTTTTGAACTGTGAAATTAAAAAATTATTAAATGACATACTTTGATTACAAAACAAATGATCTACAAGAAATGTCTTGTGACATTTTGCCATAAGACTGATAGTTTTGCTAGAAAAGTAAAAAAAACGATCAATTTTCCAAAAATTTGAATTTACGCTTAAATAACTTTTGAACGGTTAGATTTATCAAAAAGTTATAAGAGACTTTTTTTGTAGAACATTTGATTCTCTTCGAAAATATGTCATGGTCATTTCAATTTATCGATCCGTTAACAAGTAATGAAATTTCAAAGTTGAAAAAAAATTTTCCCATATTATTTAAATTCGAAATCATATTTAAGTGAGCGCGCGTTTTATAATTGAGTTGGAGGGCCCAACTTGGTACGCAATTTTTCTCATGTTGCATTCAACGTAATTTTCGTGTGAGATCGAAAAAAAAAATATCGATTGTATTCGGCACAGTCTAATATATATTGTAATTTTAATTACCTGTAAAACCTTGAGGTGGTTGTCCCGGTACAGAATATTGTGGCCTAAAGTTACCAAAGTTAGCAGCACCAGCAAAAGTAGCTTGTAATTGACCTCCAGAAAATCCTGCTGGGAATTGTTGAGCCAGTAGTGCAGCTTGTCCAGTCTGATTATTGGCAGCACCAGGTGCTGTAGCAGCCAATCGACTAAGAATTGACCGTTCGGACATTTGAAGCCGCTGTGCAACTGGTGGTATACGTGCAAGTGTTGCAGGTAAGCGACTGACGTCTGATTTCATGTCCGACAACAATTCTTCCAATTGATTAAGAACTTTGTGCAGTACTGCATTAGCTGGTTTATTTCCAGCCAAACTTTCTTTGCTGAGATGCTGATGTGACTCTGCAAGACACTCAACTTCCGCAAATCTAGCGTTCAAACTCATCGCCGGGTGATTTGGATCTTGAGTTAGATTGAGATACGCAGCTCTCCTTAATTGTTCTTCAATAACCAGCGCTTGCTCAAGGAGCTTGAAACGCCGTGCTAGGAATTTATTTTTTATTTCCAAAAAGTTGCCTTTACCAACGTCCATTTTAAAGGGTTCGTTGATGATAGCAAATCTAATGTCGTTCTGAATGTCTTGCCAGCGGCCGTATCCGTGCGTGACAATACCAGCCAGAAGCCAGTAGTCGTGTCTTCGGTGCCAGATTTCATACTCACGACCAGGTACCGCGGCTTTTTCTTCATTCAACCAGAGTGTGTGTAACTCAGTGAAACCACCGTCAGCAATATTGAACATAAATTTGCGCTTAGGTTTAACCTCCGGCTCACTCTCTTTAGTATCTTTTTCTTTATTGCTACTTTTATCATCTTTCTTTTCCTCCTCATCGTCATCTTTGACAATGACAACATCTTCATCAGCATCAACACTAGCTTTCTGTTCACTCGAGGTTTTTTCTTCTGGCTTAACAGCATCTTTGTCATTCTTACCGTCACTTTTATCTTTATCTTTATCTACTGATTCTTCATTTTCTTTATCCTTTTTGGCCTCATCCTCCTTATCTTTATTTTCCTTATCATCCGTAACTTCTGTCGTCTCTTTAGGATCTTTAGTTTCGTCTTTATTCTCCTTCGGATCCTTATCTTTCGTCTCATCCTTGCCGTCTTTACCGTCAGCAGCGTCAGCTGCTTTGGCATCAGCAGCCGTTGCTGAACTCGCGATAGGCGTAGGCGCTGGAGTTGTCGACGCAGACGTTGATGTTGCCGTAGAAGTGGGACTGGGTGCTGTTGAAGTCGCAGGAGTTGCATTACTGCTGCTTGTTGCAGTTGTACTTGCAGCTTCTGGAGTAGCAGCTGTTGTAGTGGCAGCTGCAGTCGCTGACGCTACAGTAGCTGCAGCCGTTGTAGCTGCCGCAACAACAGCAGCAGCAGCAGCAGCATTGGCATCAGTTTTAACTGGCTCAACTGGCTTACGAATCATCTCCGGCATCGAGTAATAACCATTTATGTGTTCAAATTCTTGTACTTTTTTACGAATCAATGACATGACACCAATTCGAGTGAGTACATGCTGACGACTCAGACCCTCACGTGGTACTCCGTCGGCGAATGTTTCAGCGTTGTCTGCACCAGGTTCACACAGATGACGCATGAAGAGTGACACGTAGGCCTTGAAGTTCTTTTCCGATTTCCCCCGTAGGTCTCGCACCAACCTACAGATTAAAGCAGTCCTAACTACAATTCTCGCTCTACTTGTAAATTTTACTATATCATATATTAATACTTAAGAATTAAATATAAATCATGTTACTGGTCAACTAACCATTGCGAATTGAAGGCATCTTGAGGCGGCATACCGTAACGCATTATTGCATTTAAGAATGCCTTTCGTTGTCTAGCATTAAAGCCAAGTACCTATAATAAATTAAAAAAAAAAAAAAAAACAGAGTTCATAAATAAATAAATTGATGAATAACCCAAGTAGCACAGTTGACTTTGTGACATCTATAGCATATCAGTTTTTAGGCTATTTTTTGACATGATAAGGCATCAACATGTTGACAAAACGATCAGAAATTTATGTCACCGAAAAAATATCTACTCAAAAGGTTTGACACAAGTGACGACAAAAAGTAAATTACAAATAGAGGTACAATAAGTCATCTAAACGACTTTTTAATTGACATAAGACAGGAAAAACAACACAAATTTTCTCTGTCTCCGAAACCAACATCTGTATGTCTTATTTATACCAAAAAAAGTGACTGAGACTAAAAAAAAAAAAATGTATCTTATCCTTTTAAAAGACATCTTAAAGCTGCCTCTGTGCTACTTGGGAAAAAAAAAAATATTTGGATAATCCGAAAGTGCACGCCTCGAACGCTAATGTTATATTTAAAAAAATTGAATTTTAGAAACGTTTGAATCACTCGGGTTTTTTTTTCATAGAAATTTCCATAGTAAATTTACGGTAATAAAAGTCAACAAAAAGAGTGATAAGGAGAATGTTCCTAATAAAAATGGCTGCAGTGTGTTTGTTTACATGTAAAATTGCTGGTTTTAAAAGTAATAATTTATTATAAAAAAATGAGAAGGACTACAGTAGTGATTTTCGATCAGAACCTTTGTTCCATAATTCTGAAGACTGTGAAAAAAAATTAAGTCGTTTCATCAAATCGTTCTCGAGATATCCGTACCAAGACTTTTTTTTTAACCACAGATAAATTCTTTTTATTGAATTTTTTTTTATATTAATACGTATCGGACAACTTAAAAACAGTATCAGGCTTATTCATTAGTGTTCCCTTCTTATATTGATGTGCTTTTCATAACGTGTAAGTGTAGTATAAAAATAATATATACAGTTTAATGTGAGGAAATCGCGTGACCTTGACAAGTCGGTCTCTGCTTCGCGTTTGAGGCGTGCAAAAATAAATGAGTAGCAATAAATAATTAAAAACATTAATAATACCTCAATATTTCCATTAACACGCGCAAGTAAAGGTGGCAATGGCCTGTCTTTCTCATCACGTCGTTCCAAACGACGTCTACTACGACGCGACAGCAAGTCACCGTCACCTTTCTCATCAAAGTCATCATCCTCCTTGTCATCATCACTGGGTGCACTGAAATCGCTATTGTAATCCGACAAATTCTCTTGCCAAGGTTGATCGTCGCGGGCACCCTGGTCGCCCGTCACACCACCGTCATTGTAATTGACTTGTTTCCTAACACGTTTACCTTTGCCGAGTGTTCTCGCCATGTCCTCTTGCTGCTGTTCGTAATGATGCCTGAGCAATTTAATCCAGTAAGCTGGGTCTGTATTCTCAGCTTCCTGTTTTATAATTTCCGTGTCAGCTTCTTCCTCAGTTTCACCTTCTTTAGTAACATAAGAGGCAACTTTAAATGAACTTAAGTACTCATTTGCCCAATTCTCTTTTTGCTCGATACCCTCTTTACTACGATCGAGCAATTCAGTAACAGCTTTGTCGTCATAATGAATAGCTTCGTCTTCTTTACCTTCTTCTTCTTTGAACAATTCTTCAGTACCAAAACGCAATATATCATCTAACTCTTGTTTACTGAAATTAGCACCTTTACCACCCATACCAGGTCTTACAACTAAATGTGTAAGCATCATCTTACGTTTGGCAACTTGGGTAACACGTTCCTCAACGGAATTACGAGTTACAAATCGATAAATCATAACTTTATTGGCTTGACCGATTCTGTGTGCTCTACTGAATGCTTGAATATCATTGTGGGGATTCCAATCAGAATCGTATATTATCACAGTGTCAGCTGTTGCTAAATTAATACCAAGACCACCGGCACGTGTTGACAGTAAAAATACAAATTGTTGAGCACCTGGAGCATTAAATCTATCAATAGCCTCTTGTCGCTGTGTACCCGTTATATTACCATCTATTCTTTCGTATTTATAACCTTCGCCTTCCAAATAATCCTCCAATATATCCAACATTTTCGTCATTTGTGAGAATATAAGAACACGGTGTCCATCATCCCGTAATTTTTTTAACATTCTACTTAAAAGAACTAATTTACCAGCTGCTTTAATCAATGCCGTTCCTTCGTAGTTACCATTTGGACCAGTTGGTGCTTCTTGTGATGCCGCGGGGAATAAGTACGGATGATTACAGCATTTCTTTAAATCCATCATAATATTTAAGAGTGATACTTGTTGACCACCACCTTTTGGATTCAATGCTTCGAAGTTTCTCGTCAATATATACTTGTAATATTTCTTCTGCATCGGTGACAATTCAACACGTACAATAAATTCTGATTTACTTGGCATATTTTTTAGCACATCGGCTTTCAATCTACGCAACATGTGGGGCCCAAGCATTTCGTGTAATTTTTTAACCTGCTCTTCTTTTGAAATATCAGCAAATTCATTCTGGAATGCCGACAAATCGTTGAACTTGTCACGACACAGGAAATTCAACAAGTGGAATAATTCTTCAAGATTATTTTGCAAGGGTGTACCAGTTAGTAATAATTTGTAAGCAATGTTGTAAGATGCTAGTAATCTGAAGAATTTCGATTGATTGGATTTGAGACGATGAGCTTCGTCAACAACCAACACAGCCCAGTCGATAGATCCCAAACACGCTGAATCAATAGAAATAAGTTCGTAACTCGTGAGCAGTACATTAAATTTAATTGACGATGAACGTATTTTAGATGCGCGACCACCTCGTACAGCACCTTCTTCAAATGACAATTCGTTTTCACGAATAACAATACGACTGTCTTTATCACCGACATATGTAACGCAGTAAAAATCAGGTGCCCATGTTTCAAACTCACGCTCCCAATTTATAATTGTTGAAAGTGGAACGGAAACAAGGAACGGCCCTTTACAGTGACCTTCTTTGTACAGCGAATATAAGAATACAATTGTCTGTATAGTTTTACCGAGACCCATCTCGTCGGCAAGAATAGTATCGATACCTTGACCCCATGAGTAACGCAACCAATTGAGACCTTCTAATTGATAAGGATGGAGCTGCATACCAGTGACGTCTAAGTAATCGGGCTGACGTTCGAATTTTTTCTTCAAATCAGTTGTAGGTTTGTCTGGCGGCGGAGTGTATCGTTTTGGCTGTCGTTCCTCGTCATCAATTAATTCCCGTGTTTTAGATTTTTTACCTTTACCTTTTTTGCCCTTTCTCGAGGTATGTCCGTCAGCACAATTTGCCGCACGTAAATCCAAATAATAATCTATAGCTTGTTTGAATCCCGGGATATCGGCATTCTCATCTTCCCAAGTTGCCTGATCGTATCCAAGATCACGCCATTTAACTAAATATGTTGCGCGTCCGTCTCTCTGTAGACGATGATTGATAACGCGATGTATTATCAGCCACTCGGGTCTGATACCGTACTTGAAGAAACGATCTTCTAAGTTATAACTGTCTTTATTTTCAGCACAATCGCGCTTGTTACGTTTTGAACGTGAATCACTTTCGTCGAGTGGCTCTTCTAGTTTTGGCGGTTCATCCATATCATACTTACGTGAGTAATTACGAAACATGAGAGGATGAAATACATCAAGTTGTAATTCACTTATCCAGTCACAATGCCAGTAAGACATTTCAGCCCATTTTACAAAGAACTCACGCATTCTCCGTTGCTTTGGAGCAGCTTTACTCGTTGATGGCTCTTCTGATGGACTCTCTGGACACTCTTTCCATCGCCATGTCAATATTTTCGATACTTTACCCATTATCGGCGGACAAGAGCATCGTGGACATTTCCAATCACCATCAGGAATTTCTGACAACGGTGGATTCAAACAGTGGGTGTGATAAGCACTTGTACAGCTGTCGCAACACAACAATTCACCGCCGTCTTTACATACACGACAGAACTCCATGTGTTCATCGTCATCATCAGCGGCACCTTGAAGATCAACCAAACAAAAAGTATATTAATATATTCACCCTTGCGTGAGAGAAATAAACAAGTACTATAACACAACAATAAAAAAAAGAACAAATAAAAAAGACCAACACACAATGGAGGGGCCCTTCTTTTCTCACGGTAACAGACAACTAATGAGGTGGATCGAGGGAGAGGATTTTTATCTAAGATACCTGTAATACCTTCGCCTTCGCAGTGCGGACAGCTCCATTTTCCCTCTGGAGTCTCTTCCAGCTCAGGCTCCAAACAGACCAAGTGATAAGCACGCGGACAAGTGTCGCAGAGAATTATTTCACCACCTTGTTGACATACTTCACAGTAATCCTGGTGATCAGTCTAAAATAAAATAATATATCGGTCATTCTACATGTCGGAAATTTACTAATAATTCATGACTCGATATTTCAAGTCATCCGTTCGATTTAAATATTTTTTTACACTAAAACAATAAGGCAGAGCTAAGCATCGAAGCATATGCGTTCTCTATTGGAGGTTTAGCTATTAAAGACCAATGATTATGAGAATGTAAAAATAAATAAACGACAGCTATGAACGCATAAGCCAGGTAGCTTAACTCTACCTATAAACTTTCCTCTCCATCTGGGAATTTAGACGTCGTCTTCGTTTTCTTCTTCTTCTTCGACTTATTTCCAATCTTTGTCTTGGCCTTCCTGCGAACTGGAGGCTCAGCTGGTGGTTCTGCGGCCACATCTTCGCTACCCTTGGCATTACTTTCTGTGCTGGGCACTTCTTCAGCGTCTGCTAACATTTGCTCAAACTCTACGTCAGAATCTCGGTCAGAACCTGCAGCACTACCTTCTGCTTCTTCATCCTGGTAAATAAAAATTAATAAATGAAAATTTTAATCATAAATAAATATAAATGATAACAATTAATAGCAATAAGTACTTACAGAGCTTCCACGTTTACGTTTGCCCAGTTTTATTTTAAGTGTGGGTACTTTGGACGCTTTCTTGCCTTTCTTAGCACGGGAACCACGTGATTTTTTCTTGCGATCACTGTCCTCATCATCGTCCTCATCTTCTTCCACTTCTTGAATTGGCGCACCGCGATTTGGTCTAACGCTTCTGGTTTCTTCATCAGCGTTATGTGTTGACACTTCAGAATCTGGTTGTGTATGAGGATTTAATTCCGAGAAATCACGCCATTTAGCAGCTACCAACATCATCAACTTGGACATTGGCACCTAAAATAAAAAGTTTTCATTAGTTTTATACTGACAATGTATTAATAAAAATTCCAGGTAATTATAGCAAACCTTTGGATTCTCCTTCGCCAGAAGAGGTCGCACGTGTTGTTGAAACAATTTGTAAGTCGTAAAGTTCTGGAAATCGGCGTCAGTGTAGTCAATCGGTATATCAGTTAAACCGAATGTACTGCAAACTTCGTCTATCGTTGGCATTCCAGTGGCTGGTTCCTGCTGTACAGGTGTGGTTGATGTATGGCCAGATGATTTTCTCGATGATGATTTTCTGCTTTTGCGATTACTCGCATAATCACTGTCTTCACCAGCTCCTTCACCAGCAACTTCTGCTCCAAAATCGCTCTCCTATTTTCAAAACCAATTAAATTAATATTTCAAACATAAAAAATTAATTAATTTATAATAATAATGATAATAAGAAACGTTAATTACATCTCCAGAGTCTGATTTTTTCTTTTTCTTCTTTTTCTTCCCTTTTTTATCTTCACCTCTAGCTTTCCTCTTTTTTCCTTTCTTTTTCTTACGTTCCTCTGGCTCATAATCGTCATCTTCCTCCTGTTAAACATTTACATTTATTTATTTAATAAATAATTTAAGTCATAATAATTAATTATTAATTAACAATCGAGTAATAGAATAGTAATAGAATAGTAATTACAGGTCTTTGAGCATCCTCAGCATCAGAAGAACCTTCAGGCGGTGGGTTAACAGCCGTTACCTGAGTACTGCTCTCATCAACGTCTTCTTCCCCTAAAAATCAATAAAATTCATATACATATATTCTCTTATCGATCCTCGAAAAGTTTAATTAAACTTTTATTACAAACTCCACCGAATATTATTCCTCAAAATTAAATTTAGCTCATAAATAAACTGGGGTTCAAGATTTAATTTTATTTCCAGACGACAAGTAGAAATAAAATCCAATGAAAATGAAAAAAAATATTGTCATGACTTTTCATGAAAACATGAATGTAATTTTCGTGCTAATCCGCGTCCCATGAGTGCTTTGTATAAATGTGTGGCCGCCATTTTCTTCTTTGAAAGGGCGAACACACCACACTCTCAGTATCTGACAATACCATCTACTCAAACTATTTTCTTTTTCATTTTTTTTTTCTCATTAAAATTTTTTTCTTCTCATTTCAATTAAAAAAAAAAGAATAATTATTTTCAACATACGATTTTTAAAAAATCACATAAATTTTTTGAAACATAAAAAAAATTGTTATATAAATTAAAAATTTCATTTACTTTCCTAGTATCAACATATGAACTAATGAATAAAATTATAATTTTATTTTAATATAATTATAAATAATTATTAGGAATCTTGGTTAGTTTTAATTACAACCTCAAAGTACATGAGTGTGAATGTAGCAGACATCATAAAAATTTAAAACTATAAATAATTTTAAAAATATTTACAAAAAATGCACTTAATAATTTTAAAATTTTTTAAATGTGCATTTTTAAAAATTTTATTTCATCAATTATTGAGTTTATTTATTAATAATTTAAAATTGGTCTGATGTCTGCTACATTCACACTCATCAAAATACTTGAATATTTAAAATCTCAAAACAATAATAAATAAAAATATTTAAATTAAACCAAGACGCAATTAACTGCTGCTTTATTGCAAAATAATTAAACCAGTTTATAAAAAAAAATAGAATTAATAAATTTTAAATCGGTATCCAAACGACATAAACGTGATGGTGAACCGACTAGCTTATCTGTTATCAGTGAATACAAATAATTTGAAATATAAAATAATTTAAATAAAAATCAACATAAAATTAAAATATTTAGTAAACGTGGAGCTTTTACTACAAGCTAAATACTCTCGAACCTTCTAATAATAATTAGTAATAAATAATCCATAGTAATAATAATAACATTAAAAATATCTAAATAAATATTATTACGAAATAAACCGACAAAGTTGTCGATAAAATGCACCAGTCAACTATTTGACAACGAGCAGAGAGAAAGAGACAGCGTCACACAAAATGACAAAAAGATAGGCTAATTAATTATTAAAAAAAAAAAATTAAGTCTTCCATCACTAAATCCTCGTATCCACTGGCATGCTCTCCTTGAAAAAAATTTTTAAAAAAATGAATCAGTGGATAAAAGTTTAAAAATATAAAAAGTTAAACAAACGAATGGAAATATTAAAAGATTGTAATAATGAAAAATTGCACAGGACCAATTGACATGGCAGCCATCGTACGAAAAGCGCGCGTCCTCCCCTAGATGATATTGTCCGTGCAAGAGACCGATACTTTTTCCGGTAAATATTTAATAAATGTAATATATATATTTATAAACTTACCCGCGTAATTATCTTCAACTTCCTCGTCAGAAGCCATCATCAATGCGTGGCTCAAATTATTAACAAATATAACGTATTATAATTTTTAACAACAAATATTAGTAAGAGTGGACAAAAAACGAGTAGTACACAGCGCGGTAATGGTTACTACATTAACATTAACCAACGTTACTAGATGCCTCACGACTCGGCTCGCGCTTGGGTTTCAGAGCTTCGGATTCATGTTCGGCTTCGCCGATCGCACTCACTTACACTCACACAACTTTATTATGAATTTCTGTCTGTGTGTGTTCGGTGTCTGGGTTCATGTGTATTTTCCCGGTGACTACGTCTACATACACGTCGCTCTTTCATATATATACATATATATATCCTTCTATCTCTATGTATCAATCATATTATCTCATTCTTTCCTATGAACAATTTATATTCTCCTTACACTTTTTCATCGGTTTTCTCTCTTACAAAATATGTGTTCCCCCACTCTAGCTCTTTTTTAGAGGTACCCCCCCCCATCCCTTCACCATCACCGAGTGCCATTTACTTGAAACTGTTCACTTACACAATTACAAACTATTCAACACACGTACATTCATAGTTTTATGAATATATGTATATAAAGTATAACGAAAAAGACGCCTAGGGAAACTATTTTTACCCCCTCCACTTTTTTACATACATATATATTTATATATGTATATATGTGCATGTGGGAGTCCTTTACCCTTCCTTTCATTTTTTGGAAAGTACAATTGGTTCAGTAATTTAAATTTTTTCTATGGCTGGAATAAAATTCAAATTTTTAAATAAAATAAATAATTAAATCATGATTTTCAAATTATTGATTAACATAGAGATGATTTAATTTATGGGATTTTGTAAAAAACGTCCTGAGTTTTTGAAAATAAAAATAAATTTTTTGGGTCACTAAAAGTGCACCTGGAGCTACATATGGTTTAAAAAAAGAACGTAATAAATATAAGAAGTATGAAGATTTGATAAATGGTATCTAAGATCTAACGGGATTTTTTGTTGCAATGAAAAAAGGAAATATTGATCTACATACTTCTGTTTGTCTTTTATTATTTAATTATACATTTTTACTTAAAATTATGTACATGATTAAAATTTTAAAGCATGGATTTAAAATCCGTATGATTTAAATTTATTTTTAAAAATCAATAAATTTAATAAATTAATAATTTTAATAACACAATTATTATTTAATATTAAGTGTCATGTACTGGAAAGCTTTACTTTCTATGGCATAAAGAAGGAGCGAGCGATTTTAATTAAAATTTATTATTATTTTAATTTTATAATAAAGACATTAATTGGAGTACTTATCATTTATGTATAATATTTCATGATTTATATATGTATACAAATAAAATATAACATTACTTGGCTTTAAATACCTTCTGATATAAGTCTTTTATTTAAACGATTAAAAAATTAATAAGTCAAAAAAAAAATATATATATGAATCTTAATATATGTAGAAATAAAATGACTGATGTAAACGTAATAACTGGCATAATTAAACAACAATAAAATCTAATTATCTTTATGACAATAATAATAATAATAAAGAATTTAAAAAAAAAAATATCTCAGACATAATCGACACCGAGTACACTCAGTCCTTTAATTTTGATGGCTTCAGACACAGCTCGCTCTAAAATATCTTGCTGTTGATCGCCATCGTCATTCTTATCTACACTCCAATTACTATTATTACTACTACTAATATTATTATGTTTAATTATTTTATCATCAAATGATTGGAATGTTCGCGGTTTAATTATTTTAGTGGATGATGTTGCTGATGCTGAGTTTGAATCATTTGATTCTGATGACAATTCAACAGCAGGTGTTATATTATTAGTACAATTAATAGGACTTGATATATTGTAATCATCATCACTGAACCAATAATTATCATTAGTAGTAGAATGTGAAGAAAAATTAGTATTAAATGAGGAATGTACAAGTCCATGATTACGTATTGCCATCATGACAGCATGATCTTCCATCTCAGATTCACCTGTTGATAATCTCAACTGTATACGTTCTGTTGGTGGTGTTAATATGTATGTCTCCATAACGCGATTTATTGTATTGTCAACGGATCCCATATAGCAATGCTTGTCGATTTGATACTGATGATAACGTTGAAACTTTTCACGGTTCAGTAGTTCGTTGTCAGGTTCCGCTGAACTTGAATCCTGAACCAACTGATGAATCTAAACAAAACCAGTATTATAATTTTTAATTATTTATAATGCAAGTGTTTAATTTTTTTGTAAGATGTCAAAGAGATGATTGTCAACCCTTCAGCACTCTCGTGTTTTTTAATGTCTCGCTTACAATCCCAAGAACAAAAAAAAAATTGTTGACTTTTTTGTTAAATTTAAAGTAACAATTTGTTGTAATGCAACTAATTGTTAACTTAAATTAAAAAATTTTATTTTTTTGTGCCGCTTGGGATACAGTGACATCCTATAATTTGAATGATGATCCTGAAGTTAGCAGACAATCAACAATTTTCGGATTTTTTTTTCAACTAATTAAAAAAAAAAAACTAATAATATACACATGTAGAAAATTTAAAAAACTGTAGGTGTCATTCTCGGAAATTTTTTTTTTCTTTTAATTTATCCGTTTTAAAAAAATAAAAAAATATTTGAATAGTGTCCTGTGAGCAAAATGGACTTAAGGATGGGCAGTACTAACCGAATTTTACTTTCCTAATTATGTTTTAAATAATTACGTCACTCCAATAAAGAAAATCATCCGAAAAATTATAAAAATTGCCGTAATAACAATTGATTAATAAATTAAATTCAAAAATTCAGTTCATACGGCCCAGCCTTGGCGGGAGTGCTGACGTTAAGAATTTGTATTTCAAAAATTTATAACAGGGTAGTGATTTAAATATTATAAAATTCCCTGATTATTCACTGACTAGAAAAAACATCTGACTATTTTTAAAATTCGTAATTATAACAAAAAATAAAAATGTATTCAGCAGTAGTCTTATTTGTCGATGATATTCTTAATAAATAAATTTACAAAAACATACATAATTAATTTAATTACTACCAATTAATCAATCAATCAATCAATCAATCAATCAATAATTAAACATTACGCCAGTAAGTTGATTCACTTATTAATGAAGTATTCAAATTTAATTACCGATTGTCCATCATCGTTTTTATTTAAAAAATTAACACACTGTCTCTTAGGAGGAGCAGGACGCTCATGATCTTCAGTGTCTGATTCTTCGACGTCAGTGGCCATTATACTAATAAATTAAACACATAATTAATATAAAGTAACAATACATCAATAACTTACAATAAATACAAACCAATTAATACGTCAAAATATATATATTTATCTTAATAAAAATATATATTTATTTAAAATAAAATTTCCTGAGATTCTTGATCCGTGAAAAAATTTACTCCATTTTAGTATCAGGAAATTTTTTATAATTTTATAAAAAGTATTCTGTCGTGATGTTACAGTTAATAATAATCTGTAGAGTGAAAGTAAATGTTTATAATTAATTTAAAATCATTAATGTATTTATTTGACAATAATAATAAACATTTATTGTTGAGAGAAAACGTCAATATAACAGAGGATTGCACGCACCCAGTAATACAGTTTGACAAGCATCAAGATGGCGAGTTTAATATAAAAAAAATAATTTCCATTGTAATATTATTATATTTAACATTATTTATAATATTTAAATAATAATTATTATTACTAAGTGTCATATTATAACCTCAGTATTAATGAATGTCATAATCAACAATAATAAAAAAGACCGGATATTAATTTTTTAATGATTGAAAATATTATGGTTTTAGTTTTCGATATAAAAAGACACTCGTTTGAATTCGGTGGTACCAAAATGGAGTCTATTTAGTAGTAAAGGCACATGTGTGTTACAGTAACTAATAAAAAAATTCATTTTATCACATATATATTATATACTGTACATAATATAGACAATTACAAGTTTGTTATTTGACATTTAGCAACAAAAACACCCAAATAATTGTTATATTGTTATTTTTTATTTTAATTATTTATACCGTCTCATATAATAAACAATAATAATTTATAAATAATTACATATTATTATTAAAAATATTTTTTAATTAGTATGGCAGAGTGTGGTGACTATATAAGAAGTAAATTTCCAACGATTGATGATGAATTGTATCATTATGTTGAAAGTAATGTCATGATGTATAACCTAAATAATTAACCTTTGACAGTTGGGTTACATTTATGAATAAATGGGTAAAATTATTTGAATTTAATTTTTTTAGGTATTCTTGACAGTTCAAAAGATGACTTTGAGGATGGAGATGAAGTTTATGAAGCCATTGGACAGGTTTTGCATGAGGTAGCTGATAAATCTGAAAACGAGGTTAGGTCTGTAAACATTTTACTTATTTATTATACTATTATTTATTTATGGGAATCATACAATTTTTCATGATACTGAAGTCAGCTGACATCTAATAATTTTTTCAATTTTTTAAAAACGGTAAGTTATAAAAAATAAATATTTAAAAAAATTGCACTTATAGTTTTTTAAATTTTCTGTGTGTGCGTATTTTTAGTTTTTTAAATTGATCTGTTGAAAATAAAGATTTCAAAAATTATTAATTGTCTGTCAACTTCAGCATTATAATTTTTCGGATGATTCTGAAGTTAGACAATTAGCAATTGTAGGATTTTTTATCTACGAGTCAATTTAAAAAACTATCGGTGCAACTTTTAAAAATATTTTTATTTTATAATTTGTCGGTTTTAAAAAAATCTAAAAATTATCAGACCGGCTTTCAGTATCATTTTAATGATCTTTTAGGATTTTTTTTTGGAGCAAATCAATTACAAAAAAAAGACACTAAAAATATGCGCATGTAGGAATTTTAAAAAACTACAAGTGCAATTTTTAAAAATATTTTATTTTTTTATAAATTATCGTTTTTAAAAAATTCAAAAACTATTAGACATCAGCTGAGCTCAGTATCGTTTTAATGATCCTAGAGTTGGTAGACAGTTCAAAATTTGCGGATTTTTTTTTTGAGCAAATTAATTACAAAAAAAAAAAAAAAAAAAAAAAAAATATATGCACATGTAGAAAATTAAAAAAACTTCAAGTGCAATTATTTTAAATATTTCATTTTTTATAAATTATCGTTTTTAAAAAATTCAAAAAACTATTAGACGTCAGTTAACTTCAGTATCATATCATTTTCTCGGTTCTCTGTATCTTCAAAGTTTACAAATTTAAATACTCACATATCTTTCAATTAGTTCATTTAATCCGCCGAGTTTTACATCAGATTGTCTTGAAAAACATCAGGGGATAGAATTAAAATTACAGTTACTGACTTGAACCTTGAATCTTTGATTGAACAATAGCGCTGATAAATTATTGTATTATCAATTTCACATGATAAATTATTGTAATTTAAAATAACACAATTATTTACTACTGTAAGATGGGTCGTGTCGTGTCTATCTAAAGTGTAGAAAAATAAATTGCATACTTTGAATAATTTAAATTAACCAATAAAAAATGTGTCATCAATCTACCAGTTCCGCTCCACTAGTTCATAATTATTTTATTTATTTATTTATAGAATTGTTAATAATATATATACTTTTTTGTCAATAGGCAAATATGCTGCAAACTGTTGGAGATGTTGAAAGGTGAAAACCTAAAAAATGGTGATGATAATTTGAGGGAAAAACAGAAAAATGGAGTGAATAAGGTGTTGAATGCCCCAGTTAATTTGGGTGCGATGGCTGCGACTTTGGAAGCACAAGTTGAACAGATTAAAAGTATATGGGTTACAACTAGGGATGATACTATGGTAATTTATTTGAAGATTATAAATTTTTTGTGTTGCTATAAGGTGTAGTTTTGTTTGATTTATTAATATGCTCGGTAATTGCAGAAAGTTGATGCTAAAAAATTGGAGAAAGCTGAAGCAAAGCTCCAACAAAAGCTAGACAAACGAACGGGTAACGAGTCAACTAATAATGCCAAAAATAATAACGCAACTCCCTCAATAGAATTGGCATCTGCGAGTCAAATGATGAGTAAAAAAGACAGTCGTATGGAGAGCAAAGGGACGACAAATAGGGCTCAAGATATCAGGATTGAAAACTTTGATGTTGCTTATGGAGATCGAGTTTTACTTCAAGGAGCTGATTTGACGTTAGCTTATGGTAGACGTTACGGTTTCATTGGACGAAATGGTTTAGGAAAAACTACACTGCTTCGTATGATATCTAGGTGAATTACATTTTTATTTACTAAGTAATTTTTGTTGCGATAAATTTAAAAAATGAAAAATTTAATAACGTTTTGTTAATTAGTAAACAACTGAGAATACCTTCACATATTCGAGTATTGCATGTAGAACAAGAAGTAGCTGGCAATGAAACGTCAGCACTAGATTCCGTACTTGAGTGCGATATTGAAAGGAGTAATTTGTTGAGCCGCGAGGCTGAGCTTCAGGCACTTATTGAAAAAGAGGGAGGTAAAAATGACGCGATTGATGAAGAACTAGCAAAGGTTTACGAAGCAATGCAGCATGCGGAGGTTGATAAAGCTCCAGCTAAAGCCAGTGCAATATTATCGGGTCTTGGTTTTACTGTCGAGCGACAATCTTGGCCGACAAAGTCGTTTTCTGGTGGTTGGAGAATGCGTCTCGCACTTGCAAGAGCACTTTTCTCGAGGCCTGATCTTTTATTACTTGATGAACCCACAAACATGTTGGATATTAAAGCAATTGTTTGGTTAGAGAAATATCTTCAATCGTGGCCTACGACATTGCTTGTTGTTTCTCACGACCGTAACTTCTTAGATACTGTAAGTTTTGTTTGTATTTGAACTTTAATTATTATTGTTTACTTTTACTATCTTACACTGTAAAAAATTTGCGGAGTGAACACGGGTTAAATCCGGAGTGAAATTTACTCCGAAGGGGAGTTTATTTTAATATTAAAATCCCGAATCGGAGTGAATGTGGGTGTAAATAAAATGCTGATCACTCCGAGATCCGCTGAAAAAACAAACTTACCACTTACTCCGTATGCGAAGTGATTTTTTTTTCAACTAGAGTGAATTCGGATTTGAATAAAACTCTAGATTCATTTCGGATTTTTTACAGTGTACTTGACAGACTCATTTATTTATTTACTGTTGATACTCAGGTTCCAACGGATATTTTGTACCTGAAAGCACAAAAGCTTGAAGCATACCGTGGTAATTATGAACAGTTTGAAAAGACAAAGGGTGAACGTGAGAGGAATTTGCAACGAGAGTATGAGGCGCAGCAAGCTAAGAGAGCCCATGTACAAGAGTTCATTGATCGGTTTCGTTACAATGCTAATCGAGCTTCTAGTGTACAGAGTAAAATAAAAATGCTGGAAAAACTGTTAGTAACTTTTAATTAAAATGTATATTAAATTAAAATTTTAAAAATTTATAACTATAATTATAATGGTCTTAATTTTACAGGCCAGAGTTGAAGGCTGTTGAGAAAGAGACTGAAGTGACACTTCGTTTCCCAGAGGTAGAGCCACTCAGTTCACCAATACTTCAACTTAATGAAATCATGTTTCGTTACGAAAGCTCTCCACCTAACGAATACGTTCTGTCTAATGTCAATCTCACTGCCTCGCAACAGTCGCGCATTTGTATTGTTGGTGAAAACGGAGCTGGTAAAACAACATTACTAAAAATTATAACCGGAGCTCTGAGTCCAACCCGCGGTACCGTACATCTTAATCGTAATCTCAAGTTTGGATACTTCAGTCAGCATCATGTTGATCAATTAGACTTGGGAGTTTGTCCTGTTGAACTTTTGCAAAATCACTTTCCAGGTAATTTTAAATAAACTAATAATTATTAATGGCAAATAAATAAAAATATTAATAAATAAAGCGGCAGAGTGGCTCGGGCGATCACCAAAGTTGAGTAGCATTGAACATGAATGATACTTGGCTGGGTGACCGCTTAACCACACGTCGGGCTCGAACGATCGCTAATCTAGTGACTTGTAAATAAACTCAGGATGAAGATCTAGTGAGTAGTAAAGTGAGAATTTTATCGATCACTAGAGCTTCGTCCGTGCAGACTGTACTGGCATGGGTTTTCTCTGTGGTTTCCTCATGCCGCTGCACTTCCACCGCAAGATGAGGTGTAGAGTATTTCGTAATGATGCAGTACAGTAGGCGCAAGTTAAAAGGGAAAAGAGCTAGGGAGAAATGTTAAGGAAAACTTTGTAAAAGGCTGAAAAAACCGTACAAATATCCTGATAGAAAGACTTTTTGGTCAGAAAGTTGATGTCAATTAGTTGTGATCAATTTTACGACAACTTTCAGCTTTTGTAACTGTTGACTACAAGTTGTTACTAACTTTTTAAGAAAATTGAAGGCAACTTTCCTTCAACTAATGGAATGCTAACTTTTACCATCAACTTTCTCAGAAAGTTGGCAAAAAACTGACGTCAACTTATGAAAATGCCAATTTTTGCAGCCAACTGGTGACAAGTTGCTGCTGCAGATTCTCGCTAGCTTGGCTATCAGGGTAATAAAATAATAATAATAAATAATATTTTAGGAAAACCGATTGAAGAATACAGAAGGATGCTTGGAAGTTTTGGTGTCAGTGGTGACTTAGCTTTACAAACAATAAACTCATTGTCTGGTGGTCAGAAATCAAGAGTTGCATTTGCGCTAATGTGTGCAGCATTACCAAATTTCTTAGTACTTGATGAACCGACTAATCATCTTGACATTGAATCAATAGAAGCTCTTGGTAAAGCTCTCAACACATGCCAGGTACTCTATCAATATTTATTATTTACTGACTTAATAATTAATTAAATTTACTACACTGTATTAATTAAAATAAAATAAACAGGCTGGTGTCATCTTGGTATCTCACGACGAAAGATTAATACGAATGGTATGCACTGAGCTATGGGTATGTGAAAAAGGTACTGTACATTGTATGGAAGGCGGGTTTGACGAGTACCGCAGAATTGTCGAGAAAGAACTTGAAGCATAGGCAATTTAAATTATATTTCTTACTCATCAATTTTAATAAAATAATTATTGATATTACGGTGCGTTCACACTTGTATTATTTATATACATATAAATATAATCATGATTAATTATTAATTATAAAATATTGTTCATTGATTTCTTGTGCTGCGATTGTTTATAATAATTGCGCATGAGAAAAACGCTAGTTAGTTTTTAAAAATAACACCTTTATATTTTTATGTCATAGCAATTGTGTACAAATTTATGTACTGAATTATTATGAGAATTAGACTCTTACTCAGATGAAAAGGAAAGATAGACGACGTCTAATAATAATAACAATAAAAAAAAACCAACAGTAATTAGTGTATTTGTTGCTCCTTTTCATAGAATTTTAATTTTATTTAATCTATTTAAATATATTCATATATAAAAAAAAAAAACTATAAAGTAACTTATTATATATTTTCTTTAGTTAATAAAGTTAAGAGTACATAAAAAAAATGCCTTACTATCACTTAATTAATTAATTAATTAATTATGCTAATTTCATCTTCATTAATTACATTTAATAACTTTAATTGTGCAAGACTTGACTTTTAAATTTGACTCAATTAATTTTAAGTTTTTTTAAATAATATATACAATTAAAAAAAAATTAGTTAATACTTTTATAAACTATTAATTAATTTCAAACAAATGTCAAATATTTATTATATATAAATACATATATATTAGGGTGGTCGTTAAAAATTAAATTTTCTCAGGCGCCCCATAAAAAGCTTCTTTTTAGTGAAAACATAAGGGGGGAATATGTTTTTTTTTTTTAAGTAAAAAAGAACACGTGCCTCAGGACGATCAAAATTTTTCGATACAATCGCGGTTTCTTTTAAATATCTCATGAAATATGCAGATTAAAGGAAAAAATCAGAGGAACGATTTTGTAGGAAATTGAATTCTTGACAAAAAAGGTCATGTTCATTTTTTTTAAAAAATGTGTATTTATATTATTTTTATTTGTATTATGAAGATATTTTAAAAAAACTTTTTTTAGATCTGATGCATTGAGCGTTTTAAGGATTACAAATTTTGAAAATAACATTTTTTTAAGTATATAAAAACTATAACAAGCATTAATGGTTGATATGTTACGAGTTACGAAATTGTCTGTATTTAATAAAAAACGTTATTTTTAAAATCCCTGATAGCCACACCTTGCTCAGCAAGTTCTGCAGTGAGACATTTTTAAATAACTTAGGAAAGTGTTGGATAGCAAACAGTTACGGTGAAGTTGACTTTAACTTGAATTCAATTTGACTACAAATGTTACTGTCAGATAATGACGTTATGTTGATTGAAAGTTTCACTTCAAATTGACGGCAAGTTTTTCTGTCAAATTACATTCAGATGATGGCAGCTGATCTGCATCAACTTGCACGCAAGTATTATCCAGCCAAGGTTTGCCATAAACTTGTCGTTAAGTTGGCTTCAGAATACGGCCGTAGCTCAAAGTTAACTTATAGTTAAGGTGGCTATCAGGGATTCGTAATCCTTTAAATGCTCAATTGATAAGATCTAAAAACGTTTTTTTAAAATATCTTCGTAAATACACATTTTATATAAAAAATGAACATGACCTTTTTTGTCAAGAATTTAATTTCCTACAAAATTGTTCCTACGATTTTTTCCTTTAATCTGCATATTTCAGGAGATATTTAAAAAAAACTACGATTCTTTTTACTTAAAAAAAAAAAAAAGAAATTCCCCACTTATTTCTTCACTAAAAAGAAGCTTTTGTCTAGGGCTTCTAAAAAAATTGAATTTTTAACGACCACCCTGATTTATATGTATTTATATATGTATATTTATATTTATATATATATATATATGTTTTAACATGCCGACGATGCTGCATTGTGTTGCCATTGCTTACCACCAGCAGATGCATTCAATTGAAAGTTATTGGGGCTAGAATTGTTCGATTGTTGAGGTGGTGCTGGAGCTTGTTGCTTAGCCGCTGTAATTTTTTTATTTTTAAATTTAAACAGTTACTTATATTTCAATAACTTTAATTAATATTTTTTTTCTAATCACATGCCGCTTAACAGTTGTATCTGCAAAGCTGAAGGTAGCCAGTAAAGAGTAATGTAAAGAACATATAGAAGACATGCCTTCTAATAAAAATAACCATTGGAAATTTATTAAATAAAATTTGTTAACATCCAAAAAAAATAATTATAATAATTATTAATTAATAATGCGGTTTAGATAAATTTATCTAGTGTTAATTGCGGAGATAAATAACATTAAGCTATCAATCCATGCTTTGAAGCAAAATAATAAATAACAATATTGGAAAAAAAAAAGAAAAGAATTAACTGTAAAATGGATAAGACTGACGTTTACGCGTAAACCCAAGTACAGACATTAATTGATTAGTAATCTCACCATTTTTACTATTGTAGAGTTTCGGTACTGCACGGAAAGGTTCAGGCAACGGGAAGTTGATGATTGAATGAAAACTGTCGCTGAATCTTACTTCTAGGTCTACGTTGTGGTTAATTGACGTTGTTTGCCCATTTGACAACGAAAGATTACGGGTGGGTGGAGTTGGCGGTAGAGGAGCAAGTCGTTGGTGGGTCAAATTGGAGCGATGAGGAGGCGGGGGAGGAGGGGGTGGCATACTGGGTGCAGATACAGCAACTCTATTCGGCGGTGGTGGTGGTGCCACTCGCGTCACCGGAACTGCTGGAGCTGCTGATTTTGAAGATGTGGGTGGCGATGGAGGTCGTGCTACTGGAGGTCGCAGCACACGACTCGGCCGATGTTGGGTTTCATTCAAACAATCCTGCGATTGGTGTAATGAGGATGGCGTCGGAGCAAGTACAGGTGGCGATCGTGGCAAACGCATGCTTTGAGCTCGCGACACACTCGTACCGCCAAGTAAATCCGGTTTTTTTGGTGGTGGATGTGGTTTGTGGAGTGTCGATGTACCCGGTGGTTTTGGCGCTAATGCTGGTTTGCCGAAGCTTCTGTTGGGTGAATCACTCGAGCTCTCTGCTGATGACTGCTAATTAAATAATAGTTTTCATTAATTAATTGAATTTATTATTGCAATTACTTATTATTATTATCAAGAGATATTTACTTGTGGTAATGATATTTGAGGCTTTTGAGCAGCAGGAGGTGGAACAGGAGGCGGTCCACGTTTCATTGTGCTGTTGCTGTTATTACTAGTATTATAATTATTAACAATTGGTGGAGGGTTTGATCCAGATAAAACTGGTAATGACGATGGTGAATCTCTTTCTACAATAGTACTACGTAACCCAGTAGGCTTTAACTTTGGCATACCACCAGCAAACAAACCACCAAGACCCATTGGAGCTGCACTACTGCTACTATTACTGCTGATACTGCTGTTACTACTGCTGTTGTTGATGGTATTACTGCCAGCAGTGTTTCCAGATGATGAATTAACTGCAGACGTTGGGCCATTCTTCACTTTACCTGTGAGAAAAAAAAAAATGAAAGTTACAAATTAATTTAATCGCACAACAAAACACTACAATAATAAAATAAATGAATGACAATTATATTTACCACTTATACAAGGCGCGCTCTTGTCTACTGTAACTGTTTTTTTTAAAGTTTTTCCAGATCTTATTGACTGTAATAATAAATTTCTGCCTTGGTCACCACCAGCTGCGCTGGCTATATTAAACGTCGGCGGCGGTGGAGGTGGCGGAGCTGACATTATTAATACTTATGTACCTAAAAAAAATGTATTATCATATAAATAATATTGCACACGTTTAAATATTAAAAAATTCAAATAAAATATTTAAGTGCAATGATACAATGACGCGTGACTCACGATTTGCAAGGAGTGCCTTTTATTTTCACCAGCATTATTATTATTTAAAACAGATTAATTTTCTTATCCACTTGACAAATCAATCGCGTGAAACATTCAACGATTTTTTTTTATTAATACATTGCATGTACCCACAACCAGGTCACAAATATAAATACATAATTAATAATAATGATAGCATATGACAAATTAAACACTTACATTATTAATGTCTTACAATTAAATGATTTAAAATAAAATTAATTACCAAATAATAAATAAATAAAATAAACCAATGGCATATTTACCTCGTACTGTAAATTTTTCAATGTGTCAATGGACCTTGACTCATCAAAATATACCAGCTACTTTTTTGCAGACATATTATTTGTAATATACTTTTGATACTACTCTAATCACTTTTTTTTCTATTCACTGTAAATTTAAAATATTTATTCAAATAAAATACCTGATGTTTTGATAAGTAAAAAATAATGATTTAAATTATTATCAAGATGTAAAAACTCACCCACGAGCTCTGTGAAGTGTAATGCGAGTAAGTAGTGCAGTGTAATGTGTGTTTATTTGAATTTGTGTTGGAAAATTACGACTAGAAATAGCGAATGTGTCATGTGTGTAGTAGTTGCTGTTGTGTAGATGACTGATGAGAAGTAAAAGGAGAGAGAGAATGAAAATAAAGAGAGGGAAGAAAAAAAAATGTGACATTAGCGCCAGTGCTTTCTTATTCGACCACGTACCAATACAACAACGTGGCAGTTCAGCTTTGACTTATGTTATATACTTTTTTATTATCATCATCATCATTACAAATATCATACATATATATTTAAGAATACATTTAAAATTAAACATTTGTCAATCGGTGTTATTTAATGTACACGTGTAACAATAAATTAATGATTAGTAAAACGTCAGTGACAAGGTGTTAGATAAAATTTGAATTTAAATAAAATATTATGTGCTGACTGAGTTAATTTATAAATATTATTATTTATTACGTTAAAATTTTCTACGACAATAGGTTATCATATGTGACAACAATGATGATGATTAAGCTAGAAATAAAACGATTTAATTATTATCTTTGATAGTTTTTTATTTTTTTCTAATCGTTAATTTAAGTGATACTAATTGTGATTATTCGTCTTCGGTAGAATTTTTTTTAAGGTAATTTATTTTATTATTGTTATTTATTTTTCATATGACAAATACCTAGTAAACTGTTTGTTTGAAAGTTTAATTATATGTTTAGATTTGTAATTTAAACTTGGGAAAAAATGAAGCGCAAAACAGAGAAACAGGATTCGGAAAATGGTCAGGTGGTGGAACAAAACGTAGCTGAGGATAGTGATGTACGTGGTGATGAAGGAAATATCGCATTGCTCCTTTTTTTATATTTATTACAAGGCATTCCATTGGGTCTTTGCAGTGCTATGCCAATGATCCTGCAAAATAGACATATTTCATATAAACAACAGGTAAAAAATTTTACAAATTGAATTACGGTAATGGCAATCATAAGTTGATTTTTATCTTTGACTTCGTGAGCATGAATGTAAGAGACGTGAGACAATTTTAAAATTTTAAATTTTAAATAAATGTCAATGTAACTGACAAGTGTCAATTTTTTTAATTTTAATAAATAAATAAAATTTAAATGACCCCGAAGTTTGCAGACAATTAACAATTTTTGAATTTTTTTTTCAACGAATCAATTACAAAAAAAAAAAACTAAAAATATGCATATGTAGAAAATTTCAAAAACTATAAGTGCATTTTTTTTAAACATTTTTTTAAAAATAATTTATCGTTTTAAAGAAATTCAAAAATTACTAGACGTCTGCTAACTTCAGTATCATAAAATTTAAATAGAATAAAAATTAAAAAATGCGTATTTAGATCAATGAAAGATCAGTACGTGATTTTTTTTTTAATTTTATAATTTTAATTTATTTATTTAAAATTTATAAAATGTCTCATGTCTTCTAAATTCACATTCATATTAATAAATAATGAAATTTAAAAAAATGCGCTTACTGATTTGTCATTGATCTAAATACGTATTTTTTCATTTTTATTCCATTCAAATTTTATTTATTTATTCAAAAATTTTACAAACTGTCAGTTGTCAGTTACATTCACTTTTAATTTAATGTTTCTATTTAATCATTACTTCATGTGAGTGTGAATGTAGCAGACGAGAAAATTTATAAAATTAAAATAAATAAATTACAATAATGAAATTTAAAAAATTTTTTAATTTTTATTCCACTTAAATTTTATTCATTTATTGCAAAATTTTTAAAATTGACACTTGTCAGTTGAATGACACTCATTATTTTATTTATTTTAAAATAAATATTTGATTTTTACTAAAGGTGGTAATTATTAACAGTATTAATTAAAAACACTTTATTTTATTTTATTTTATTATTTACTTAAGTTTCTTCAACACCTGAAAAATTTATAAACATTTTTATATAATTGTTCGATTGATTAAACAAGTAGAGCATTAAATTGTTTTAAATGAATTATCATGTCGGACATTTCTTATGTTGCCAATAATTTGAGCTTTTACTTTCATTTATTTGTTTTAATGTTAGCAGCCTGGTAACTTATTGAGTCACATTGATGGCAATGATAAGATTTTATTTATAAAATTAAAATTTTAATGCTGCTTTATTTAAAACAAATCTTGAAACTATATTTTTTTTACCAATTGCTGTATACAATTCGTATGATTAAATTATTTTTCAGGCTGAATTTAGTTTTGTACAGTGGCCGTTCTCATTAAAATTACTATGGGCACCAGTAGTAGATGCAATTTACTCACGTAAATTTGGACGTCGTAAGACGTGGTTAATACCTACTCAATATGCGATGGGTATTTTTATGCTGTATTTATCAGGATGTGTACAAGACTGGTTAGGATCAGATACTGAATCACCAAATATAGGATTACTTACGGTATTATTTTTTACACTTAATGTACTGGCAGCAACGCAGGATATTGC
Organism: Microplitis mediator; assembly: GCF_029852145.1. Taxonomy (NCBI): domain Eukaryota; kingdom Metazoa; phylum Arthropoda; class Insecta; order Hymenoptera; family Braconidae; genus Microplitis; species Microplitis mediator. The sequence continues at coordinate 20,730,395 of NC_079973.1, read as the reverse complement.
TGTTGATGGCTGGGCACTGACGATGTTAAAAAGGTAACTTCATATTTTTACTGAGTATTCTTGAATGATTATTACAGTTTTTAAAATAATTATTTCATTTTTAATTTATAGACAAAACGTAGGATATGCATCAACTTGTAACAGTGTAGGCCAAACGGCAGGATATTTTTTGGGTTACGTTTTATTTATTGCCTTAGAATCTCCAACACTTTGTAATAATTTTTTACGTTCAGAACCTTCTGATGTGGGAATCTTAACGTTACCTGGTAAGAAAACCCGATGGTTAACAGTCTTAATAAATTATACATACTAAAAAAATGACCATTCGGCATCCAAAATGGAAGTAGATTTCCAATTATTCATTTATTTTGAAGTTTTAAGATAAAATTAAATTGGAAATCAATTTTTTTGTTGACGTATTTCATGAATTTTCAGTTTGAAAATTGAATAAGATAGAACTATGAAATTTTGGTCATAACACAGAAATTAATCATGTAAATTCAAATCTTTATTGAAATTTAAATGCCCGCCATTTCTGAGCTAGTTGACCGGGTTTACTCATCTTCGAACTTCACCGAGATAATCGTTAATAGAATAAGTGTGCCCACTTTCATTAAGATTTGTTTATAATTGTAGCCACTATCCTCGCAACAAGGCGCGTTTTATTACATATATATTTATATATAAACTTTTGAACCAATGGTATTTTTGGAACCTACTTACCGAATTATAATAGACTATGGCGCAATTTTTTAAAAATTCCATCATAAAGACAAATGTAACAGATAGATTTCTATGAAATCTACTACTACTAATTTATTTATTTATTTATTTATTTAACGCATTTCTGCAATTTACAAGCAATATATACAGATGCTTTGGCTTGTTTATGATACATAAGTAAAAAAGAAAATTACACTTTCAATTTTTTGACATATTAATACTCTTTAACAATTATCACAATTATTAATTATTAATGAGAGTTTTAGCTGCCAATTTAAAAATGGTAATAGTACCTCCAAAATAATTTAAGTTTTCGGAATATTTATTTACCGTGTTTAAAAGTTTAAATTTGGGGCAATGTTTCACATAATTCTTCCCAGTGGTTGAAACCACCATTATTAATAATAATAATAATTTAATCTTTTTTATTTCTCAAGGATTTTTATATTTTTGGGGATGGATATTTATTGGCGCAACGACGTTAGTTGCTATAATGAAACATGAAGTTGATGAAAAACACACTAAGAGTGAAGATTTTTTTACAAATATCAAAGATGCTTATCACTTACTCTGGTGTACAATGAAACTACCTTCAATTAAAACTACAGCATTAATTTTACTTACTGCCAAGGTATAAAATAAAACTTAATCAAGATCCATTTTAATAATTTAAAATACATATTATATAATTATATTATTATATAGATTGGATTTTCTGCTTGTGATGCAGTGACGGGACTAAAACTTGTCGATGCTGGAGTACCAAAAGAAAAATTAACTTTAATGGCTGTGCCATTAATACCAATGCAGATCATTTTATCTTGTGTAGTATCTAAATATACCTCAGGACCACGTCCAATGGACATTTATCTGAAAGCAATGCCATGGAGGTAAGCTGATTTAACTTTTGCAATAACTTATACTTCATAATTAATTTTATTAATATTTTTAAATCAATAGACTTGCATTTGGATTAGTTGCTACTTTTCTAGTTTGGATCACACCGTCTTTCGTTACTGATGGTGAAGTACCACTTTATTATGTTATAATTATTGTTATGCTGTACGCAATACACCAGGTACGTAAGATTACTGTTTTTCTTTTAATTTGCTTAGTAAATTTATTAAATAATTTTAATTATTATTACCAGGTTGCTGCAACGAGTATGTTTGTTGCGTCAATGGCATTCTTTGCTAAAATAAGTGATCCAGCTGTTGGTGGAACTTATATGACATTTTTAAATACTTTAGCTAATTTGGGTGGGAATTGGCCAGCAACAGCAGCACTTTGGTTTGTTGATACATTAACTTGGAGATCATGCAGTACTAATGCTGATAATGATTGTAGTACTTCCGTAGAACGTGAGGTAAAATATTTAATTTAAATAAATTAACAAACTTATTACTAGGGGTGTGCGAATAATTCGAACTTACGAATTATTCGTTCCGAATCGAATATTAATATTCGATTCGAAATCCGAATCGAATAATTCGAATTTCCGAATTATTCGAAAGTTCCCGAACAATTCGAAAAAATTCGAATAATTCGAAAGTTCACGAATAATTCGAAAATTTTCGAATAATTCGCGAATAGTTCGAACAATTCGCGAATTATCGAAATATCACTGGATTTTCTATTGTTTCTAATTTGAATCCCATTACATCGTGTATCAAAATATTCTACTTACGAATAATAGTATACTTTTTGATTAAAAATCAATTATCCGGAGAAAACAATTGCTCAATTTCAATTTATGTTCATCTCTGTTAGTAACATAAAAAATCTAGATACTATTATTGGCAAGAGATCTTTTCAATTCATTTTGGTTTTTATAATTATTAATTTCCGTTTGAAAAAAAATAAATAAGAAAAAGGTTACACATGAAATATTTTAAAATTCTCGAAATTAATTTCTACGAGTTTTTTTATAGAGAATTTTAAAATATTTCATGTATAATCTTTTTCTTATTTATTTTTTTTTCAAACGGAAATCGATAATTATAAAAACCAAAATGAATTGAAAAGATCTCTTGCCAATAATAGTATCTAGATTTTTTATGTTACTAACAGAGATGAACATACATTGAAATTGAGCAATTGTTTTCTCCGGATAATTGATTTTTAATCAAAAAGTATACTATTCGTAACTAGAGTATTTGATACACGATGTAATGGAATTCAAATTGGAAACAATAGAAAATCCAGTGATATTTCGATAATTCGCGAATTGTTCGAACTATTCGCAAATTATTCGAAAATTTTCGAATTATTCGTAAACTTTCGAATTATTCGAATTTTTTCGAATTATTCGGGAACTTTCGAATAATTCGAAAATTCGAATTATTCGATTCGGATTTCGAATCGAATATTAATATTCGATTCGATTCGATTCGAACGATATTCGCACACCCCTACTTATTACACTAAAAAATTTTCGGAGTAAACGCGGATTTAATCCGGAGCGGGTGACCGTTTATTTATTTAATACCCTCGGAGTGAAATTTACTCCGAAGGGAAGTTTATTTTAATATTAAAACTCTGAATTTGAGTCAATCCGGATTTAAATAAAATCCAAGTCAGTCCGCAATTACTTCGGTGAAAAAACAAACTTCGTAATTACTTTGCATGCGGGATAATTTTTTTTTTACTCCAAAAAGAGTGACGGAATTAATTCCGATTTAAATAAAAATCGAGGTCAGTTAGAAATTACTCTGCTGAAAAAACAAATTCTGGAATTACTTCGTATGCGGAGTATTTTTTTTTTACTCCGGAACTCCGAGTGACGCTAATTCGGATTTAAAAAAAATCCGTAATCACTCCCGATTTTGTACAGTGTATTAATATTTTACTATAAATTAAATATTATTATTGATTATGTTTTCAGCAATGTGAAATTGATTCCAAAGGTACCTGTCTGACAGTACTCGATGGTTATTACATCGAGAGTATTTTGTGTGTAATCGTTGGGTTCTTGTGGTTCAGATGGGGTAGAAGAAAAATAGATTTCCTACAATTAAGACCAATGTCCGCTTGGAAAGTGATACCACAAAAAAGCTAACACTTGTTACATTTTATTTATTGTTAGATTGTTAATTTGTACCAAGTATGTCTTTACTTGTGTACTATTATTTATAATTAATTAATTAATTATTATTAATATTATTATTACAATCGTTCAATTTTAAAACCAAGTATGCAGAAAATTGTACATTATAATTAAATAATTTAAAAATTGAAAGAAGTTAAATATTAAGAGAATTATTATTACAGACGTGGTATTAATAGAGAATAAATAAATTATTTATTTCTTTCAATTTTTATTCTCCTGGAAATAATTGTCGACAATATTTATTTAGCACAATCTGTCAATTTTAAACAAAATGATATTTTTCAATTATTATAATTAAAAAAAAAATAAATTATTTAATAAAATTATTAAAAATTTTTATTCTTCCGTAATCTCGTCATTAAGAGAAAAAAAACTTATTTATATAAATTTAATTAAAGTTATTTATTCCACTTATTTTTACGATGGTTTGAAATATTAACTTTAACATCAGGTTTACTAGAAATTCTATATTTTGAATTTGAATCAAATTGCACCAGAGTACTTATCTTATCTTTATTTTTATCACAAGGCTCATCACGATTGAATAAAATTTTAATAACAACATCACTCGACTCATCTTGACAATTTGAATCTGACAATACTTGTCCGTATCCTTGTCCAGTATATTTATCATTATTATTATTTTGTGAATTTAAATCAACCGGTGGTCTGATATGATCATGAGCAGAATTAACATCCCATGGCTGCCGTGCATGTTCACCTTTGTTCGATATCGGACATGGATTATTTGCATCTTCCACAGCCACGACCGGGTCATCTGTAGCCTGAAGATCAGCACGTTCTTCAATAAATTCTTCATCAAATGGCTTCCTGAGAAGCATCGACCAATCTTGCACTGCTACTTCACCATTAATATTTAAAATATTAACAAACAATTCGTTAATTAAACACAGACTTATTACAATAAACTTCAGTGCGCATTGATACATGATGCGAAATTAAATTTTAAAACTTTACTTCCACAATCTGCAATCGATAGTTTCGTAATGCAATCATAGATCATTGATTATTGTTGTTTAAAAAGTAATAAATGTACTACTGGCTATTAATCTTACTAACTAGTAAACTATCGAAATAAAATAATGCTTTATTATACATTTTATATATCATTTACAATTCTTCAACAGTTTCATAAATACTTTTTTTTAGTATCAATAGGCCTACAAGACAATAATTTTAATTTATATAGCATAATATGAAGACAATTATTGTAATTGATATACATAATTTATAGATATTTCTAGTAGATAAACTGCATTGGATTATTTGAATTTTGTACGTTCAGCGACTGTTGATAATTTAACAATTTAATTTTTTTTTTAAATAAAAATAAACCAGTCTTCACAATGTACCAGCATGTGCTTTATGATTATGACAGTTGATAATATATTAATAATAATAATGATGATCAAATGGCTCCCTCTTTTTTTATCAGAAATGACGTCTCGGACAAAAAAATCTATTTTTTGGGATGTGCGAATAATTTGAACTTACGAATTATTCGGATCGAATTGAATTTAATAATTCGAAACTCCGAATTATTTGGAAATTATCAAGTTATTTGAAAATTTACGAATTCAAAAATTTTCTTTTTAATGACTTAAAAGTGTAATAGTTTTTCCAGTAATTCAAATTTTTGTCAGAGATAAATAAAGCTCAGACAAGAATATACGAAAAAATTATTTTTGATTACTTTAAAAACTCAACTCCATTAAATAAAAATTGAATATTTGAAAACTGATCAGAATTTTCTCAATTTGAACCGAGAAATTTAAAAAGTTACAAGTAATTCAAAAACTTTCGGATAATTGTAAAATTTACGAATAATCCGAAAAGTTACGAATGATTCGAAAATTTTTTTTTTGAATGAATTAAAACTGTAATATTTTTTCCAATAATTCAAGTTTTTGTCAGAGATAGATAGAGCTCAGATAAGAATATACGAAAAAATTATTTTTGATTACTTTAAAAACCAAACTCTCCATTAATCCGTCAGCACTCCCGTTATGAGAATTTTGCTCACAGGACACAATTCAACTTATAGGATGTCGCTGTCGCGCAAGCGAGACACTAAAAATCACGGGATGCTGACGAGTTAAATAAAAATTGAATATTTGAAAACTGATCAGAATTTTCTCGATTTGAATCGAGAAATTTAAAAAGTTACAAGTAATTCAAAAACTTTCGGATAGTTATAAAATTTACAAATAATTTGAAGTTTCGAATGATTCAAAAATTTCAAATTATTCAATTCGAACCCGATTCGCATACCCCTACTATTTTTACATTGATTACTATTGAGATATTTCACCTGATATATTTTGACTGAGATATTTTTGGCTGAAATGTAAAGAGGGGTAACCTGGTTAAATAAATATTACTGGGTAAATTTAACGATATGAATCGGCATTGAGAATCGGTTGTTTATCAGAATTCTTTTTAGACTGAGATAAACGATTCGTTTTAAATCTTAAACCAGAATTAACTTTACTGCGTGCTTGAGCTTGTTCTTCTTCGAATCTTGTCATGAGAACAGAATACGAATTAGGACCTGATGCTTCTTTGCTATGATGAATTCCATAGAGGAAGTAAATAAGAATTCCTGTAAAAAAAATTAATTAATCAAATTACTATATCATTCATTGATTACATAAATCTTGTGACTTATGGTTATGACATACCAATAAACATCCATACAAGGAAACGCAGCCACGTCAGTATTTGTAAATGACTCATAAGAAGAATATTAATATAAATACTTATTGCAGGTACGACTGGTACAAAAAGTACTCGGAATTTATCATCAGTAGCTGGGCATTGTTCGTGTGCTCCAATTACGAGTAAACAGGCGACCATAATCAATGAAACGAATAAGTAAAGTAAACTATTCCACCAAGATAGTTCATGATCAAATGGCGAAGTAAGACCGAGTAAAAGTACTGAGACACAGGAGCATCCAGCAATGTAGATTATTAATGCTGCAATTACAGCTGTCCCAGGCTCCCAGTTTCCAATAAAACTTGACAATTTAGCATAACGTTTTTTTAATCTACCAACAGGATTTACTTTTTGACATTCAATGAGCTGAGAGTCATCAGGTGATGAATCAGTCAGACTACTGGTACTACTGGTATCGCTGGATGATTCACCTTCATGTGTCTTTGTACTTGGAATAAATTCCGGAATCTCATTGCTAGGTCTGTATCGCAAAATAATAACACTCGCTGATACAATAGTATAAGCAAGAAAAGTACCGATGGACATGAATTCCACAAGGTGTGCTAAGTCAAATAGTAGAGCAATTATAGAACACAGAACTCCACTGACGGCTAAATTAATAATTGGCAATTGTGTACGTTCATTGACACGACCCAGGAATGAAAAGAGTAAACCATCACTAGCCATGGCGTATATTATTCTTGGTAATGAAAATAATGATCCAAAGAGAGTTGTTGTCATGCCGCACAGTGCTCCGATGCTGATGACATACTTTGCCCAGGTAACGCCTTTCGATGCGAATGCTTCGGATAATGCTGCCGTTGGATTTATTTCCCAGTATGGTACCACTAATGTCAGCATTCCGCTGAGAAGAATGTACCCGATTACTACTATTATCATTGAATATGTTGTTGCTCTTGGTATACTTTTGCTTGGGTTCCGCGCTTCTTCACCGCAGCTAGCGATTGAATCAAAACCGACAAATGCATAAAAACATTTCGCAGCACCTTAAATTAATTAATTAAATTAAATAGACTATTATTTTATAATCTATTTTTTTATAGATTTATTTAAATTTAAAATTACCTGCCATGACACCAGCGATGCCAAATGGCATAAATCCGTAGTGCTTTTCGTCGGTCCAATTACCCAAGCTCGCGTATTGAAATCCGAGCCCAACTACTAAGCCGATTACGCCGAGATTTACGAGTGTAAGGACTGAATTTAATCTTGATGATATTTTAACACCAGTTCCCAGGAGAAGAGCATACACAAGACAAAGTATACAGGCCAGTGGATCTGGTATATGTCCAAGTGATGAACTCATTTCATGACCAGCCATAAGATTACCAGTAAAATTGCTTAACGTTCCTCCTGCTAATGAATCTACATATCCACTCCAAGCTCTTGCTACTGAAGCAGCCCCTATTATTATCAATACAAAAACAAATTTTTTAGTACTTGCCCGAGTCAAAATTTAAGGCATACTTTGAACCTAAATGAGAATTGAAAATAGACCTACTTAGGCTTACATTACAAAGGCTTGAATTGAACCTACTTACTTATGGAGGCATAAATTAAACCTACATAGACATAAATCGTGAAACGAACGTAACTAGACTTAACAGAAGGAAGGACTTGCAAGGAATACTAGAGATAAAATTGTTAAATTCGCGGATTATTAGACAATTGATGCGATCGAGTCATCTCTCCAGTGGGCTAATGACACCCAAGGGTGGATTGGGTCCCACAGGCAGTCTGGGACTAACGGGGGTCAGTTTAGAAAATTCTAAGATTAGTAAAAAATTGCTGCGATCTAGCGATTTATCAGTAGATTAATGACACCTAGGAGTAGAATAGGATCTGGAAGCAGCCTGGGACCAACAGAGAGTGGATTCAAAAAATTCTCAGCTCGTTCGTTTCACGATATATGTCTGGTAGGTCTCGTTCATGCCCTTGTAAGTCTAAAATGATCCATTTCAAGCTTTTACAATGACTATGTCCTAAAAAGTCTAATGTAGGTTTCCAATGCTAACTAACTAATTAATTATTGGATTAGTTACCTATCATATGCTCTAGAATAATATTCCAGCCGATAACAAATGCCCAGAACTCGCCTAATGCCACGTAAGTATAAACGTAAGCACTGCCAGCTTTTGGAACACGGGCACCAAATTCAGCATAACAGTATGCCGAAAAAGCGGATGCTAATCCAGCCAACATGAAACTTATTATTATAGCTGGTCCAGCTATTGAATGAGCTACTTGACCAGTCAATACATAAATGCCAGCTCCCATCATATGACCGACACCTTTACAATTTAAATTAATAAATTAATAATTAAATGAATATAAATATCATTAATTAAATTTTTATTTACCCAGAAACGTCATATCGAAAGTTGTTAAGCATCTCTTCAAAGGCGTCTCCATTCCATCACCATCAAGACGCTTTATCCGGTTCATTTTAGAACAAATCCCAGACATCACATGTCCGAGAATCATTCTTCGAACCGAAGGCATTTTTATGCCTGAAAATAATTAATTAGGTAATAAAAATAAATATAATAAGTCTATTCACTCACAACAGCTGTTTTATGGTAAATTTTATTTTTAAATTTTCAAAGCTACAGTTACTCTGTATGAGTAAAATTTATTGAGACAAAGAGAAAAAGTGCAATCGTGGATTTTTATTTAAGTAAATAATTTTATTTATTTTTGTAACTCACCTTTCAGGTACTCAGTGTATTGATAGAGTAATTATTGATGAACTTGTCAAGCTATAAGCTTTTAGGAATAGATGAAAAAGTACAAAAAAACGTCTATTAGTAAGTGGGTGGTAGTTTCTACGCAAGCTCAAGTGTTTCATCGATTTTACTCATCATTGTCTACCGTGACATCCTTTTCTTTCATTCATATCTATTACGCTTATAGTAAAAAAAAAAAAAAAACAATTGTCCTTTTCATTTCATAAAATTATTTATGATTATTTCAAATTATTCATTTTATTCAAAATCATAGAAAATATCATAAGTACTTTCATTTAATAAAATTTGGAATAAAAAAAATTTTATTGGTAAAAAAATTAAAAAACAGTAGGAAAATATTTTTTCAAATTATTTATTTACACTTTTTATGTGATGAAAAAATATGAAATGATGATAAAAATAAATTTTGAATTTTAAATAAAATTAAAAAATTTTTTCGCTCAAAGTAGTTCGGAAAATTCCGCAAGAGGCAGCACGTGCAAGTCATATGTGTGACATGTGTAGATCTGCATTGTTTATATTTTGTTTTTCATATTTTTTAACAATTAACACAATTTAATTGTTGACAATGATATTTAATAATAGTAATAATAATAATTAATTTTATTGCAAAAAGTAAAAAAAATGTTTCGACAAATTTGTAATTTATGTCAAAAAGTTGAAGTTACTGCGATTCGTAACCTCCGAAAGTACTCGGTGTGTATTAAAAAATTTATTTTTTAATTAATATTTATATTATTGTCATTATTTATCAGTCAAAAGTATTACATAAAATAATAACAATTTATTTTTTTAAAAATAAAGTTGTCAGCAGCATGGAGGCAAAATTCAATACTGATGTATCCGGAAATAGACGAAGATGATCATGATACTCCAGAAATAAAAAATAATGATGTCATTAAACCAATAATACAGTGTAGAAGGAAAATATTTAATTTTTATCCAGGTAAAACATACAGGAAATTTGAAGACATGCCAATAGCATCTGGGTCATGGCACAATGCTAAATCTAAAGGAGATTACTTTACAATTTATCCTACGCTTGAGGTTTTTACTTTTTTTTTAATCAGCAATAAAGTATTTAATTATTGATACTTTATTTTAATATTTATTTATTCATGAAATGATTCATGAACTTGTCCCATGATATTTATGCAGTCAAATAGAACTAATGAATGAAAAACGCAATTACTATACACGTCATAGCTCACTTTTGAATATTAATCGAACAAAAATATATGGTAGAAAAATCTTTAGTGTAAAAGATCATTGAAAAACTATATAAAGGAATATTGATATAAATTAACGGGTGTACCGTAAACTGATCCCAACAATTTAATGCCACGACAAGTGACCCCTATAAATTGACACCGACATTTGATCCTATTGACATTCGGTTGAAAATTATGAAGATAAAGGTTTTGAAAATGATGATAATGAAAATTATGAAAATCTTTACGAAACTGATGAATTAGAAAATCAGTTGTCAATTGAACCGGCATTATGACAAGTCGCTCCAAAACCTCTCTATGCACAGACAACTATAGCACCTCTTTACCTAAAACATGTCTACCGTAAAATAAAACTATCCTTGAACTGATTACTCCAAAACATCTCTATGCAGAACAATTTTCCTCAAGCTTTACTCCAAAACTTTTCTATTCAATGCCAATACTATCCGAAATAACACTATTTATTATTGACTCAGCTTAAAGATCATCGGTAACTAAGAAAACATGATAGTTAACATGGAAATTTACGTGTTTTTTCAGTTACCGATGATCTTTAAGCTGAGTCAATAATAAATAGTGTTATTTCGGATAGTCTTGGCATTGAATAGAAAAGTCTCGGAGTTAAGTTTGCGCTTAAGGAGAGTTGTTCTGGAAAGAGATTTTTTGGAGTAATCATTTCAAGGATAGTTTTATTTTACGGTAGACATGTTTTAGGTAAAGAAATGCTATAGTTGTCTGTACATAGAGAGATTTTGGAGCGACTTGTCATAACGCCGTTGGACCAGTTGTCAGTTGGATCTAGTCTGTGGGATCAATTGTCGGGGATCAGCTATCATGAAACCTAATTAACGATATACGTGTACTCAAAGATGATTTTTTTATTGTAAATTTTTATGAAATTAATGAAATATATATGCTAAATAATCGCATATTTATTATAAAAAATTTACATATTAAAAGAAATTATCATCTATTCATACTGTGTTTGTTTGTTTAAAAATTAAAACAGTTTCAGTTGACAGCAGATTTCACTGTCATAAACATATTTATAGATTTTTTTATATAAAATTAATATGGTATCAATAATTGTTACATTTGAGTATTTTATGTTTATTAAAAAATTTTATTGACGTTAAAAATAATAAATAAATTTGAATCTCCAACATACTGCTTATAGTATCAATAATTATGGATTTTATACCTATTAAATATTCATAACTATAATTTATTAATCTTATTTGTTTTTTTAAGGAAGAGCAAGAAGAAGAGGCAGAGTTAAGAATAAAGTCATTTGATGATTTATGTATTAATGAAGGTTTAATTAAAAATCTTAAATTTTATAATATTGAGGAACCAACATTGATACAAAAACGGGGAATACCTGAAATATTAAATGGACAAAATATATTTATAACTGCTGAAACAGGATGTGGAAAAACATTGACGTATTTACTTCCTGTAATGAATCAAGTCTTAAAATGGAAAACTCTTGTTCAAGATAGGCCACATAATTCCCCACTCGCTTTAATTCTTACACCCAGTCGTGAATTAGCACATCAAATTGGTGTAAATTTATTTCTTATATATATAAATATATATAACTATTTAATTAGTAATTACAGTTAAACAATGGAGTTAAAAATTTATATGTATATAAAAATTTTTTTTAATAGGCCGAAGCAAAAAAATTGTCAATAAATTTAGGTATTAACGTAAAAACATTAAGTGGAGGTAAAACTAAAAAACTGATGCGTAATCCATCAATTAGAGACGTTGATATTTTAATTGGTACAATTGGTGTCATAAGTAAACTAACAACAGTAAAGATTTATAAACTAAACTACGTACGTCATACTGTAATTGATGAAGCCCACGCACTTTTTGATGAAACTTTTGAGGAAAAAATGCAATATTTTCTTAAAAGAATTAAAGTACATTTATTATTTATTACTAGTTCATGTATACATTTTTTAATTAATATCATTTAAAATTAATTGTAATATAATTGTAGTTTGGATTTGAACAAGTTGGTAATAATTTTCCGGAAAGCAGTCAACTAACATTCGCTTCCGCTACATTGCCTAAAACAATGCCAGAATATTTAAATAAATGTGTTGACGTACGTACATTTATTAATGAAATTATCGATTAATTTTATTAGAGGCCGTTCATAAAATACGTCACGCAAAATTTTACTCTTCCCCCCCCCCTCCTTCGTCACCCTACGTCACATTTTCTGCGATTCCCTATCAATATTACGTCATAAATAATTGACCCTTTCCATCATTACGGAAATCTATCCATAGAAATTTTTATATATTTAAAAATATGAAACGAATGACTTTCTATCGCAACAAAAAAACTGAGAGAAAAATTTGCAAATTTGTTTGATGAGCTGCGAACGTCAAGTTTCCTTAGACCCCCGACCTCCCTTGTCACAGTAAGCGACACCCCCCCCTGCCCCATAAGTGCGAACGTATTTTACAAACGGCCACTTGATGAAAATAAATAAAATGGTTATTAAAATTTATTTACTCGTGTATTAGATGGATTCTATTATTCAAATATCAACAGCTAATACACATCGAGTTCTGGTGCCACAAAAATTTATGCGACTTGGAGGATCACAAAAAGCACCAATGCTACTAAAATTAGTAAAACCACGTGCGCTGAGACGAGAACCAACATTAATATTCAGCAACGACTCTTCAACGTGTGACTTTATTTCCATATTTTTAAATCAAATGAATATAAAGGCAACAAATTTACATGGCTCGATACCAACCGAGGTACGCAACGGCAAATACAGAGCATTTAAAAACGGTGAAATCAGTGTGTTGTCGACGACAAATGCTGGTGCTAGAGGATTAGATACGATTATGGTTGATTTTATAATTAATTATGATTTTCCAATGAGTACCATTGAATATATTCACAGGTTCTTATTTATTAAATATATTTACTGTTGTATAATTTTTTACTTATAATTAAAATTTATAAAATATTATTTATAGATGCGGAAGAACCGGAAGAGTTGGCGGAAAAATAAATGGCAGAGTTATTAATTTTATAAGTAAACCACTTGAAATAGAAATGACTAAAAAAATAGAACGTATTACAAGACGTATGCAACCACTTCCGATGTTTGACATTACAGAGCAACGTGAAAAAAGGGAAATGGATAATGAAATTAAACAGCTTATAGCGCAGTCTTAATTTTGTTAAATTTATAAATAAAAAAAATTATAAAAATTTTGTTACGATGATAATTTTAAATAAAAAAATAAAAACCGGAAAAGAAAGAAAATAACTGATTGATTTAATGGCATTGAAACAAAGAAAAATATTTTTGGCAAGAGGAAATAGGGAGTGTACCCACCACCCATCCGCTCACTCGTTCATTCACTGAATCTACATACCATTACATCCGGTTTAAACACATGCCATACGCACTATCAACCGGTCAACTGAGTTTGTTTTTATTTTTTCCCCTCGTTACATAAAATAAAACAAAAATAAAAAAATAAAGTTTATATTAAAATAAACCTACACTTCGCTCATCCTATTCTTCTTTTATTTATTCCATCCATCTATTATTTATGAATTCCGAATAAATTCACCAGCGATAGTATCTCGAAAGTTTTTTTATTTTTAAATCCCATGATTTTAGAATCACCCATTCGAAAATGCGTTAACCAACAACTTATCCACCTCCGTCTTTCTTATTCTGATGATCACCATCACTATCATGATTATGATTATGATTATGATGATGTTGATGGTGTAATTAGTGTGGGCATCGCCGTAACATGTAGGACAGGGGCATCATTCTCTATTTAAAAAAGGAAATGAAAAAAAATATACTAGAAATGGCGATTAGAGCGTCAGAAAATTTATGAGATGGGAGCATATACGCAGTTGAGGTATTTATGCGACGAGGTGTGTGAAAAAAAAGTAAAGAATACATTTTCAAATAAAAAGAGAGAGGAATGAGTCACAGGGTTCGGAAATGCCTGGAATTGCTGACCAATCTTCAGAGCAAATATACCGAACGGTTTTGAATATAAATAATAGAAAATCTAGTAATGCGATTTGTTGTACGATACATTTATATTTACGTATCTACATATATTACAATGGAACCAGCGATGTGGTATAAGATATAAATATAAATAATAACTAAAGGGGATTAAACATTACAATAGAAGAGCGTAAAAACTTAACATTATTACCACACATACAAATAATTGTGTTGCCCTTTACTTATTTACTACGTCTCTGCCTCAAGTTTTATCGTCATCATCGTCACCGTGTAAAAAAGATTACAGACTATATACCATCATACATGACAGAGTGGAGTAAAATGAAGCGTATGAGCTCATATCAACTCCATACTACATACCATCAACATCAACGGCTCACATCACATCAGTCCTCACGTCTTCAGTACAGTCCTTCTTATTATATACTCATCAGAACCCATCAAAGCCACCTCTTGTGGTCCTTCTTCAGCACATAGATGATATACCAGCGATACTATTATATCCTATCCTACTATATATATATTACTAACAGCAACATCGGGAATCGGGCGTCGCCATCGCAATAGTTCAGTACTGCTACGGCACCAGCTCTTTCTCTCTCTCGTTTCTTTTCACCCCCGCCAGCATCGGCATCACCATCTCCACCGCCATCACCAACACCGACGAAACTTTTAAACATCGGTTCGTATTCGAGCTCAGTTGCACTCGTGAGCGTTCAAAGTGTCACGACGCTTACCTTCATCCTATTTTATTCTTCTCTCGTTCGTTTCGTTTACCTGTACTGTGATTGTGTATTCTTATTCTATTGAGAATTATATATATATGTAATATAAATATATACTCAAAATTACTGTACTCTTACGTACATTACGTACCGCGATCATTGTTAACTCCGTAATACAAATAATTAAACTCGTTCAATCGGATTTAATATCGCTAAATATATATTTTTTTTTTTGAAACATTTCTTAACATTTATTGTAATTGTAACGCAGCTGCCTTTACTACCACACCATTAATGTATACCTATACATATACATATACATGTATATATATTTACTACTCCATAACATAACAACGACAATACAATTCAAAGAACGAACCCCGTCAAGCTTCTCTTAAATAACTTTGCCAAGTACAAAGAAATTTTTTTCTCGGACTTCTTTTTTCAGTCCCATTGACTTTGACACAAAGAATGCAGGGTAAAAAAATTTTGTCCAAGTAATAAAGTGTAAGTGTATATACATATTGGAGTTAAGTGGATTGGAGTAGTATAGTGCAGAGTGGACAATTAAGTTTATATGAATGGTTTTTAAGTTTACAAGTGAAGTATATTTGTATGATCTAGTTTAAAAATATATGTAAATATATATACATACTGTAAAGCAGAGCAACAGTTATGAAATCAACGGACACGCCAGATCTCAATATAAAGTCCACATGTGCGCAAGTTATGTGTCGTCTTGGGAGCTTCAGGAATTTACGGACCAGCAACAGGCAAACGAAAATGTTATTGAAGCCGCGTAGGAGGTAAACATTTTAATGAAAAAACGTCTGGAGGAAAAAATTAACCGCCAGGGTACGAATGCTCCGGACTCCCATGTGCTGATGTGTTTTATTATTTTTTATCGCAGTGTAGTGTAATTTCTTAGTCTTCATGTTTTTTTAAATGTAATTTAAAATATAATTACTGGTATGATTGTTGGTGTCGTTTTTTCAGGACTAAATGCTTCCTTGGCCTTATTAATTGTGCTCGGTCTCAAATGCGTTTTGATACCTTTTTTAAATGGACTCACTACAAATATACGTATAGTTCCGTTGTCTTGGAACAACAACTCGAGGCCATTCAACATCACGGCTACTATACCACCTCCTTCTATTCATGTATTTCATAGTAGAATGTGACAGACTAAGACATGCCGGTGCTCCTGCTTGCTGCTTACTTACTTACTTACATACTTACCAGTTACATTAGAGTGGACTACTCCGTCGTAAATATAACGAGTCATTGCTAGTTGTAGTGCAGTGTATATCATATTTTTTACACGAGATTTATTATTTTATTTTATTTTTTTTAATGTTTCCGCTTAGTGTATGTGACGTTCACCATGTAATCGTTGGTTGGGTGATTATATCTAAAGGCAACCAGCTCAGATGTTGCATTGCGTGTTGCTAGTTTTTAATCAATGCAAGTGGCTGGTATAAGTACACTTACTGGGATTAATAATACATGTTTTTGTTGCTGCTGTTGATGTTATTATTGTTGTTAATAGATGATAGTGGATGTTGAATTGATGTGATGAAACCTTTTTGTAGTGATTACATGAGGTATTGTTGTTTATTATTTAAGAGAGATATTGGCTAAAAGATAGTTGGGTTATTGTTTGTTTGTTTTATTATTTTTTAATCAAAGGAAGATTTATCAAGAAACTGAAACTTCAGCTATATTGGCGAGGAAACGAGAGAGCGGGCTACCGCTCGCATTTCCGTGTCTGTCGCGCCAGCGACATTCAACTTTATTTCATAATGTGAGTTTTTTTACTTTTTTATTGACTTAATATTTTATTTTATTTTATTATTATTATTATTACTATTATTATTATTATTATTGTTATTAATATTATTATCATTATTATCATTATTAGTAGCAGTACACAGCTGAAAAATTTGAGTTAAATTTAACACATTATACTTGTGTCAAACAATAATACAGGTCTAAAACTTATTGAGATCAGATAACACATTAAACTTTAGTTAAATTTACACTTGATGGTCAAATAATTGACACAAAACTTTTAACCAATGAATTTTTATTCACAAGAACACAAAACTTTTAACTGTATAGTGGTAGAGGTACCATTTGTGGCCACTGCTCCATTTTTGGACATTTGATACTTTATTTTAATTAATGAAAAAGTTATCAAATGAAATTTCCAGTTTAATAGTTGGTTAAAAGTATCTTTGAATACATTTTGAAAATTAATTTTGTCATTGCGTCTTTTACAAAATATTTTATTAAAATTTTTAAAGTGTCCAAAACTGGCCCTAAAGTAGCCAAAAACGGTACCTCTACCCTATTATTAGTATTAGTATTAGCATTGTTATTATTAGTAGTATTAGTATTATTATTATTAGTAGTAGTAGTAGTAGTAGTAGTAGTATGTATTATTATTAGTATTATTATTATTATTATTATTATTATTATTATTATTATTATTATTATTATTATTAATCATAATTTATTTACAAGCAATTTTTGTCTCACTTCAAATTATTAAAAAAATTTCAATTTATGTGAGAGTCAGAACACCTGAAATTAATTGTAATAAGATAGTACATATTTATTTTTATTATTTTATTATATATACGTTAACAAAGCCTAGTTTTATTTATTTATTTATTTTTTTTTTATCGTACTCTTTTAAAAATGATAGAAATTTATTTCTGTTGAATTTTAGTTATTAGTAACAGTTTAAACATTTAAAATTAAGGTAACTATTTTATTATCGGTATTATTTTATCAGACAATAGTACCAATCGGTTATCAGCGGCCTTGCGTGTTTTAAAACCATCTGATACTAAAAAAAGTACTTTAGGAAAATAATTTTTTAAAAAATTATTTATGATTTCGTATTATTTGTTTAGTTTTTTGTCGCTGTAATAAGATATTGTTCGGAGGTCTCTCTCATTTTCAATAAAAGTTTAATTACGATATATTCGTGTATAATTTTATCAAAAAATCTTAACAAACGTCAGAATAATACTCTGTAGTCTGTATTTTTAACGGACCACGGTCAAATTTTTTTTAAAGTCATGAATGTTCGGTCAATTAAGAGGCCTGAGTATTGATAAAAAAATTAATAAATAAATAAAGAAAATTTTAATCAGACAAAAAGCAATAAAACATTTGACGATTTATCATAGACAGTCATGATAATATATAATTATTACAAGGAAAAAAAGTCAACGTTAATTTGTAAAATAGCTAAAAATAAAATAATAATACGGGTACATTTAAATTACGAGTATCAACTCCTATTTTATTGATACTGATACAGGTCAATAAATATAAAATATTTAAATACAATCATACAATTATTAGTTATTAATAATACTTTGTATGAATAATTTGTAAATACATTACATAAATTGTCAGGAGAACGTATGTAAATCATTGAAAAAAAAAATACCTCTAATGATTATGTATTTACATGTTATATTCTCATGATTAATGAGAATGTATACATATACAATATAAATTATATTAAATGAATAATTAAAAGTACACGTATAAGTGCATGTACTGATTTTTCAAATATGAATATGCGTTTAAAATACTTGACAATAGTTTATTTTATTATTATTATTTTATTTTTACATAAAATTATACATTAAAATAGAAATGTGAAACCTCATTTTATAAAAGCCCTGACACTGTTAATCGGCTTTTGTTTTAAAACTAATTTCTTTCCATTGTCTACGTAAATATATATATATATATATATATATATATATATATATATATATATATATATATATATATATACATATATAATATTGAATGAGTAATTAATAAATGGAACATTACAATATAATAATAAGGTAAAAACGATATGAAAATAAGTGCACGCGGTTTATCAATTGTGCGAACGACATTTACGAGAAAGAGAAAGCGTAAGAGAAAGACGTTGTATTGAATGACTATACTACTATTACTATTACTATTACTACTACTATTGCTGCTGATTTATTATTATCTATTATCTACTTATGAACTGTTGTTTTGATCTACACCATCAACACTATCCTATTCTTCTAATGACTAAATAATAGTTTGCGAGTTACGAGGCATAGCAAAAAAATAGAAAATCTCGTTCATTAATTCATTAGCCAACGTAAACGGAAACCATATATAAATTAACGTATACTAAATAATAATAATAGTAATAGAAGTAATAGTAATGATAATTTAATATTAATGTATGTAATTGCGAGTATAAAGGAAGGGGAAATGTGTGCTTTTATATACTGGATGAGTGCCCAGAGGGAAGAGTTAAACATCAACGGGGACAAAGAAGCCAGTAAAAGCTAATCCACTGACTATAAACCTACGTTATAAACTCAGTTTATTTATAGTAACGTCACATTTCTTGGAAAAATAATTTATTTAATACTCTAATTTAATACGTTTACTAACATTTTAAATCCCCGGCTCTAACTTTAGATTTTAATACTACGGAAATCCTACTACTCATTTTTTTAATTCAATTTCCGTGAAAAAAAAAAAATTCAGTTACTAAATTAATTAGTATTTTTATTCATTAACTTTTACACATTAATTACTATTGTAATTTATCATCGCGGTAAACAATTTGAAATATTTGATGACGTGAAAGATTCTTTAAAAAATATAAATGAGGAGTTAAAATTTTTTAATATCCTAACTGTAA
This sequence comes from Microplitis mediator, assembly GCF_029852145.1. NCBI lineage: Eukaryota > Metazoa > Arthropoda > Insecta > Hymenoptera > Braconidae > Microplitis > Microplitis mediator. Next base: position 20,710,331 of record NC_079973.1, on the reverse strand, counting down.
AAGTTGATGACGAATGATATATATATTTATTTATCTTTTTTTTTACTGATCGTATGGTGATAAATACATAACTCAAATTCATGTCTAATTGCAAGTGAAATAATAATGTATGTAATTTATGTACTAATGAATACGCGTATCTGTAGTTGCATGACGAGACGCGTGTTATTTTATATATACATATATTAACTACATATGTATGGAGTAAGTGACTGAGTACATATGTATAGTAAGTAAGTAAGGAAGGAAACAGTGAAATGAAATTTAAAAAAAAAAGTAATAAGAGAAATTTAAATCGTTACGGGCAAGTGTTGCGTCTGAAATGTTGAGGGAAAATTTTACTCTTATTACAGATAAGACAAAGCAGTCTAGTAGAAAAAAAATTAATAGAAGTATGTAGTGTGGATATGTTGTATATGGTGTGTGGTATGTTATGTTAGATGGAATGGTATATATTTAGCGTACGTAGATCATTGTATTATTGTGTATCTTCTTATATGGTGTACAGTAGACTGCTTAAAAAAACGACTTTTTTTTTGTTAATTATGTTGGAAGTGACGATAAAATAATACTTGAGAGTTTGAGCTCCTAATATTAATAGGATAGAGGTACCATTTGTGGCCACTGCTCCATTTTTGGACATTTAATACTTTATTTTAGTTAATGAAAAAGTATAAAATAAAATTTCCATAGCAAGTGTGATAAAAGTATCTGTACTAATTTTAAAAATTAAGTATGACATTGTGCCTTTTACAAGATATTTTATTTCAATTTTTCAAGTGTCCAAAACTGGCCCCAAAGTGGCCAAAAGCGGTATATCTAACCTATTAAGGGCTGCCGCATCGCAAATTTCTATTTTCCATTTAAATGACATGGAAATGAAATTCTTTTGCACTTTGGAATTTTATGGCTTACGGTGGGAACAATTCTTTAAAGTGTTCAAGATTTATTTTCATGGGAAATTTGACGCTCTACAAAAAAGTTCTCTTACAATTTCGAGATATTTTTGTTTCTTCAAAAGTTATTATAAGTAACGTAATTAATTTTAAACAATAAAATTATGATTATTAAAGAAAATTTTCAGTTAAATGCAAATAACTTACGACTTGTAAGAAATATCGAAAATTTTCAAACAGATAAGTTATAGAAAATGAAATGTTCTACAAAAAATGTCCAGTAAAATTTTCCCCTAAAGTTGACGGTTGCGTCAAAAAATTTGAAAAATGTAGAAATTTAACATTAATTCAACTTAAACTTTGAATAACTTTTGAAAAAATAAAAATATCGAAAAATCGTAAGAGGCATTTTTTATAGAGCGTCAAATTTCCCATAAAATCATATCGACTATTTTAAAGAATTGTTCCCACCGTGAACTATAAAATTCCAAAGTGCAAAAGAATTTCGTTTCCATGTCATTTAAATGGAAAATAGAAAAAATTTGCGATGCGGCAGCCCTTAACAGGGTAGAGGTACCGCTTTTGGCCACTTTAGGGCCAGTTTTGGACACTTGAAAAATTAAAATAAAATATCTTGTAAAAGACGCAATGTCATAACTAATTTTTAAAATGTGTACAGATACTTTTATCACACTTGTTATGGAAATTTTGATTAATTAAAATAAAGTATTAAATGTCAAAAAATGGAGCAGTGGCCACAAATGCTACCTCTACCCTATTAATATTAAGAGCTCAAACTCTCACAGTATTTTTTTTCGTCATTTCCAACAATATTTCCAACATAATTAAGAAAAAAGAAATTAGTCGTTTTTTTTTAAACAGTCTAGTATATATTAGATATACAAACCGGTAGCCTTTCATTGTATTCTTTCTCAGTACAGTGAGTTGAAGTAAAGCGATGGACAAGTGATGCACCAAGTAAAGCGATGGATTGCTTGGTGGCTGGTGGATAGGAGGTGCAGGCAACGAGTGAACGAGTCCAACGAGTAAGAGTTGAGTAAAGTCAACGAGATGTAGTTGGGTTTGGTTGTTGTTGTTGTTGTTGGTGATGGTGATGGGTAATACACATCACTTGCGTGTATGTATTGCAGTTGAGTTGAGTTTGAGTTCGATGCCCCGACGACAGACAACGTAAAACACTACTACTGTTCACCAGTATGTAATGTATGCTGTATGTACAGGGCGCCAATCCCATCACATTCAACCACCACGAGTACGTCGACGTAGACAACGACGACAAAAGACTTTTACTCTGTACGCTCTGTACAGTATCCACACGCACATGTGCATGCATTTTATTCCCACCGATTCATTCTACTAATTTATTTTTTTTAACTACTTTTAATATATTCAACGTTAATTTACAACGCTAATTTAATCTAATAATTATTATTTGTTGTAAAATAAAACTTAAATTATCTAAAAAATCCTTTAGACTTGAGCCGTAAAAATATTAATTTGTTCATTTAAAAAAAAACCGTGAGAATTTTTTGTAGATAAAAATATTTAAAGTTAAAAATAATTAATTTAATTTTGGAGCTTGAAATAAATTTATTTTAATGTAAAAATAACTATGGGGGAAAAAATTAAGTGACTAATTAATTAATCAATGAGAGTTAAATAAAATATATGTATATATATATATAGAAGTTGTCTTGACAAAGGTCAAGTATTTAAAGTATTTGAAATGTAGTGGCGAGTGTATTGGCCCAGTGGATGCCGCATTCAATTCCCCAACTGAAAAAGAATGTCCGGTATTATATATATATCTATATATACATGTGTGTATATTAGCATAACTGGTTCAGTCGGTGGTGCACACACGGCGGCATTGATGACGTCTCTCGCAATGCGGTCTCTCTTAACTTGTGTGTTGATTTCCGATACGATATACGAGTTTGTCGTATTCTCTGTTTAAGCCGGTTTCCTTGTCTTCTCTCACTACACACGTTTAGATTATGGAATGATATCGATAAACTGACGTAACGCACTCACAATCACAAAGCGTATTATATTTACACCGAGTTATCTATATCATAGTAAAAAAAATATACAATAGTATCTTTATTTATACGCAATGATATTAAATACACTGTAAAAAAAAACGGAGTAAGTCTAGGCGGTGTAGGTGTTAAAATTTTCGGTGTTAAATTTCAACACCGAAAGCGGTGTCAAAATAACACCACCGCTGGTGTAAATATTCGATAACTTTAGTTAAACAGAGTTTTTATTAATTAATTAAATTATTGGTGATTGAAATGGTGGGCGTGAAATTATGTAATTTTTAAATAAATTGCGGATAACATAAATAATTATTTGAATAAGTACATAACAAAATTGAAATTTCCTCCAGATAATATTCATTTAATTTTTATATTTTTAACTTCCCGCTGCGAGAATTCAAAATTTTCAAAAAAAAGGGAAGTTATTGGTTTTGATCCGATTTTTGAAAATCGAATTTTCATCAGATTTTGACGTTTTAAGGTCCTAGGAAACTATTCCGACTATTTCCGGATGGATGTCCGAGCGTATGTGTACGTACGTACATAAATATCTGTAACTTTTGAACGGATGAACTGATTTTGATTCCTAAGGTGATATTCGACGCGATTTGTTTTGTACGTGATACATTTCTTTTCTAATTTCTATACGTGGAATTTTTTTTACACCGATTTAACACCGCCAAATTACAAAGCCTACACCGGTATTATTTCATTTTAACGCCGCTCTTTTTACAGTGTAGTGATATTGATAATGATAATGATAATGATAATACATATATAGTAAATGATAAAATTTAATTGATATGATAATAGTAAATTTATGTATATTGAATGATTGTATTTTACAGAATGACGAGATGATTGCTCAGCTGGCGGTGATGGGCGGCGGAAGTGGCGGGAACGGCGGTGGGAGCCGTGTCAGTCGTGGCGGGCTTACTTTGCACAGATCAAATTCCAGTTTAGAATTGCCCCACAGTCCAGAACGCTCTGGACGTGTGACTGATGCTCAGCCACTTCGACGGGAGTATGGATCCCACGGTAAGTAACAATATACACATACTTTTTTTTATTTTTTATCTTTCCCTAGCCCTTTTTTATAAGCCCTTATGTGTATACACATATGTTGTCAAACGTGAAAGTTGATATATTTTAACGAAGCTGTTGTTGCAACTCATTGATTTATTATTATTATTATTATTATTATTATTTTTATTGTTATTAATATCTAGGCAGCATCGACGTGGTTGCCGGACAGTGTAATCCAGCAAGCGGTAATACAACAGGCGAGAACATCTTTGCGATGCTTCAAGACTTTAGAAGTGGACGTTCTTCGGCGGATCGTCTTTACCCGCATCCTCATCATCATCACCACCATCATCATCAACACGCTGCTGGTCTCGACTCAAGTATTTTGAATGCGGGCGGTGCGTCAACTGATGAAGTTTGTGGGCCAACATCTGCATCAAGTCCTAAAGTTCGATTAAAAATAAATCGTCTTTGGGGTGGCAAAGAAAGCCCACCCACTGGTGTTTCAACTCCTGCTACAGTTGTGTCGAGTGATCTTGAAGAACGTCATCGACGTAGAGCATTTGTTCATTACGACACGCAGTCATTGACCGCTAATCTCGGTTACGCGGCTAAATTACGCGGGATACTACTGGCTAGACGTAGAAATACGGCCACTGGAGCGTCTGCTGCTAGTACTATAAGAGCACCCACGCCTGACAATGATTCACCCGAGGGCAATGAGGTGGCTGATGATCCCGGCGACGGTAAAAGTAATGATTTACTTGAGTCATGTCCGTTTTTTCGTAATGAAATTGGCGGTGAAGGAGAACGTGAAGTGGCACTGGCAAGATCACCTAGTCCTACTGTCGGTGCTCATCGGCCTTCGTTGTCTTATGGAGTATCTGTACTTGAACCAATGCCCGGTGAAACACTTTGGAAGCACACTTGTCCTCTACGTAAAAGACTCTTGCCGATTGAAAGTATCGACGAAGGCGCACGTTACTACAGGAAATATTTTTTCGGTAAACTTTTATTATGCAATTATCATCATATATTTATTTAATGATAAGTAATGATAATAATTATGAATTTGTTATTTATTTTACAGGCAAAGAGCATCAAAATTGGTTCGGTATGGACGAGCAACTTGGCCCAGTGGCAATAAGTATTCGCAGAGATGGCAATCATTACCGTATAATTGTACGTACATCCGAATTACTCACTCTCCGAGGGTCAATACCCGAAGAAGCCCTAGGATTACGTACAAATCAAGGATCTCGAATACCAACGCGAGAAATATTAGAACTCGTCGCGCCGGAAGTACAACTGGGATGTCTACGATTAGGAACGCCCGCAGCTGAAGAAACTCTTGCTAGACTAGATGAGCAGGGACTCTCAAACCGTTACAAAGTTGGAGTTCTTTATTGTCGCGCTGGTCAACGGACTGAAGAAGAAATGTACAATAATCAGCATGCCGGGCCAGCATTTCTTGAATTTTTAGATACAGTCGGTCAACGAGTTAAGTTACGAGGTTTTGAAGGTTACAAAGCTGGTCTTGATACTAGGACAGATTCAACGGGTACTCATGCTGTTGCCGCAACTCACAGAGGATCTCAATTAACATTTCATGTAGTAACAATGCTACCATTTACGCCAAATAATCGACAACAATTACTCAGGAAACGTCATATCGGTAATGATATCGTAACTATTGTATTTCAAGAGCCAGGCGCATTACCATTTAGTCCACGAAGAATAAGATCACAATTTCAACATGTATTTATCATCGTACGTGCTATCAATCCATGTACTGATAACACACAGTACAGTGTCGCAGTATCACGTAGCAAAGAAGTGTCTATTTTTGGGCCACCAGTACCGCCAGGTGCAACATTCAATAAAGGCAAATCATTTGCTGACTTTATTTTAGCTAAAGTAATAAACGCTGAAAATGCCGCCCATCGTTCAGAAAAATTTTCGACAATGGCGACGAGAACCCGTCAGGAATATTTAAAAGATCTAGCTGTCAACTATTCAACCACCACAATAATTGACACTGGACAAAAATTTTCCATGCTGTCATTCAGTAGCAAAAAAAAAGTTCCAGTCCGTCCGCGGTTGGCCTGTGATGCCTCACAACGCGGCGCGATCTGTTGGCAAGTTATTTTAGAGGAGAGTAATCAAAATACCGACTGTTATTTGGGTATATCAGTAGATACTATTGTACTAATTGAAGAACACTCAAGGCAAACTGTTTTTGTGTCTCCCTGCATAAATGTCTTGGGCTGGCATGCCCAAACTAATAGCTTACGTTTGTATTATCATCAAGGTGAGTGCATCAGTATTCATGTACGACCTGATTATTCAGAGAGAGATGAAATTATGGAGATAGTAGCGCGTCTGCGTGCAGTAACACAGGGGTCACCGGCATCGGAGTTATCACTGAAGCGCAATTCCTTAGGGCAATTGGGTTTTCACGTCCAACCAGACGGTGTTGTTACCCAGGTTGAGCCAATGGGCTTATCATGGCAAGCGGGTCTAAGACAGGGTTCGCGTCTCGTTGAAATTTGCAAGGTTGCTGTGTCGACCCTGAGTCACGACCAAATGGTTGATTTGCTTAAAACTAGTGCCCAAGTAACGGTAACTGTTATACCCCCAACAAATGATGGACAGCCACGTCGTGGTTGCTCGCTACAATCTTGTCAGTATTTATCAACAAATTATGAGAGTGACTATGAGAATGTTAATTCTGAAAATGTGCCGAGTCAACAGATGGCTCAGCAAGTTCATCAGACGAAAAATTATGAGCGGTCTACAAGTCCACCGAGATCAAGCAACAGCTCTGGTTACGGTACTGGTTCTAGCTCCCGGTCATTCAATGATCCGCGATTTATTCAAGAGACTACATCACTATCAGTTAATAATGTAAATACTAATGCTAGTGGTAGTGCTGGTGCTAGTGGTAGTGGAGGTACTGCTGCGACTGCTAGTACTTCTGGTAATACCAGCAGCAGTCATAACACTGATGAACGATGGTACGATTTATTTGAAGCTCCTGAGCAAGATGCAAGTCATCGCATTGACGGGACTCCGCCGCCACCTTTACCCGCCAGACAAAAAGAACGCAATGAATTGCATGGAAAATCAACAACTGATCAATTAAAGCATCATCACGATTACTACTCGAAAGAATCGAATTACGTTTCCCCGCGTGTCATTCAAGAGAGTAATTATCAGCGGCTTGATGAAGCTAATCGTAGTAATACTAATAATAGTAGCAGTAACAGTAATAATAATAATAATAGTAGTAGTAGTAATAATAATAATAATAATAATAATAATAATAATAATAATAATAATAATAATAGTCAGGAAGATCCAGCTGCTAATTATGCTAGGATACAAAAAGATCATGGCTACTGGTATGGATCGAATCATGGACATCAAAAACAATCTCCTTCAAGTTCATTACCGTTAAACCATCAAAACTCTGGTTACAGTTCAAAACCCGTAGCTCCGAGCAATGGGATTCGTTACAATGAACAAGTTAATGGTAATGAGCTTGGTACTGTTTATGACAACGAACCGAGTCGTGTTTTACGGAAGCCAAAGAACGATTTTGAAACGAGAGCAAGCGAATGGGATCGCGGAGGCAGCGGTGTTGCAACTGCTGGTATTATTAAGAATGAAAATTACCAAGAATCAAGACCTGTTGATAATTTAAGTAATGAATCTAACAGTAAATATCGAGATCGTCAAGTCAGTTCCTATGATTTTGTTCCTCATGATTATGATAGAAAAAAAAATAATCATAATGACAATATTATAAATAACACATCAGATGTCAGTCGTATTAAAACATTAGGATTAAATTACGATGTTAATTTATCGCAACGTGATGACAGTATTAATAACTCATCAACATCAACATCAACAATACGCGAACCAACACATGAATTTATAATTGGCGAAAAAGTAACGTGTATTAAAAGTAATTTACCTGAACGTGTACTATCACGTAAATTAGCACATGAGTATATGAGGAAAGATTACACGTCGTCGAGTTTACCACCCGAGGTGAGAATATTTGATGGCAATAATTCAACATCATCATCATCAACAACAACAACAATAATAACAGCATCAGACATACCAACAATGCCAAGTGAAGATGAATTACCATTGAATGCATGTGAAAATTCTTCACCTGCATTACGTAGAACTGGGAAACATCGTCCAGGAAGTGGTACCAGTAGTGGTGCCAGTAGTGCTACTTCTGTTGCTGGTGTATCGAATTCCAGTCCACGAAATCAATCACCCCGTCCTAAATCGATTGTTAGAAATCAGATTAGAAATTCAGCGAATTTAACCTCCAGTACTCTACAAGAAGATCTTATGAAATTAATAAATCCTGATTTCATCGCTGATGATAATACTGGCAGTGCCTCGAGTAATAATAGTAATATTATTATAAGTGATGATAATTACATCGTTAACGGTAATAACAGTGAGAATAAAATAAGTAATTTGGTAGATAAAAATAATGACATTATTAAAATTGTTAGTAGTAATAATAATGTTATTATAAATAATAATAATAATGAAGTTGAAATACAAAATAAATGTAGATCTAGAGAAAATTTATGCGGCAGTAGTACGACAACATTGAGTGTATTAACGTCATCAACAAGACAAGATAATAATTGCAATACAAATGTAAATGCTGGTTCAGAAGTTATTTTGACTAAAGCAAGACCTGCTACGGTTATTTCAAATACGAGCACCAACACAAGTCCAGCGCTTAGTGAAAGCAAAATGACCAAGGAAGAAAGACTGTCACCGCGAGTTACTAAAACACATGTGCCTTTAAAATCAACAAATAATTCAACGTCTGCTGGGAGAGATTGTAAAAATAATGCAGGTGACGGTGATGACAATGACCTGTGGGCTGCTAATAATAATTACGATGTCAGTAAACGATTTGCAAAACAAAATAATCTAGATCGGAGTGAAGAAAAAATTTATGAATCAACTGGCAATATAACAAACACGGGTTCCAATAATTCGGTGATTGATTTACAGGGTCACCTGTCAAATTTAGAACTGAGAGTCGCGCGGGAAACGAGAAGACGTTTGTCACTTGAAGACGAAGTCAGAAGATTGAGGGATGAAAATCGTAGATTACAAGACGAAAACCATGCGGCTGCACAACAATTGAGGCGATTTACCGAGTGGTTTTTTCAAACTATTGATCATCAGTAATTTATATATTTATTATTGATGATTTTATTGGATATAAATTTAATATTTTTCAAAATTTTAAATTTATCTATTGTTAAAATTTAAGGAAATAAAATTTATTTAATTACGCAGGGTAGAGGTACCAGTTTTGGACACTTGAAAAATTAAAATAAAATACGCATTGATATATTTTATTATTTCCATGCGTTCAAAAATATTTTTATCACCCTTATAATGGAAATTTTATTTTATACTTTTTCATTAATTTAAAATAAGTATTAAATTTCCAAATAGAGCAGTGGCCTTGTGGTACTTCTACCCTACTTGAATTAAGATGATAGTAATTTATTTGATAAGAATTTCTTTTTTTTTTTTTTTTTTATGACAAAATATTAATACATTATGCAATTGAACTGCCAACGCCGATAAAATGTATTGTTTTTTTTTCTATACTATAAAAAATTTCCGGAGTGAACGCGGATTAAATCCGGAGTGAGTGCGGAGCCGACTGTTTATTTATTTAATCTCCTGGGAGTGAAATTTACTTCAAAGCGGAGTTTATTTTAATATTAAAACTCTGAATCGGAGTGAAATAAAGTCCAGATCACTCCAAAATCACTCCGCTGAAAAAACAAACTCTCTATTTACTCCATATCCGGAGTAATTTTTTTTAAACTCCGAAACTCCGAGCGACGGATTTGAATAAAATCCGTAATCACTCCTGATTTTTTATGGTGTACTTTTGTTATACCAACTAAATATATATTTTTTATAATTATATAAAAATTATAAATTAATTTTTTTTGTTTACGGGCCAAACTTATTTTATTTTCTTTTCGTTAAAATACGTAACGAGTTAATCGTGCGTTTGCAGTATTAAAAAAAAATATTAATTATAAATTTATAAAAATAAATTAATATTTACGTATTCAAGAGTGCTCATGATTAATAAATAAATAAATGAATGAATTTAAAAAAATAATAAATATATTTCAGTACCATAATTGATGCGTTTGTAGCACGCGACAAACTGACCAAATATATTTAGATAACTAAGAATAAATAATTATAAATAAATATTAATATTATTATTAAAAAATAAACATTATTTATCTTTTATAATTATAATTAACTTTTATATTACGATACTAGTTGCCTTAAAAAAAAATATTTGTAAAAATTTAAAATATATTATATGTATTTTTTATATTTCGGCGTACAATTGTTATGATTAATAATAATTATAAATATACTAAGTGATAATTAATTAATTAATTAATAAATAAATAAATGACTTGTAATAACTGATCCCAAATATATAAGTGAAGGATATTTAAAAATGTGTACCATTTTTAGAATAATAAAATAGTTTATTGTAATCCACAGAGAAAAAAAAAGAGATAAATGAAGAAAAAATAAACAAATGTCTTGTAATTTTAATTAATGCCTTACATTTATCACTACTGTAGTTTTAGTGACAACACTGAAATTACATTTTTTTAATTGTATATAATTAATAATTATTTTAGTTTATCAAGATCTCTATGGAGGACATTTATGAGTATGGATTGCATTAGGAATTTTAAGCAATTAGGAATTATTATTTAATTATTATGTTGTAATTTATTATTATTATGGATAAATTTTATTATTAACTGTTACTGTTTATCATAAATTACTATTTTCAATTAATGGATGGGTCTATTTTTTATCAGCAATATTTTTCGCTGAATAAGTTGATTTTATTAATTAGTAATATCAGTAATAATAAGATCTTTGATGGTCAATAATCTATTAAAATTTTAATTTAAAAATTTTCACCATTTAAAACTTTTAAACTCTCACCAACTATTTTATTAATTATTTATATCTATATATTTATCAATATATTATTCAAGTTTTATATCACGTGCTGAATTCTAAAAATATAAATAACATGAAAAAATATTGTGATTATTATCAACACAATTTGAAAGTCAAAAACGGCCGACGGTTTTTTTTAATTTTTTGACAGATCATTTATTCAAAATTAAAATTAAAAAAAACGTCGATTTTACTTTCAATTTCTCGCGAATTCCTTCGTAGAAATCAACAGAATTTTTATATAGATGTTGTCTTAATTTGCACAGAAAAAAATGATTTCTTGCGTCAAAAAATATTTTATGACAGTAAAGTTAGCGGACATTTGAAATTTAAATAAATTTTTTTAAATAGATAAATAATAAAAAAAAAACATATTTCTAAAAAAAATGCACATGTAGAAAATTTAATAAACTATACATGCAATTTTTCAAAATATTTTTTTTAATATTGGTTTTTTAGTTAAAAAAAATCAAAATGTTGTTAAATGTCTGTTAACTTTATAGTCATAAAATACTTTCCATTATTAATTGAAGACAAAAATTTCCGTACTCTGATAATTTTTAGATTTTTTAAACAACGATAAATCATAAAACAAAAATATTTAAAAAAATTGCACCTATAGTTTTTTTAATTTTCTATATGTGCATATTTTTATTTTTAATTTTTTTTTTCGATTGAATTGTAGAAAAAAAATCCGAAAGTTATTAATTGTCTGTTAACTTCCGGATAGTTATATTTATTGGGACAAGTGAAATTTTTGAAAGTGAGTAAAAATTTCTTACGCCAAAAAATCCTTTTTTTTCTGTGCACGTGTTAGAAAATTTAAGTATCTCATTAGATAAAATTTTTTAGTGTTGAAAAATAAATCGAATAAATTTTAACGAGACCGTTTTTAAAACAACTACACAATATTTTTTACCGTAAATTGTTGCATTTATTTATTATTTTTTCATATACTTTTATAATTTTTTAAGTACTTGTATTTTCTATATTTTTATATCCATGAGTGTTGCATTGACAATTATTTATTATTAATTACTTATTTAAAATTTTAATTTTATAAATTCAAGCGTTTTTTCCTTTTATTAATCATATATAATATATACATATATAATATGTAAAAAAAAGCAGGACATAAAAAAACATACTGAAGTCAAATAAAAGGTATAAAATTATTGTGCGAGGAATATAATAATGCGGCAACAATTAAAAAGTTAAAAGTAATAATTATTTTTTTTTCTATGGCACGCAATGAGTTTCGTATCATATCAATAATACGTAATTCCTCTAACGTGTGATAAAAAATAAACAATTAATTATTTGATATACTTAATAATATTAATGATAACTTATAATAATGTGATGTGATGTATGAGTAATGTTAATTAACAGGCCGCAATGTGATAAATAATTTAAACTCGTTATAAAATCTTAAAAGAAATTAAAAAGTTTTACAATAAAAAGACAAATAAAGTTTAATTAATCATCACACACTCACTACATAGTTTAAATAACCGGAATCGCAGCTTTAATTATACAAAAATACTCTTATATCACTTAATTACTGTATCATACTCTCTTAATTATTTATTTCGCTCTCTCTCTCTCTCTCTTCTTGTTAATAATTCATTTATTCATTCATTTTAACTTATTTATATAATATGTCACGTTAATCTGAATACTGAAAATGGCATTTATTTTTATTATTTATATTTTTCAATTTATTTTTTTTATTCACAATTTATTGTAATCATTATCAACACCATGGAATTTTATTTTAATCTTTATAATTTTTAATAATATGCCCTTTCTGTACAAATACATATGCTTACAATTGTATACAATGTCTTTGTACATAATATATATATTTATTTATTTAATTAATATATGTTAATTTAATATATTTATATATTTTTAATAATTCTCATTTTTCAAATACTTTATTTACACGACATAGAGAACGAGCGTTTCACTTTAAAATCTAGTATGACTTTTATTTTTATTATTATTATTAATATTTATTTTTTACAATAACAATTACACTAAAATAATTTACAATTAATAAATAAATTATTAAAAAATAATTTAATTTTTATTTTAAAACAAAATAATTTAATACAATTTATAGTTTCACATTAACTTTACGATATATATATTAAATTTTTTCATTTCACAACCAAATGTACGTATATAAATATAAATATAAAACCTAAATTTTTTTTATCTAGATTTTAAAGCGCAAATCTACGTCTCTATAACGTATACAAATTATTTAAACAAAGGGAACTTGTAACCGCAAGTGTTCCACTTTTTTTTATGATACTCAAGTTAACCGACGTCTAATAGTTGTTGGATTTTTTTCAAAACGATAAATAATAAAAAAAAAATTTTTTTAAATTGCATCTATAGTTTTTTTAATTTTCTACATGTGCATATTTTTTTTTTAATGGATTTGTTAAAAAAAATCCGAAAATTATTAACCGTCTGTTAACTTGAAAATCGTTTTTTTTTTATAGCCATTCACTATTCAATAATAGTATAGTTATGATAGTAATAATAGTAGAGAGTTACTGAGAGTTAAGGTCATTCTCAAACAGTTCCCCCCACTTTTTAAAAATTTTCAATGACAACTCGGCTGGCCAATTTCAAAACACAGTAAGTGACAAATTTTTCGAAATCGATTTTTTAGTATTTTTAGTTCCAGTGAAGTTTTGTGAACAGGATTCGATGCATATTTCAAAAATTTTATTTTTGTCAGTTACTGTGTTTTGAAATTGGGCAGCCGAAGTGTCAAAAGTGTATCGAAAAAATTAAAGCATTAATTGAAAAGAGTACAACGTAGGTGTAATTTCACCAAGAAATATACTACCGCTCAAAAGTATTTGGCCTCTTAGAAAAAAGTATTTTGTAAAAGTTTGAATAAATGGAACGACTTCATAGTAATTTTAATTATTTATGAGCAAATTAATAGACACAATAACAATAAGTATTTTGCGGTGGGATACAAACAATGAAACCTAATAAACTTGTTTAAATAAATGTATTGGTTGTAATATGATGAACAATGCGGGTGGCCAAATACTTTTGAGCGGTAGTGTAAATTTAAAAAAATTAATTGTTATCAATTAGGAGTCAAACAAAATTTTAAAATTCAAAGTATTAAATTGACATTAAAATTTTACTGAAATTTATTTTCCAAATTTCGTTTAACTTCTAACTGATAAAACTGTAAGTTATTTTTAAAAAATTATATGTCGGCAGAATTGCAACTGCGCTGTACTTTTTTCAATGAATTCTTTAATTTTTTTGAAATTAATTAATAAAAATTTGATGCGCTTATGACAGTTGTCATTGAAAATTTTTAAAAAGTGGGGGATCACTGTCTGAGAATGTCCTTAATGAGAAATTTATTTTGTCGTTTTTTTATTTTCTTTTTCTTTATTACGTTGCGTGGCAACGTCTCAGTCATATTAATTAGTATAATATCGTATAGTATATTAACAGCATCACAGCAAGATAGCGCCCTTCATTTTAATATAATCATTAACCCAATTTATTATTATATCTGATTTATATTTATTTAACATACTATTTTAATAAAATTTTTTTATACTTTTAAATTTTATCATCATTTAATCTTGCAACTGATTCAAATAAACTCGGGGACACGTCTCTTTATTATTATTTTTTTTTCTTAATAAAATATGTAGTACACTTGATACATTTAACAGTATATCGTACAACAACCCGTTTAAAATATTTTTTTTCCTCAATATATATAAAGTATTTAAATATATATTTTTAAATGTAAGTCTGCTTGGAGAACTATTCAAAATTTAATTACATAAAGATATGAATAGAAAAAATTTTTAAATAGTTTAATAATAACTCGTTATAGCAAATTCACTTGAACATTAATATAGAATTTTAATTATTAGACTGGGGGCCGGGGGGGGGGTGATTTTAATTGTTAAGTAAATAGAGTGCAGCAAAATAATAAAATAAAATAATTTAAAATGAACGAAAAAATAATTACGCGCGTACTTATTTATTTAAAATAAATATTACGCGAACTGATATATATATAAATATATATCAATAATTTTATAAAAGCGTAGTGCGTAAGTTTTAAGCGCAAAAAGCGTAACTTTTACGTGCTAAGCAATTGCAAATAAAACCAAATAAAATAATTTATATTAATAATTAAAATAAAAACCCATGCAGAAATAAATATTAAATAAAATATTTAAATTAAATTTGATTTGATTCATGATATACAATTTAAATTTTAAAAAATGACTCGAAATAATTACAACTAATAATTTAAATAATTTGCACATAGGGAGCGGAATGTTTAATTTTTTTTTTTCACTAGAATTTTAAAAAAATCTTATCTTTTTTTATCGAGACTCTACACCTCGTATCAACGACAATAATTTACAGTAAACAACTATTATATTTGTTAATATATAATCGAATAACATTGGACGAATCAATAGAAATATAAATAATATATAAGTAGGAATTGAGTCTATTAATAATATCAATAAATGACATAGACGAACCGTTAAATTAATTATTTTAAATAATGCCGATTTAAAAAAAATATATATATATATAAATATTTTTATGTATACATATTTATGTTTAAATATATCATGACCGTTTAATTGTCAACATTAGGCGAATTATAAATATATAATCAATTTATAATTTTTTTATTTACTTATTTTTTTTTTTTCCTATTATTTGCTTGTATTCTTTTTTGATAAAACTCTTTTCTTTTAAAAGAAAAAATGGCAAGTAGCGCGCGATGTAAAGAAAAAAAAAAGATACAAGGGAGATTTGTACTCTTCTACTTACGTTTAATACCACCTAATGTACTTAGTACTTAGTACTTATACTAAATTAATTAAAAGTTTTTTTTTCTTTCACTTGATTTAAGCGAGTGAGAAAATCTGATCAACTGATAATATATAAAATATAAGATCTAATGCTTCTTATACTGATTGGCAAAAAAAATTAAAGTTATAAATTTTTTAGTTGTTCAGTTTTATATATATAATATATATATATAGCATTAAACATCATGGGAGACTGGAAGTTTTGCGCAAGAGTAGGCTAAACGATCCAACAAAAAGACATATTTATAGTTATATATCAACTGAGATATATATAAAAAGAACCGCGAATAAATTTAAATGTATAAAAAAAATGTAAAATAAATAATAAAATAAAAATAAAGATATTACTCGCGACGTGTCCTCTTGGGACGTTGATGCAACCCAATTTCATCATTACCCCGTGTCTTTTTACCAATTTGCACTTGACTCTGTGCTGTTAATTGCAATGAAATAGCATGTGTGTTTAATTTTTCAGCTAACAATAAATCTTTAAGTCCTTTCATTTTTTCACTATACAATATTATCCTAGGACTATCATTTTCCGAGTCTATTTCAACTTCCGGATCAAGACTCTCTTGTGATGTAGAGGGTGTAGGAGGTAGCGAATTATCTTGCGGCGCAACAAATGGTTCACCATCACCTTGTAATAAATAATCACGATTCAATATTTTTTCACTGCACGCTGCTGTCAGTGCCTGGATGCCCGGGTGCATTGGTGCCGTGTTGTTTGATGGTACTTTTGATTCAAGCCTCGCTATTAAATCACGCGCGACATTACTGCGTTCTTTAGTTTTATAATAATTATTGTTATTATTATTGATGTTGTTATTGTTATTATTATTATGATTATTATTATTATTATTGTTATTATTATTATTGTTATTACTCATAGTATTATTATTATTACTGGCTGTTATATTATTGTTATTTGAAAATCCATCATCAGGACTAGTTTCGCGACGAGATCCAGTATCGTCGTCGTGTTTGCCGTAAGCCGCTGGCTCATCGTGGCACTCAATAATAACTTGTGCCCGAATACTGGCATCGAATTTCGATATTGTATTTACCAATGGTCTTGCCCAGCCTATATGAAGTACTGGCGTATTCGCGCCTTCCTCCCACTGACATATGCCGTCATAAAAGCGCAGTAAATACGCAAAACAACGTGGCTGCCGCAATAAACGTTCGTCAGCTCTTACTGTATGTGGTATTAATTCATTAGCTATTTCCAATAATTCTTTGTAGATTTCACCGTCATCACGTGAATAGTCATACCTATTAAATAAATTTTATAATTACTATTAATAATTTTAAATTTAATGTGAGAATGTACCAGACATCAGACAAATTTAAAATTGTAAATAAATAGGGTAAATAATTAATAAAATAAGATTTAAAAAAATGCGCATTTAAAAAATTTTGAAATTAATAAATGCGTTTTTTCAGGGTGGCCACAAAGAAATGATTTCAAAATTCCCTGATATTTCCCGGTTTTCCAGTAAAGTTTTTCACATTGTTTCCTAATTTAGAAATTTTATTCGTATCATTTAGATATTCAAAGATTTTATTAATTTCATTCTTAATAATTAAATTTTATAATTAAATCATGCGAGAAACCAGAAAAAAGGGCAATAAAATAAATTAATATTGCCTACTTTTGATTATTCAATGTTAAAAATGTATAAGTTAAAATATTTAATAAGAAATTTTATAATTTAAATAAATTCAAAATACACTGGTTACAAAAATTAGGGGATATTTAAAAAATTTTCAAATCTTTTAGTAATTTTCAACAGATTGTAACTAGAAGGAAAATGGTCGTACAATAAAAACAAAAAGTCAAACTGTAGCTTCAAGTGTCTAGTTTTCTGATCTGGGTCTTCAAATTTTTTTATTATGCACAGTTCCAAAGCAATCAAAAATCAATCATAATTATCGAAAAAAATTTATTAAAGCTCGAAGACCGTTTTTAAGACGAGCAAAAATTTGGTTAATTTCTTTTTCGATAGTTTTCTTATGATTACTCCGGAATCGCACATAATAAAATAATATAAAGACCAGATCAGAAAACTAGACACTTGAAGCTATAATTTGCCTTTTTTGTTTTTGTCGTATGACCATTTTCCTTTGACTTACAATCTGTTGAAAATCACTTTAAAATTTAGTTCCCGGGATACTTTTCGAAATCCCCTGACATTTCCCTGATAATTCCCGGTTCGCGGCCACCCTGTTTTTATAAATATTATTTTTTTAACTTTTTATATTTTTAAATTTGTCTGATGTCTGCAACATTCAGACTCGTTAAATTTAATTATCGAGACGGAATTATTCTGCAACTCGTGATTTATTTTTCAAATAAAATTTAATAAAATAAAATAACTACGGGTTGATTAAAATTTATCAATTAACTCAGTACAAATAAATTTAAACGGTTGGTTAGTATTGCAGAACAATTCCATCACAGTAAATTCAAATAACAATTAACTCATAAACGAGTGAATTAATAAATAAATAAATGAGTGAGTGAATGAATGAATAAACAAAAGGACTGATAGAAATTACTTTCGCAAGACGTCAGCAGCGTCCGCCCAAGATGCCAGAGCATTTGCGTGTAGTCCATGTCGATACAAATATCCCCCTTGGTACGTGTACGGATAAACATGAGCATTACCATAGTATTTTCTCGCCGACTTAATGGCTTCCTGTAGCGCATAAAAAAATTAAAACTCGTAAAAAACAAACCATTGAAAGGATAAAAAAATCTATTAAAAGAGTAAATAAAACAAAGGGACCCATCTGCCGGATAATTAAGAACTGAATTCACCTGGAAGAGAACAATAGCCGGCGGCCTACCAGGTGTAGGAGCAGCTTCCTCTAAATCACCCAAGTTTCCCAGTGCCATTGGGTACTTGGCTAAATGTCCCAAGTCATAAAGTAGCCACAGTAATTCCTGCTGCAGCAATGCAACTTCTGCAGCGTCTGCAGTCGCACTCAAACTTGGATTTATTGCTGATACTATTGTCGCGACTTCCATCGCTCGCGTACAAACAACAGCATTCCCATTGACGTACAACCAGGAGCGTGACGCGACACCTGCTTCTACCGGCTGTCCACGTTTATCCTCATTTCCTTTCCCTGTATTTTAAACATATGCATATATTTATTTTGGTATTTTCATTTGAATAAATAGTAAAAACTACACAAGTACCATATCGTAGTTTTAACTTTAGTAGTTGCGATATTTAAAAAATAATAATAATGTCACCTCATATATTTATTTGATATATATATATGTGTATTACATACCGTGCCACGTAACCTCGACAGTTTCACTGCCATCCTCACCACAAACAACCCACGCATGATCTTCCGACATAGCAAGATGTACATCTTTGAATCCCAATACTTGACAGCCAGCAACAACCGCAAATGCAACTCCAAAACAATCAAGTTTGTTTGCCGTTAAATAACTATACAAACTTTGTAAATGCGCACGATCCTTATAATAACTTCTTGTCAACGAGTTCCATATAACATCTGATACACGTTTAACAAGTTCTCGTGTTGCATATTTACTGTCATAAAGTGTTAAATCAATTGCGCCTTTTATTATCGCATGAAATTTAGTGTATAATGCCTCAGCGATATGAAATTCAAGAGCTGGTAATTTTGGTTCATCGTAAATTGTATTCTCCGGTGACGCGACAGTACGGTTGCAGGTTAATGAATTTTCCACAGCACCAACCAGTATTGACAGCAGTGTTAAATCCGGTTCACTGTTATTGTTTGACAATTGTTTTTCAAATATTTGAACAATTGAGGATATACTTCTCACGGGAAATAATGCTTTGTCCTCGTCTTGCAAGCCCGCCATCGCCATGGCTCAGTCACGGCTGTTGTTTTACAGTCAACCGAAGCCAGAGTTGCTTTTGAGTATACTTATATATATTTATTACACCTTTTTTATTAAATATATATCGTTCACTTGGCTGGTGTAATCAGTGACTGCTAACTTAAACCTACTACTGTACAACGTTTATGTACACTCTAGCTGTCTCTTATTTTACCAGCGTACTCTCTTCTGTTCTCTTATACTCTACTCCAACAACTAAAACTTAAAATTATACAGTTATACTACATATACGTTATACTATACATGTTTTACGTTCTGTTTACTCGTTCTCGCTCTTACTGGTCACTGGTACCTGGTACCTTCTTTGTTCTCTTCTCTGTTCTCTAGGAATTGCGCCTCCAACACAACGTACGTATACGCAAAAGCAAAAGCCGCAAAACCGGAGCTTCTGATTCTACTCCATTCGAGAATTCTATAGTGTGGTCTCTGCAGCTGGTGCTGGTACTGGTGCTGCTGGTCTAGGTCTCTCTGCGCGTGGCAGTTTCGTTTTTTTACCACTGACTCGAGAATCGTCGGGCTGACCCGACTTTGCACGAAGTGACAGTTTGTGTTTTATACTATAGGTAAATATATACACATACTAAAAAAGGTATATAAATTATAAATATATGTGATCGTGATCCAGGTCCAGGTGTTTTAAATACTAACCTAATTAATTGCCGGTTACAAATCCATTAAAAGATGACAGCTTTTGAAGGTAATGGATATGAAAATATTATTTTTAAATTTTTGAATGTCGTCTTGATCTAAAATTTTGTTTCTTTTAGAAATGGGGGTGCTGCCGGAGCTGGCAAAGGCTACGGAAGACATGGAATGGACGTAAGTTGATTAAAAAAATAGAAATGTCACTTTGGATTTTATTTGACAGCTTGATGATTTTGTTTGCTTGATGATGAAATAGACTGCCAACGGATGTGCAATCAGAAGCGATACCGCTGATTCTTGGGGGTGGAGATGTGTTGATGGCAGCTGAAACTGGCAGTGGAAAGACTGGGGCCTTTTGTTTGCCGATTCTTCAGATTGTGTGGGAAACTTTGAATGACATTGCGTCGGGTAAAGGAGCTGGTAAATCTGGACAACGAGCTACTTCGGCGACCTGGGGACTGAGTCTCTTTGATCGCGGGCGAGCTATGGCTGTTACGCCTGACGGGTTGAGATGTCAGAGTCGTGAGCAACGAGAATGGCATGGCTGCAGAGCCAATAAAGGAGTTCAGGGTAAAGGGAAATATTATTTTGAAGCGATCGTTACTGATGAAGGACTGTGTCGGGTTGGATGGTCTACATCTCAAGTAATTATGCTTTAAAATTTATTTAATGAGTAAATTTATAAATAGATACAGTCGACTACCCGTCATAAGCCTGATCTAGGGGACGCAGGAGAAATTTTTATTTAAATTTCAGTCTCTCCACTACCGTTCGTTTAGTTTTGTTATCGACTACTCGTTATAAGCCTGTTTTATTTTATGGGATTTTAAACGTCATATTTACGTTTTGTTATGTACGTCAGTATCCCGATTTTTCTAGTGCTTATAGCGATTAAATAAATACTTATCTTTTTACACTAATAATAATTGTAATGGAAAAAATTATAATGACAACGGTATTAATTACAGTAACAATAATAATAATTGTTATTGATCAACATAATGCTCAATAAAACTTTTAAATTGTAACAGAAGCTTTAATTGTAATTAATCATTACAATTATTGACAATAAATTATATTTTACTTAATATCTATTAAATTATCCGCGAAACATCGATAGTAAATTTTCATTATTAATTTTGATATTTTGTTCCTATTGTTAGTTTATAATTTTGACAATTTTAACGGAGGCTTACAATGAGAAGACTGATACGAAACTCATAAAAGTGGTTAATTGGGGGAATTTGGACTCAGTACCTGCCGATTTAGGGGACGAGGCTTATGAAGGGCAGGCTTATGACGGGTAGTCGACTGTAAATTATATATTTAATATGTTACTGAAATTAGCTATGATACTAAATTTAACTAACGTCTAATAATTTTTGGATTTTTTTAAAAACAATAAATTATAAAAAAAAATATGTCAAATAAATGCACCTATAGTTTTTTTATTTTTCTACATGTGCATATTTTTAGTTTTTTTTTTTTATAATTAAGTGGTTGAAAAAAAATTCAACAATTTTTAATTGCCTGCTAACTTCAGGATCATAATTAGCTGACGTGTAATAGTTGTTGAATTGTTTCAAAAACGATAAATTGTAAGAAAAAAAATATTTAAATGGATTGCGCCTGTAGTTTTTTTAATTTTCCACATGTGCTTTTTTTTTTTAAATTGATTTGTTGAAAAAAAATCCGAAAATTTTAACTTGACTGCTAACTTCAGGATCATATTTTAATTGATGAATTATGATCCTGAAGTTAGCTGACAGTTCACAATTTTTGGGTTTTGCAAAAAAAAAAAAAAAATGCACATGCAGGAAATTAAAAAAACTACATGTGCAATTTTTTAAAATATTTTTTTTATACTTAACCGTTTTTCAAAAATCCAAAAATTAGTAAACGTCTGCTAATTTCAGTATTATAATGAATTTTATCATTATTTCAGGCAACTTTAGATTTGGGAACAGACAAATTTGGTTTTGGATTTGGAGGGACTGGTAAAAAGTCAAATGCAAAACAATTCGATGACTATGGAGAAGCATTCGGAATGCACGATGTCATTGGTTGTTATTTAGATTTAGATAAAGGTGAAGTCAGATACACTAAAAATGGAGTAGATTTGGGAAAAGCATTTGATTTAAATGCCCAACAGAAAAGTCAGACATATTTTCCGGCAGTCGTCCTTAAAAATTCGGAAATGTCATTTAATTTTGGCGCTCAACCATTCAAATATCCCCCAGCAAATAATTTTATCGCTGTATCAGCAGCTCCAAAAGAATGTGTACGTGAAAATCCAGTGAATGATAGTAGTCAAGCTGAAACTGCTGATAGCAAACCTACTCCTAATGCTCCGCAAGCGATTATAATTGAACCGTCTCGTGAACTTGCTGAACAAACTTTTAATCAAATTCAAAAGGTAATTAATTATTAATTATCCCTAATTAGTAATAACGTAGCAAATAATAATTATTTAGAGTAATTGAGTTTAATTAATTATTTTTTAGTTTAAAAAATATTTAAAAGATCCAACGGTTCGAGAACTGCTGGTGGTTGGTGGAGTACCGGCAAAACAACAGATCGCTGTATTAAATTCAGGTGTTGATATTGTTGTCGGTACACCAGGACGACTGGAAGATTTAATTCAAGGCGGATATTTGTCATTGACACACTGCAGATTTTTTGTCCTAGACGAAGCTGATGGATTATTAAAACAGGGATACACGGAATTGATCGATAGATTGCATCGACAGATTCCAAAGATGACTTCTGATGGCAAAAGACTACAGATGATTGTTTGTTCTGCAACTTTACACTCGTTTGAAGTTAAAAAAATGGCGGTAAGATTTTAAATTAATTTAGTTTCCTGTTATATTCCCAAGTAGCACACGGATTTATGACATCTATAAGACAGAAGTTTTGAAGCCGTTTTTTGAGTTATCGATAAGGCACTAAAATGTTGACAAAGCGATCAAGAATTTATATCACCGAAAAAATATCTGTTTAAAAGACCTGAGACACAAGTGACGACAAGAAGTAAATTACAAATATGTCATCTAAAGAATTTTTTTAATTGAAATGACTTTTTTTAAATGGGAAAAAAGAACAAAAATTTTCTATGACTCTAGGACCAACGTCTGTACGTCTTATTTATAAAAAAAATATTTGGTTTCGAGACAAAAACAATTTTGTCTTTTCCTTTCAAAAGACATATTCATGAAATCTTAAGGCAATTCTCAGACAATGCCCCACAGTCCCCCTCCCCTCACTTTTTAAATAATTTCGATAACTTTCAATTGTCATAAGCGTATCAAAATTTTATCAATTGATTAAAAAAAAAATGAAAACTTTACTTGATAAAAAGACAGTGTAGAAGTAATTTCGTCGACGTATCGATTTAAAAAAAAAATTCCTTACAATTGATATCAATTGAGAGTTAAACGGAATTTGGAAAATAAATTTCAGTAAAATCTTCGTCAATTTTATAATTAGAATTTTCAAATTTTTTAGGCTAAAATCTATTCAATGAATTTCGTTTTGGGTGCATTCCGAAATGCGCTGCGAGCAGCTGTAGCGTAGTGATTTTCGGAATGCATCCTTGTTAATTATTCTTATTACTTGCGCGGTAAATTTAAATATTTGAAAAATAAGTTATCGGAAATCGGAGAAAACTAAAAATCGTATGGAAAAATATAATGGCGGCAGAATATGATAGAAAAATATTTTAAAAATTAAAAAAAACACGCAAGTGTTTGAACAAACCTTGGCGGAGAAATAATATGCAGAAGGGTGTCCTAATACACTTGCAGATTTGAATTAATTTGCTCTAAGTGTATTGCAGCTAAAAAACGTCACTTAAATGCTATTTCCCACCAGACGATGCCAGATGATTTTGCTCAGGAACTTGGGACTTATCAGCATCAGCAATTCGCAACACTTAACACTTGCACTAAAAACTTAACACTTTACACTAGCACTGAACACTTAACTACACCACAGACACTTTGCACAATTTAAATTAATAAAAGATATATTTTACAATCATTGCACAATTTTACAAGACTTAATTGCAATACTGTGTTTCAATTCAAACGTAAAAAATGATCTGAACTACTACTGCCATTATCGATGATACTGACTGCCGCTATTGGACCGCCAGTTGATACAAAGCAATCGACTTTGCGATTCATCGACCGCCCCCACTTTAGCAAACATTTGAACGTTGAATAGCTCCATATTGGCGCGAAATTTCAAAACTGAAATTTAATAATTTTATTAAAATTTATTTGTGTCAATAATTATATTAATCAGACTAAAAAGTATGTTCGGAATTTTTTATATTCACCAATAATTTATTAATTATTCTTATCACTTGCGCGGTAAATTTAAATATTTGAAAAACAACTTATTGGAAATGGGAGAAAAATTAAAAATCGTGAATCAAAATAAAATGGCGGCAGAATATGATAGAAAAATTTTAAATATGAAAAAAAAAATCACGCAAGTATTTTGCGCAAAAATCGTGCTGCTACTACCCTGCACTTGCACGGTCTGCTGCTGAGTTGCAGGAATTCTCGACAAAATTACTTCTACGTTGTCTTTTTTTCAATCAAAGTTTTAATTTATTTTTTAATTAGTTAACAAAATTTTAATACAGTTATGACAGTTGAAAGTCATTGCATATTTTTAAAAACTGAGGGCACTGTCTAAGAATGCCCTTAAAGTTGTCTCTGTGCTACTTGGGTTTATGTAATTGAAATCCATTCTTTTTCTTCAATGGACATTTGATTCTTTTAGGAACGTTTGATGCATTTTCCGACGTGGGTTGACTTAAAAGGTGAAGATGCTGTTCCTGAGACTGTTCATCATGTTGTAGTGATGGTCGATCCTCAAAAAGATAAATCTTGGCACAATCTAAGATTTCATATCCCAACTGATGGAGTACATCAACGAGATAATATAAGACCAGGAAATACTACAGCCGGTAAATAAATTTAATAATTAAATTTATAGGTTTTCATTTTTTAATAATAAAATTAAATTTCTGTATGTAGAAACTTTATCCGAGGGGGCCAAAATTCTTAAGGGCGAGTATTGTGTCCGTGCAATCAGAGAACATAAAATGGATCGTGCCATAATTTTTTGTCGTACTAAATTAGACTGCGATAATCTCGAGAAATATTTCAGACAAACCAGCAGTGATGAATTATCATGCGTGTGTCTTCATGGCGACCGTAAACCTCAAGAGCGTAAAGCCAATTTAGAAAAATTTAAACGACAAGAAGTCAAATTTTTAATTTGCACAGATGTTGCTGCTCGTGGTTTAGATATCACTGGATTACCTTTCAGTAAATAGATTATTTTTAATTGAAATTCTTCAAATTTATTGTAATTAATATTAATATCATAATAATTTTATTACAGTGATCAACGTTACATTGCCAGATGAAAAATCAAATTATGTCCATCGTATTGGTAGAGTAGGACGTGCAGAAAGAATGGGTTTAGCGATATCATTAGTAAGTTCTGTCCCTGAAAAAGTTTGGTATCATGGCGAGTGGTGTCCAAGTCGTGGACGTAATTGTAATAATACTAATATAACAACTCAAGGTGGATGTTGTACTTGGTACAATGAACCTCAGGTAAAATTAAACTATCAATTTAATGATAAAATGAATTTTGAAAATTTTTACTCCGTTTGTTGAGAAACCCCATAAGTCACTCAGATTTAAATGAATTTTTTAAGTAGTATAAATTAAAAAACAACATTTTTTTGAAGTCTCTTTTAACGACGCCAATATGATTATTTTTTATTATTCATTTAAAGTAAGAGACCCAGTACCCGATCAGGGAACTAGTATCCGATCCCTCATGTACATCTATATTTACTAAATTTTACTAAATATATGTAGATATACAATACAAATACATGGAGTGATCGAGTACTAGGTCTTTTGCCACAATCTTTATGCTAAGTTTTTTCAGAAAAATGTTTTTTGTTTTCCCTGAAAAATTGTGTGCTCTTGACTTATGGGGTTTCTCAACTAATAAATAATATTTTTATTTTGGTGTCTTTTATATTCTTCTTTATGTACGTCAGTGCCTTGACTGCTCTCTTAGTTCAAACTCTGTGACCCTGACTCTCTTCTCAGGGTCTCTTGAAATTTTTAGAAGATCGCATACATTTTCTGATCTATTTCCCGTCTTAGCACTTTTATCAATCTGCCTTCCACTGTTCCTTCATCCTCTTTCGCCTGCCACGTCTGTAGATACTCCCTTTCCTTGCTGTTTACTATCTTTGCTAATCCTCTGCACCAGTAAATGCATTAATGTTTCATATTCTTTGTCACTCTGCACTTCCATTCTACACGACCTTTCTTATATTTAAATAAAATAGTTATAGATAGTAAAATTAACGTGATAATTATTTGGTTTTAGTATCTTGCGGATATTGAAGATCATTTGAATGTAACAATTGAACAAGTAGGACCTGATATCAAAGTCCCGGTGAATGCATTCGATGGCAAAGTTACATACGGTGCGAAACGAACTCGAATTGGTACAAATTATCAAAACCACGTTCAACAAATGGCTCCAATAGTCGCTGAACTTGCAACGTATGAATCCAAAGCGCAATTGTATTATTTGAAAAGACATCTTGTCGCACATTGAATTAATCGATAATTAACCGATCGAATGTATAAGCAATTAATTGAGTTGATAAATGATACTATTATTAATCTTGATATATATTATATTTAATTTAATTGTAATTTTTTTGTAAGTGAATTGCTTAATAAAAACAGCTGCACTTTATAAATGCATTGTTTTATTATTATGAATTCATTAATAAGATACCTTATTGCTGAAGAAATATTATGATCATGATGTTTATATCTCATGAGTAATAGAATGTTGATATATATTATCATAGATTTATTAGAGATGTTTTTAATTAGAAATAGATAAAAAAATTTAATATCAATTCCCGTAAGGTAAGAGACCTAGTACCCGAACAGGAACTAGTACCTGATCACTCATCTATTAGTATATTTATATTTAGTAAAATTTAGTAAATATAGATATACAAATACATGGAGTGATCGGGTACTGGGTCTCTTACCTTATAGTTTAAAAAAAAATTGAAAGTCGATTTACATAATGATAACTTTGAATTTTTAATGTTTGTTTGCTCATCAGATTGACAATAAAAATAAAAGGTAAAAAAAAAAGTATATTTTAAATATTTTAATGCAGCAAAAATATGAACTTCATAAGTTTGTCGTTAAAATTTTCAGTATTATTTCCAGGGGTGTACAAAAAGCCTTTAAATCACCCAAGTAGCGCAGACAACTTTAAGACGTCATAAAGATGTCTTCTAAAATGACAAAACAAATTTTTTTTTGTCTCAGTCAAGTGTTTTTTACATATAAATAAGACGTATAGATGTTGGTTCTAGGAGTCATAGGAAATTTGTGTTCTTTATCCCATTAGTTGTAATTTACTTTTTGTCTTCACTTATGTCAAGTCTTTTTAAGCAGACATAATTTTGTCAACATTTTGGTGGCTTATCGATAAGTCAAGAAACAGCCTGAAAAACATGAGTATGAATGTAGCAGATATCAGGCAATTTATAAATTTTAAATAAATAAATTCACATAATGAAATTACAAAAAATGCAAGTACTGGTTTTTCGATTATCTATCCAAGTAGAACAATTGGTTTTGTGGCATCTATAAGATAGAAGTTTTGATGCTATTTTTGACTTATCGATAAAGCACCAAAACGTTGACAAAACGATCAAAAATTTATGTCACCAAAAAACATCTGCTTAAAAAACTTGATACAATAAGTAACGATAAAAAGTAAATTACAAATAATTATCAAATATGTCATCTAAATGATTTTTAACTTCCCGCTAAGAAAATTGTAAATTTTCAAAAATTTAGGAAGTTATTGGTTTCGGTCCGATTTACGAAAACCGAATTTCTATCAGATCTTGACATTTCGAGATTCTAGGAAGCTATTCTGACTAATTTCACGATGATGTCCGAGTGTATGTATGTGTGTACGTACGTACGTATGCATGTATGTAAATATTCATAACTATTGAACGAATGAACCGATTTTGATTTTTGAGGTGTCATTCGACGCGGCTTGTCAATATCTTGAAGCTGTAAAAATTTGAACTTAATCGGTAGGGTCTTATTTATATAAAAAATATTTGGTTTCGAGATAAAAACAATTTTGTCTTGTCCTTTCAAAAGACATATTTAAGATGACTCTGTGCTACTTGGGTAAGTATGCATTTTTTATTTTCATTCTTAAATTTTATTTATTTATTCGAAATTTAAAAAATATATCTCATAAATGTCACAAAGTCAAGTGTGCGACTTGAGAGTAGTTAAAAGTTTACGAATAATTAAATTTGATAATAATAATAATAATAATAATTAAAAAAATAAAAATGATGATTAGTCTTGATAAAATAAAATATCTTGTTGAAAACAAGGTAAAATAAAAGTATGTATCGTTAAAACGATAAAACATTTATTATTTAAAGACATACGATGAGTATTTTATTGTATTTTTCTATTTTTTTATTATAATTTAATATTTTTAGTAGATTTGTTTTCAAATTAACACGCAAACGTATGATACAGCTCCACAGCTCATCTTAATTTCACTCGTTTTTTATTAATCCATTTAAATACTTTTTTATAATCATTATTTTATACTCATTAATCATTAAAATCATTTATTAATATTTTTTAATTAATATTTTATTCGTGCGAGGACATATACATTTCGATATATATATGTCTTCATATTTATATCAGAGTCCATAATACACATAGTACACATTTTATATTGTTTATTAATTAATTACTTAATTAAGTAATTAATTAATCGGATACGTATTTCGAAAGCCATTCTATATGACTTGCACATTGTACAAATTATACGATCATATTGTTTGTATAATTATATATATATATATTTTTTTTAGATTTATTATTTATAATCTTTAGTTTATTCATTCATTTATATGATTCTCGGACTCGGAATCCTGAAAATCATTTAATTTTTTTAAATTAATTACTTTGCATAGATTTTATAGATTTAAATATCTATCAATCATATATTTAATTGCCAATTAATTGGCGGATCCAAATTACGGTAATCTACCGAATTTTACCGCAATTTACGGCATTTTACAGTGATATACGGTAATTTTTACCGTAAGCAACGTATGTTTTTTTATTTTTACAGGTTTTACAGTGCAATACTTCACTTTACGGTACAATACCACAGAATTGCTGCAATTTTACAGTAAATTACCGTTCTCTTACTGCAAATTTTTGGGAAAATAGCGTATTATTGCCATAGAATCCCAAAAATTTACCGTAAAGTACCTCAGAATCCAGTATTTTACCGCAATTTACGGTATTGTACAGTGAATTACCGTCAAATCCAGCAATTTGCCGTAAATTGGGGCATTTTTACCGTAAGCACTGTATGTTTTTTTTTATTTTTACAGTTTTTACAGTGCAACACTTCACTTTACAGTAAATTACTGTTCTTATACTGCAAATTCATGGTAAAAAATACCGAACGTATACCGTAAAATACCTTAGAATACAGTATTTTACCGCAATTTACGGTATTGTACAGTGAACTACCGTCAAATCCAGCAATTGACCGTAAATTGGGGAATTTTTACCGTAAGCACTGAATGTTTTTTTTGTATTTTTACAGTTTTTACAGTGCAATACTTCACTTTACAGTAAAAGACTGTTCTGATACTGCAAATTCATGGTAAAAATACCGTACTTTTACCGTAAAATACCTTACAATACAGTATTTTACCACAATTTACGGTATGGCACAGTGAATTACCGTCAAATCCAGCAATTTGCCGTAAATTTGAGCATTTTTACTGTAAACACTGTGTGTTTTTTTTTATTTTTACAGTTTGTACGGTGCAATACTTCACTTTCCTGTGAAATACCGCAGAAATGCTTAAATTTTACAATAATGTACCAGTCTCTTACTGCAAATGTGCGGTAAAAATACCGCAGAATACTGTATTTAGCTATAAAATACCGTAAATCTTCCAAATACCGTAAATTACGACAAATTATGGTAATTTTCCGTAATTCGGATTCGCCAGGAATTGTTAATTAATTTATTATTATACTTTTAGTTCACATGAACATTTTTATATTCAAACAGTCATCACAGAATGAGAATGAAATATTATGTTTTATTATTATTTTTTAAATCAATTTTTATAATTTGATAATCTAAAAAATTAATACAATTAAATATATATATATATTTATAATAATAATAATAATAATAATTAATTAATTAATTAATCACTCGATATCCCAAACACACGGGCATAACATTCATAATTTATTAAATTCATTCAAGTAATTATATATATATCTTCCATATATATTAATCATTTATTAAATTCACGTAAATGATACCGTTAATTTAAATAATTCAACGAACCGAATATGAAATCATTAATTAAACTACTAATGAACTTTTAAATATTTATCAGTTTAATTATTATCAGTAACGTGAATTTATTAAATTTAAATTAGTCTACTTAATTATAATAATTAAAACCATTAATTGTTTGTAATTATATTTTAATGGCATTTATTTACTTAATAAGTTATCATTAATTAATAAATAATTATTAAATTAATAAAATAAATAATTAAAATGATAAATTAAAAATCTCGCTTATTATTATTTATTATTTTTAGGGAGCAGCGAGATTTTATTTTTTACGATTGAGTGAAAGAACATGATTATTTTTTTTTTTCTACTACATGATACTGAATTTATTAAACCACATTGAGATCGCTATTTTGTATTGACAGCGGCATATTTTATTTATTATCATTACTTTGCATCACCGGATATTTATAATATATATTCATTTATTTATTTATGTTTTATTTTTTTTATTTTTAATCATAATCAATTTATTTTTTTTTTATTTCTATCAAGAAATATTTGCTATAAATACCAATTGTAATTTTTAATATTTAATTATAATTTATATTCCATTCATACTTTATGTTATCAACATCTATATTAATTTACTTGATTTATTACTCCTTTTATAGCATTAATTGCTTTTAAGTCGTATTTATTTTCATTTTTATTATTCTATACTCTAAATAATTTTGTTAGATTCTTTTTTCATATATTTTCTCCTAATAGGAAAGAATAGGTACGAGAAATAGCAGAATAAAAATTGATGGAAACTTTTAAATTTTCCTTCAAATTTAAATCTCTTATTTATTTTCCCTCCTTTATCGCCCGGCAGCAAAAGATAAATAATATACATATATATATTTGTAAAAAGATATTTTATAATATAATAAATAATAAATCATCGATTGTTCTCGCCTCGGTGATTATTAAAAATTACACATTTATCTATAATATTTTTTAAAACTCTTGTATTATAATTCATTTTTATTCATGGTAATAAATTAATATGTACAGCGTGCAATTACTGATGATAATTACGAGTACATAAACAATATAAATCAATAAATATAAATATTCATAAATTTATTTAGTGGCTGATTCTACGAACAATTATAATGAGGCACAAAAAATATATTTTTTTTAATCCTTTAATTTTTTTTTCTTCTCATTGCTGCAATTACGTTACGATTTATTAATATATTCATTTTCAAATCCAATTAAAAGATTTTAATACTTTTTTTTATGACTTTTAAAATAAATTACTAATCAAATAGATATGACTTTTTTGTGTTGAATGCAACTACAGAAAAAATAGGATAGACTGCAAGAGTAAAATATATAATATCAATCATGATCTATTAATACACATACATATTATTATTATTTATTATTATAATTATTATTATTATTATATTTAATATAAATATTAATAGGACACAATTGTATGTTGCATTCAAACATCAATGTTTTGATTTTAATCACAGACTTAAATTTTTTATGGTTCAAGTAATGCTAGTTTTTAATTTATTTTTTTTTATTATAATTTATATATATATATATATATTTTTATAATTTAATAAATGTATAATTATAATTACAAACATTGCGTAATTGATTGTGTGATATATATGATAAAATTATATCTCTAACATCAACGTGATTTATAATTGATCTCAATGTCGTACATTCGCTCTAATTTATTATAATTTTTTTTTTTTTATTAATAAAATTTATTGAAATTATTAATTATCATTTTTATAAATCATATAAACGTCCGTAGTGCCATTTAATGATAAACAATTATATACTTTCAATAGATCAATTAATATATTTATTAATAATTGATCTTTTTATTTCATTGCTTTAAAATTAAATAAATAAACTTTCAAAAAAACCGCAAGTGCAATTAAATTATTACTAATTACGCGCGTTAAATATATCAAATATTTTTCATTTACTCCAATTATCATATACATAATCACTTTCTACAATTAGTTTTTTTTTATTTAATAATTACATTATTAATCAATTTTATTATATAAATTCAATGACAATAATAGATATTAAATTTTTTTTTAATCAATTAATTATTGATAACGAGAGTAATAACCCGAGTACTTCTTAGTGATAAATAAAAGAAGCTATGGAAGTTTATCAATGTGTTGATAAGAAACAATTAATATACAAGAAATTAATAATAATATTAATGATAATTAATTAATTAATTGCAATAACAATTTAATTGATAACCAACCGCTTAAAACAAATTTTTAATAATTTTTTTTTATTTACATAATTATAGAATAGAGGTACCGTTTTTGGTCACTTTAGGCCCAGTTTTGGACACCTCTGATTAAAAACTCCGATTGGATTTGATAGAAAAATTCTAATCGAATTTAATCGGAATTAGTCCGATTAAAAGTTAATCAGAAATCGAAAAAAAAAATTATGATTTTTTGATCGAATCCGATTGCAAAAATCTCTATCAGATTTAATTGGAAAATTCATTATTTTACGATTAGATCCGATTCATATGATTGAAATTTTTTAATCAGATTCGATTGAAAAATAATAAAAATTTTTTTCAGATTGAAATCTAAACGAATACTTGGAACGCTCCCGAGCAATTCCGATTGAATGTTTGTTTCCGATTAAATTTCAATCAGATTTAATCGAAGTTTGTAATCAGGGACTTGAAAAATTAAAAAAAAAATAATGTGTAAAAGACGCAATGACGTAATTAATTTTTAAAACTTTTTCATTAATTAAAATAAAGTATGAAATGTCCAAAAATGGAGCAGTGGCCACAAGGTACTTCTACTCTAATTCATATTAATTGGAACTACGAACGGACGTTATACAAATGAATTCGCACTCACGCAATTTATCTTAGCAATTAAATAAAACAATAAATAAGTTATTGACTTTGTAAAATAATAATGTGCTTATAAATTTCGTTAACTTTTAAAAATATAAAAAACTTTATACTTGTGCGATTGGCATAAAAAATTAACATTATTTCTAATAATTAGTATTTATTATATTTTTAATACTTTCTCACTTAAATTTTTTTACATCCACTCACATTTTAATTTTTATATAATTTATTTATTTTTTTTTTTATCAATAATGGCATCGATAATAGAATTACATTTAAAAGTATCTATGATTATTATTATTATATTAATTGCATGTGTTTTATATTACTTTTTATCTGATAATTTAGTTAATTAAGAGCCAAATTCAGAGTTCACGTCATCTTTGTATTTTTCAAAGCTCATCATTTTTTTTTTTTTTATAAGTAACTATTTATTATTTATTATCATGATAATGATAATGCTTTAATAATTAACCGTAAAACAAATTCTTTTTTTTTTCACGCGCTAACATAAAACATTTTTGTGCCAAATATTTAATTAAGCTCGCATTGCATAAATATCCATATAAATATATATAAAAAAAAGAAAAAAGAAAGAAAGTAAACTAAAATGCATGACTCAATGTTTATAAAACTATTAAATTGCACGTGTGTATTGCGGCAAATGAATTTTAAAAAAAGTAAATTGCGCGTAGCAAAAAATGTTATTAAAAAATGATTGAAATTTAATTAATTTTAGTAATTCATTAAATAATAACAATAAATATCATTTATTTTAATAAAATTGTATAATAAATGTGCGTATTCGTGCGCGCTCGCTTGCTTACAATACCACCGTATACATATGTCTAATTTATATATTATATTTATTTATTTTGTGGATGGTATATATAATAATAATGAATAATAATATTAATATATTATACGAACAAACATAATTTAATATATATAACTAACATTTATAATTTATTATAACTTAATTTACATTAATTACGGTAATTATTTCACTTCTTTTTTTTTACGTATAAAAATTTTTTCACAATGCATTACTCCTTTTTTTTTATTCCATTTTTTAACCGACCTCAACATATACACGTAATAATTAATTCCATAACGCGACTCATCACGTTTTATTATTATTATTATTATAATAATAATAATATTTTAAAAGTGTACTTTATTATTATTATCAACTGTTATTATTTTTTTAATTGCATGCGTGCGCGCACGTAAGTGTTATTTATTATGAAAAATATTGCTAAAGTTTAAAATATTAATATATATGTGTATATATGTATATTAAAAAAAAAATATCTCATTCTTTCATTTAAAACATGTACACAATTTTGTACACATATACACACTACACACATAATATTCATCTTTATATATATAATTATATTTTTATCATACACATATATTCCATTTTTTGGAAGAGTCGATAAAATTGTTTGAATTTAAACAAAAATCTACAATAAAATCGACTTTGTTTTATTTATTTATCTAATTTATTTTATTAGAAATTTAAAAATTCATTTCTTCGTGTAAATAAATCGTCGAAGAGATGTTGGAACCTCCCTCTGGGCCCGCATCAATCTCCTGACCGGCGGTGGGTTTTTAAATTACGAATTTTTTTACCAAATTATTATTTACAAATTCACTCAGTTTCGCTGACCGATTGTTTGCGTAAAAAAAAATTTTTATTTTAAGAACTAAACAAAAATAAAAATAAGTTGGTATTTATAAGTTAATATAAACAATTTTACAATTGATCTAAACACAATTGAATAAATAAATTATTTATAATAATTGATTTTACAATCACTCTGTTTACAATTAAAGTACCCACACTTCTAAAAAAAAAAAAACACTCCTTGAAATACTGTAAAATCTCACAAAATACTTATTCATTTTTTTTTTTTATTATAGAAAATTGTAATCTTAAGACTTTAGCGAATGTGTCGTTTTATTTGGTATATAATTAAAAAAATTTATTGAAGACTGTTTTAAAACGTTAACAGAGATTCAATAGTGTAATAAACGCGGTCATATTATTTAAAAAAAATAAAAAGAGATTCATATTCACAATAATCATAATTATAAACTTTATATATATTTATATATTATTTAAAATTCACTTCGAAGGAGTTAAGTTACTATTGAAAAAAAAAACAAAACAAAACAAAGTAATACAATAACAATTGTGATGTACAATGAAGTTAAAAAAAATGTATTGAATAAAGTAAATTACTTTAAAAATAAAAACATTCATCCAAATAATTTTAAAAAACTACCTCGCAAACACACGTTCAATATCAATTAATATTTCACTTGCCCACCAGTAAAAACACGTGGTTCTTTTTATACGAATTATAAATATTGTTCGACGAGGTAACGAATCACAGTGTGTTAAGTGGGGATTTACAAGAGAAAACAAAAGTTATTAAAAATAACTGAGATGAAATAATAATTAAAAATAAATAATTATTTTTGTTGCTTTTCGGCGAGCCTCTATAATACAATTATTGTATTTAAATGTTGACGTTTAATTTAAATAAAATATCTAAATACAGTCGACTACCCGTCATAAGCCTGATCTAGGGGACGCAGAAGAAATTTTTATTTAAATTTCAGTCTCTCTACTACCGTGCGTTTAGTTTTATTATCGACTACTCGTTATAAGCCTGTTTTATTGTATGGGATTTTAAACGTCATATTTACGTTTTGTTACGTACGTCAGTATCCCGATTTTTCTAGTGCTTATAGCGATTAAATAAATACTTATCTTTTTACACTAATAATAATTGTAATGGAAAAAATTATAATGACAGCGGTATTAATTACAGTAACAATAATAATAATTGCTATTGACCAACATAATGATCAATAAAACTTTTAAATTGTAACAAAAGCTTTAATTGTAATTAATCATTACAATTATCGACAATAAATTATATTTTACTTAATATTTATTAAATTATCCGCGAAACATCGATAGTAAATTTTCATTATTAATTTTGATATTTTGTTCCTATTGGTAGTTTATAATTTAGACAGTTTTAACGGATGCTTGTAACGGGATGTCTGATACGAAACTCATAAAAGTGGTTAAGTAGGGGAATCTGGACTCAGTAGCTGCCGATTGAAGGGACGAGGCTTATGACGGGTAGTCGACTGTACAATAAAATAATATAAATTTAAAATAACGAATAGAAAAATTTAAAATATAAAATATCTGCCGGCCGATCAAGGAGAGGAATTCGTTAATTCGATTTTAATTAAATTTAACCCTCCATTATTAATTTGATTTGGTGAAGCTTCTCTTCGGAGACAAGATTAATTTTTTATTATTATTATTTAAAGATGTAATTAAATATGCCACGAATGACATTGACCCATCACTGCTCGTACATTAAATGTATATTAATTATTTTTACGTGTACGCATTTATAATTAATTATTATTATTATTTTTTAAATTATAATTATTATTAATTTTCCATCGGTCTCTCTCTCTCTCTCTCTCTCTCTCTTTATTTATCTATGTCTCGATAAATTGAAAGTACTTTTATCTCGACAGTAATATAATAGTTGCCTAGATATTTGGCGTTAATTCATTTAAATCTTTCTTTTTCTTTTGTTACTATTGTTAGTTTTTTTTTTTTACTTAAATTATATTTATTTATTTATTTATTATTATTATTATATTTTTTTTGTTAATTCGAGGCAATGTAGAGAGGATTGTGAATGGAAAATAATTTAAGTTGGGCAGACGACACTAATTGTAAGCAACGGCAGGAATGAAGTCACAAGAGCTCATATTGACGCAGATGCATACGTTGAATTATGTCACGACAGTCATTGAATACTCTCTTGATGTTTTCCGTGTCGACTGCGCACGTAAAGTGTGGGTAACAGTAATGTTTTCCATCTCCACTTGCTGTACTTATGCGCTGAAATTATAATTAACACAAATATTTAAAATTAATTATAATACCAATTTCAGTGTTGATAGTTTCAAAATATATGTGTTTGTTAAAATATTTCGGGTATAATTAAAGGCACACTGGATCCTTATTAGTAATTAATTTATAAGTTATAGTACGGTGGTTTCATGCACTAGAATTTTATTTAAAAGTATGTAAAAAAAAATCCTAGTACGTCCTTATAGTTTCTGGTACCGTTTCTGAGAACCATAATGGCATATAAAAAAATTCAAAATTTTAATTCTTGAATTTTTAATTGAAAAGAACATCGATTAATAATCAAAATTTTTTTTTTCGCCCTCAAGATCTAAGGGATTGGTACCAGGAACCATAAGGGCGTAAAATTTATCTTTTATCTGAAGAAATAGTTTTCATTTAAAAGTATCAGTAAAAAAAATTCTAGTACGTCCTTATAGTTTCTGGTACCGTTTCTGAGAACCATAAGAGCGTAGAAAAAATTCAAAATTTTAATTCTTGAATTTTTAATTGAAAAGAACATCGATTAGTAATCAAAATTTTTTTTTCAGCCCTCAAAATCTAAGGGATTGACAGCAGGAACCACAAGGGCGTAAAATTTTTTTTTTATCTGAAGAAATAGTTTTCATTTAAAAGTATCAGTAAAAAAAATTCTAGTACGTCCTTATGGTTTCTGGTAACGTTTCTGAGACCCATAATGGCGTAGAAAAAAATTCAAAATTTTCATTTTTCGATTTCTGAATTTCTAATTGAAACGAACATCGATTAGTAATAAAAAAGTTTTTTTATCCGCCCTTAACATTTAAGATCTATTCAGACCAATTCTGCAATAATTTTTAAGTTTTATATTAACTATTGTAGAATTGGCCTGAGGATGCGGGTGCATTGAACCAGCGACATATCACCAATAAATTAATTACTGATAAGGATCAGTTGTGCCTCTAATTATATCCAAAATATATTACTGATTTCTTAATTATTCTAAGTATATAAATAATTTTTTCATAAAACAAAAAACAACTTACAAGAAATTCATCTCGTATAAAATATTTAGCTCGTATTACATCAGGTGCTTCTGTTGGTTCCGCAACGACACCAGGTTCAACTGGCGTTTGATATCGTGAAAAATCAGGAAAATAATCCTCCAATTTATGTTTACCTGCTTTCACTTTTTCAGCTAATAAATCTTGTTTATTCAAGAATAAAATTACTGATATCGTTCGAAGCCACCTGTAACAAAAAAAGTTTAAAAAAAAATAGTAGCTTATAAATATTAATTATTATCCTAAAGTTAGCAGACAATTAACAATTTTCGGATCTTTGTTTCTACAATTCAATTAAAAAAAAATGTGCACATGTAGAAAAGTAAAAAAACTATAAGTGCAATTTTTTGAAATATTTTTTTTTTTATAATTTATCGTTTTTAAAAAAATCAAAAAATTATTAAACGTCAACTAATTCCAGTATCATATTTAATTTAGTAATCAATTAAAAAAAAATATATATATATAAATAGATATATATTACCGATTATTCCAAATACTTTTAAATAGATCAAGACTTTCTCTTAATCTCAATTTTGTTGGATCTTCCCTGAGTACCATATTATAACTACTGCATGCAGTGACAAATATAATTGCTGTTACATCATTGAAACACTGTATCCATTTTCTTCTTTCATCTCGTTGCCCGCCGACGTCAAACATACTTTAAAAAAAAGTGTTTATTTTAATAATCGTATATAAAGAGCTTTGTAATAATTAATAGCCAAAGTAAACTTACTGAAAATTGACTTTGTCGACTTGAAACCGCGTTTCGAATATACCGGAAGTAAGAACTCGACATCTTAAGATATCCTTTTAAAAAAGTAAGCAAAGCAATTGTTAATAAAATTATTTTTAAAAATATTTTTAAACATAAAGAATATTATAATTAAAATAAAAATGTACCTGTTCAGTTGGTGAGTAATCTGGTTTTTTTACAATGGCAACCTTATCTAAAAAGCTGAAAAAATAAAATAAATAAATAAGTAAAAGATAAATTAAAACAAATACTTTATAAAATATAACAATTATCTTATTGTATATTCAAAATTAATAAAGATATGATAATTAAATTAAAAATAATCGTTTTTTTATTTCATCATTTTATTGTTATTATAATATTTAAAAAAATATGAAATAAAATAAAAACAGGTCGGATATAAGAGAATACTGAAGAGTGTGGAAGAATAAAATTGGAGGATAGTGAGCGATGGCAAGAGGACGAGGAGGTAAATCGATCGATGCCAGCAGTAGCAGCCGCGGTGGTGGTGCTCTACCCTAACCCCGAGTTTCTCTATTCGCTCCATACTCCATAACAGCCTTATTCTCGGTGACCGAGCGAGCGAGCGAGCGCTACATCTACACCCCCACATACTTTACTAGTCTTTATATATATATTTATATAGTTTGGTGTAGTAGTAAGAGGCCCTTCTACACCTTCACTTCTTGTTCTATACTTATACACTATTACACTAGACTACACACTTTACCTCTATCCTGAGATATATATCATTAGACATACATACTATAAATATATATATATATATGTATAATACAATATCACATAATGTAAGTACATACGAGATATAACATGTACATACCAGTAAAAGGGAGTATAAAGACAAACCCCAGCAATTGATGATAATACCGAGAAGCTAAACCCAACAATAACTAATAACTATCTATAAATCACTATTGTCGGATTAATTAATAACAGAATTCTCAGCATTGACATGATTACATCAACTTTATTATCCTCAATACTGGATTATTATTTAATGTTAACATTTATGTATGAGGTTTGTTACAAATATACTGTAAAAAGAGATGATCCTAAAGTTAGCAGAAAATTAACAATTTAAAAATTTTTTTTTCAACAGATTAATTACAAAAAAAAAACTAAAAATATGCACATGTAGAAAATTTAAAAAACTACAAGTGCAATTTTTAAAAATTTATTTTTTTTTATAATTTATCGTTTTTAAAATAATCAAAAAATTATTAGACGTCGGTTAACTACAGTATCATAAAAAGAGCGGTGTTAAAAATGGACTCGATTTAATACCACGCGGTGGTAAAATGAAATAACACCGGTGTAATTTCGCGGTGTTAAATCGATGTAAAAAGAAATTCCACGCATAGAAATTAGAAAAAAAAATGTATTACATAAAAAAAAATATAAAAATTTAATCTGGAGGAAATTATAATTTTGCTATGTACTTATTTATATTATACGTAATTTATGTAAAAATTACACAATTTTACGCCCACCATTTTAATCACCAATAATTGAATTAATTAATAAAAATACTGTGTTAACTGTAGTGATCGAGTACTTAAAAATATTCACCAAGTAAAATTTTTGAACACCGGGAAATTTTTTTAACACCGGTAAAGAATATTCACACCGGCGGCGGCATTATTTATCACCGCTTTCGGTGTTGAAATTTAACACCGAAAATTTTAAGACCTACACCGCCTGGACTTACCCCGGTTTTTTTTTACAGTGTATACATATAAGCATATAGAATATTTATTGGCTATTGGTATTTAATTTAAAATATAAAAATATTTTATGATGATTTTCGTATTACGAAATAGATTTTAAATATGATAAATTTTGATGAATAAGCCTCAAGGGAAAAAGATGATGTATGGGTAGACAAGGGGATCTGAGTAGAACAAGTGTACAAGGAAAAACCGGCACGAGCTTTTACTTATATCTATATTATATAATATATATATATATGTATACTTGTGAGTATCTACACGCTTCTTCAACATTTTCGATACTTTTCTATAAATATCACTCGCTATTTATAAACGACAGCCTTTTCGTTTCCCGCAGCAGCTTCTCTATCCAACAAACGGGAAAAGAAAAACGGGATGAACGTTAAATTGCCGAGGGTAAAGCTCACATTGTTTATTCATATAAAAATATTTATTTTTATTCAAAATCACAACTTTTTTTCTTTTACTAAATTAGCTGGGATGTTACTATTAATTTCGAGGTTCAAAAATGTTTACAGCTGTTTCATTTTAGTAAATAATTTATTTATCAATTGTTTGTAATATCGTGTGTTAAACTGACTAATTAAAAAAAAAAAACTTGCATATGTTACAATACAAGCTATAAAGTTGCATCTATTGCGGGGGATACGTATAAAACTGCAGCTAAAAATAGTTGTCGGTTGGTATAATTAAAGCATTGAACAATATGAGCGCGCGAAAACAAGTCACAAGGTATCGTATATATAAACATAATATCCACTGGTGAGTTGTTACATTGGGTATATAGGTAGGAAGAAGCGTTTGTAATGAACTGACATTATAAACTGGCCATAAAAGTCATAGGCAATCGAGACAAGGTCATATACATATAATAAGAAAACAAGATTATACGAAACTTGGTGTCTATGATGATAAAAAATATGAAAAAAATAAAAAACTATTAAATAAAAGTATAAATCAAAATGAATAAATAAAATAAAAAAATAAAATATATATGTTATAATAGAGGGAACATTATTTTAATTTATCATATCTTATAAATTACATTATCTGGTAATAAAAGTCAAAACAATGTAACTAAAAATGTTGATAAAAAATTTTTTTAAAGCTTGCCGTCAAATAAAAGTAGATCGTACTGGCATATACTGTGTATGTATATATATATGTATGTATGTATGTATAATATATACTATTATGCAAAGCGATTACCTCGTTGAGAGATATTGTCTCAGTTATTGGCGACAAACGACTCTAGCAAACTAATGCCTCTACTCAGTATGTACCCCGCAGTGTCCCTCTATCAACCACCTTGCCATTCTTCTGTACATATATCTATATATATTCCACCACCTACTGGGAATTTTACTACATCATCGTCGATCCCGATACAACATATTCACGAATAAATTATCCGACGGTTTTTTAAACCATTTTTTTTTGCGTATCGTTAACAACGAGACATTTTATCGCACGTTTAATCTTACATTGACTAAGTATACTGATGATTATTAAGAAGAAAGAGAAGGAGGAGAAGAATAAATGAAGAAATGATGGATAAGAAAAAAGCTGCGAAAAGTAAGAGGTAATATTAAGAAATGGTAATGAGAAGAACAGAGACCGGGAGGAAGTAAAAATCGAGAGCGTAGGCGGTATAATAAGTATTCACCATATTTTTTTAAATATTTTTTTATCTCCAATGTGAATACTATCGTGCCGCAACGCCTACGTTATCGCCCTTTTTATCATGATCACAGATATCAGACCGTGTCGCGCGCTACTTGATAACACAGCAACTTTGTTAAAGACACACGAATTTTTTTTTTTAATAAAACGTATGACGACAAATATTTTTACTATCTTGTTAATACTAATTTACATATGTATTTTTTATTTATTACTCAATAAAGTGTCAGTTTATTTGATAATATTTTAAATTTAAATAACTCACTATTTTGCGCAGTCAATAAGTTGATACTCATTACTTCTTTCAAAACTTTGTTGCACACCCCGGTCTTTCCACAGCGCCTCGACTATTTCATAAAATTCCTGAAAGTAAATTTATACAGCTGTCATATAATTACATCTATATATAAATATATATTTTTGTATCGATAAATATAGATTGATATTAAAAGAAAAAAATATTTAAATAAATAAAAAATGAAGATTTGAATAAAAAAAAAAAAAATATAATAAGAAAGAAAAAGAATTGATGATATTGTTGACAAGTGTAGAATGGATATAACATCCATGATGTACCTAACCGAGTTTCTTGATGGTCGGTTCACCAGGTTTATAACGCGCCCGCGCGTATATCAGATTTTATTAATAAATATTCTCTTGGTTCGACGTTACTTCGATTAATCGATTGACCAAAAGCCCATTTCTGTCCTTCTATTACTGAAGCGTTGGGTTTCGGACTTAGCCATGTGTCTATCATAAAGATATACACAA
Source organism: Microplitis mediator (assembly GCF_029852145.1). Lineage (NCBI taxonomy): Eukaryota > Metazoa > Arthropoda > Insecta > Hymenoptera > Braconidae > Microplitis > Microplitis mediator. Next base: position 20,666,430 of record NC_079973.1, on the reverse strand, counting down.
CATTCTATGTATATATTTATCATCATCGTTTTCCTACTCGTTCTCTTTATATTTTTACATTTATTTTATTTATATCTATACATATACTGGCGATTAAAAAAATTTTTTTAAGCTCCACTAATGCTGAATCTTTTACGTATTCATTTTTTAGGCCGTATATAAATATAATGATAATAATAATAATATAAATATGTATGATTGTACACGTGTACTCTAATTTTATGTAGCAACGTAAAAAATAAATAATATTGTGGTACAGAAACGGCGACTGCTGACTCACCGGAGGGTAATCAAAGTCTGGGGAAGACGATACATCCAACACGTAGTCAACTTTACTTTGATTTGATGGATCCTCAAGTGTCACAGGTGGCACCAATGTGCTCATACAACCTGTTATCGTCTGAAATAAATTTTATCATATATAATATATTTGTATACGTATTTTTTTTTTATTTAATATATAGTTGATCGTTATTTTATCATCGTAATTCAACAATTGAGATGTCATTAATAAATTATTACTGATAAAAAAATTTATCATACTTTTTTTTTTAAATATATATATATATATATTTATTATAAACACTTACCACGATAGCATCTCGTATGTTTTTCTTTATATCCTCAATTTTTTGACGCTTCTCCCTATTAATCATTGATAAATTTAATTCAATTAATTAATAACTAATCATAATTATTGGCAATAAAATTGTTTGTGTTCTCATGAATTAAAAATTGTCGAGAAATTTAACAGATTTAGAAAATCGTATTGTCCAATCAAATGTCACAAGTGGGATAATAAACAAAAAAAGGCAAATAAATAATAATAAAATTAACAACTCACGTTTCACTGAAGCCATTGACGTGCAATATCCTCATTTGTTTGACGATAGTACTTTTACCGGACTCACCCGCTCCTGTAAACATCAATTGCAGTTATTAATTTAAATTACAATAAGTACCACAATACATTCATAGCATAATTATTTTAAATAATTAATAATTTATTATAATCAATCCTCAATAAAATAAAAATAAGTACACCCTTTATTCTACGGCTACACAAAAAAAAAGGATTTCTTGCCGCAAGAAAAATTTTGCATTTTCAAATGAAAACAAAAATTTCCTTAGGACTAGAAGAATCTTCTCAGCTCAAAAAATTTTTTCTTGGCTCAAAAAAAATTTCGTTTTCAATTCATGATGCAAAAAATTGTTTTTAAAGCGAGTAAAAATTATTTGTACCAAGAAATTATTTTTTCTGTGTAGTTAACGTTGATAAAATTTTAATAACCGATCGATTTTTTTTTATTATCAATAAGTTTCTATAAATATATATTTGTCATGATTATTATTTGCCGTAAAACCTGGGAGAACCAACTACTCATGTCATATATGATAATTATATGCCAAGGAATAATGTCGTCGACAGCTGTTGCTTCTTCTTCTTCTTCTTCTTGCTCTTGTTGGTCGTCTCCGTCATTCGCGGGTAGAAACTCAGTACAGCTTATGCTTATGCTTCAGTTATGCTGTTGCTGTTGGTATACGACCCCCCTGTCATACACAAGACGTAAGGCTCTTGGATCCAATTGGAACATCGTCCGTGATGATGTATATTAGTATATATATACACGTAGTGTCGTATATAAAACGCACCGTTGCAAAAATAGAAAGTTGAGAGAGAATTTATGCCACAGTTGCGGATGGTTGTTTGCCTCGTTTCGATTAAACCAAACTAACTACATAACTCTCAGTATACATGACAAAAAAAATTCATATTATTTTTTACTTTTTACTCATTTCCATTCATACTATTTAATCATTCATCCATTCACCCATCCAATAATCTATCCATCCATTCTCTTATCCATTCATCCATTCCTTTACTTATCCAACCATCCATTCATCCATGCATTTAATTATCTTAATTTAATTACATCAATTATAATATTAATTAATTAATTAATTAATCAATCGATCAATAATTCATAATTAGTATAATTATTGCAAATAATTATAACAACAACAATGATGATGTATCTGAAGATCGTAACGTTTTTCGTGCAACGAAAATAAAAAAATCATGTAATTCGACTGCTTAAGGTAAAGTTCCGGGGATTGGAGGTGGTCTAAGATTTTCGGCTGACATACCAGCATTTATATGCGAAACATTTGCGCGAAAAACGTTCTGATCTTCCAGAATATTTAATAATGTATAAAAATAAATCTTACCGAGTAACAGCAGCCGGTGGGTGGCTCTGTAGATCTGCTTGTCCTTTTGTAATTGTTTGGTAATAGCGTCTGAACGCCTCTTCTGGTTCTTATTATCATCCTGACTGGCCTTACTACTTTGGCTGCCGAAGCACCCCATGACACTCACACACAGGCCCATACACGCGTTATTTTTCTATTCCTTATTATTATTATTATTATTCTTTTACACTCAACACCACTCACTTTTGTTGCATGACAATTTCATTACTATTAATATCAGTAATATTTTTGTAAACAATATAACTAGCAATTATCTGGCTGATATTTAAACACCCACGGGTATACCGCCCGTGATTATTGCCAAAATAATAACAATAATATTATTATTATATAAACACCGATTTGGTTATTTACTCTCCCAAATAAACGAGGAATCGCACAAAAAATTACATTGTTCCCTACACTGCAGAATCAGCGATCACTGTCTGTTACAAAATATTTATTTATTAATTAATTAATAATAAAAATGAATCGAGGTATTAATAACTGACTGATATCTTTACACCATATCTCTAGCTGCACTTGCCGTATCTACTATCAATATAAATAATTAAAATTTCACTGACTAAATGTTTAAGTAAAAATATATATTTTTTACGTTTCCTATCCAGAATTATAAAATTAACCTTCACCGGCACCAACACCTTTTTCTTCTTTTTTTTTTCTTCCTCTTCCTCGTCCTCGTCTGCCCCAGGCCCCTCCACCTTCACTGGTATCCTCTTCTTCCTTCACTGGCAGACCAACGACAGCAACTAAATCACCAGCACCAGCAACAGCAACAGCTAACAACAATAATAACAATTATTATTATTAATACACCTTAACAACTTGTTCTTATCTGTTTGCTTGTCACACTAAAGGCGTCAGTATTTTTACCACGGGCGTATTTTATATTCGTAATTCCCGCCGCCTCTCGCTTTCGATCCGTTCAAAAAACAAAAAATATCTTTTTACAACCTACCCCTATTTCCCACTCTACTTATATTTTATATTTTTATTACTCTATATCTCTCACGTCTTTTTAAACCCCAGTTCCGGGGCACTTTTTTTTTTTTTTATTTTTTCCTCTACTCTGTCAAATGGGGTGACATGGAGTAGAGTTATATGGGGGATGGTGATAACCAGCGCGCGCGCGCGTTCTCTTTTATTTAAAACACCTATTACACACAATACACGTTACCTTACACTATCAACCCTTGAACCTTTACACCTTAAACTCGGTGTATTGGTGTACTTGTCAAACTATAACTATCTCACCCACTGCACACTACACTGACAGACTTGTTGGTTGGTTGTTACTCTGACTCCAGGTCTGGGTACTGTTATAACATAACACAACACAACAACGAGAGCATACTAAATTGATGTTTTGGATGGTGTAGGTGATGCCTGTTGAAGCGGCAGCCGCGTGTGTGATAGTAGTTTTAAAAAAGGGCGATTATCAACCGACCAACGTGTGACCAACGAACTGGCAGAATATATTGCTCAATATATATCATGTACCACTTTGATCAACACAATACTGTAACACCTTTTCTCTGCTATTCTGGCTGATACATTAATAATAATAATAATAATAATTATTATTATTATTAATATTATTGACACTACCACTGCTGGTAGGTCTATGTCGGTCTAGGTCGTGTACTCGATGTAAATTATTCCACACCTGATACACTCGTACACATAAATTTTTTGTTACTTATTTAAATTACTGATAATTACCGCGATTAATAAAGTAATTTTTTTTAAATTTATAAAATATTATTTGCCGCACCTCGTCGATTGCCGCTGGATTAGGTGGTGCTGCTGCCCGTGTAAGTCGGCCGCGATAGAACGACTAGATCGCGAGAAAAAATAATAAGAAAATTAAAATGAGTCAAAAAAAAAGTAGTTAAGTAAAAAATAAAAAACAAACAAACGTTTTGGTTGACTTGCCCTCTCTAATGCCACACGTTCTAATGACACTTGGAGGTCTTTCGCTGTTATTCTAAAACTTTTATTTTAGTATTAGTTATTTCTGTAAACTTTTTTACTCGGTTATTTTTTTGACTTTTCCAGTTGCTGGTTTTATATACAAGTCGCCGGCTTAACTTGGGAACGACAGATCAGTAGATGTATCAGCCGACTTACCATCAAGCCACCGAAATTATTAATAAATTTAAAGTCAACGTCCATTATAGATCATATATGTATATATTTATTTACTTATATGATCAGTTATTTAAAATTTTATGTTTTTTCTGTACCACTGTTATGTTTCATAGGACGAATCTCCATAAATAATTAATACACTTTATTACGGAGGACTTTATTTATATTTGTCCCTATCGAGTTGGAGTATTGATGACACACCTTTACTTGAATTGTTGGCGTACTGATGTAATGTGTTCAGTTTAGATAGTTAGGTAGTTAGTTAGTTAGTTATTATATGTAGTTATAAATCGAGGAGAGTGACAAGCTACGACGACAATGACGACGACGACGACAACGATGACACACGGAGGCGCGTGTTCATCGAGATACAACCTCGTCTCGTTATTTCTCGTCCCCTACTCTTTCATATATTCTGATCTTAAGTTTTACTACTGTACAGTCTAACACTCAGCAGTAATCAGCATACGACTAAAGTTTAAACATTCAAATATACTTGCTCACTATTTTTCTATCCACCTCCTCGTTATTACTCTACGCCACATATTAAACCAACACACACTTTACTTCATGTTCGTATATCAGCCTATACCGCGGTCTCACTTTATTTAAACAGCCTCAAGACTCCAACAATACCTCGTCTTGACTTTATTTTTTTATGTATGTATATATATATATATGTAAATTACACACTAGATACACCCTCTACTCCAATCCCCATTCACTTAAAAATTGTCTGCGCCAAGAATCTGACACTCGCACTTTTCCTCATAATTAATCCTCCATTTAAATAAATTTTTTTTACTCCGAAATATTTTTACTTTCTGATCTATCTAGTTTTTTAAACCTACTCCGTACTTGTATGACACTATAAATATATATCTACACACCCTAGATATTATCCATAAATGCATATATATAAATATACATATATTTATATAGATGTATTACAGAACACGCGCGCGCACGCACATTTACTCACGTATACTAGAAACGACTGACGTATGACTTGACGGTAAGTATTGTATCTCTCCCAAAGTATATATATATGTATGGCAGGTATACCTGCTATATATATATATATATATATATATTTATGTATATATTATTTAATTTACCAATTAATGTTACCAATATTTACCATCTAGCTAAAAAAGTTGGAATGTTAAAACCAGGCCTCCGAGAACGGTATCATCCCTCCGCCCTATTCGTATTTGTTATATATTTATATATATGTATTGAGGAGTGTATGTGAGTATAACAAGTGTATGTAACACGGTGAAAAAAAGAAAAAAAAAATGACGGACACAGGCCGCCCCCGCACCATACACTAGGGTCCAAGCGTTACGATCTCGTCGTCGGACGGACCGCACAAGTCCGTCGCGTGTACCTCCTCCTCGCGCCTCCCTCGCGTACTCGAACCTCGGTCTCAGGCTCGCTCGCGCCCACCTCACTCAAGGATTCCCGAGGAAACTCGCGACCGTAAAGTCCGAGGCGAGGTGTTCCCTGTAGCCAACATGTCGTCGTCTGTGTCTCTGCTGCTGCTATGCCCACCACTGCACGACGGCTCACACCACAATCACATCGCCCACCAATACAGATTGTGCCGAGCAGTCAGGCGGGCTGAAAGATTCCATACGTGTATCGATTTACCGCGGTACCCATGTCCCCGTGGGACCAATCTCCCTATTGCATCTCTATAACAAGTTTATATGTACAACGCATGCTCTTGCTATTTAATCCACGGGTTTTATGTCATTTTTATACAGCACTGCCGCTTACTGTCGACGAACTAACAGTTCGAGGATCGATCGGTTCATTTCGGCTGTTATCAATATACGTATACACATATAGATATGTATATATACTGTAAAAAGAGCAATGTTAAAAATGGACCCTATTTAACACCGCGCGGTGTTAAAATTAAATAACACTGGAGTAGGCGGTGTTAAATCGGTGTAAAAAAAATTCCACGTACAGAAATTGGAAAAAAAAAATGTATTATATATAAACAATTAAAAATTACACAATTTTACTCCCACCATTTCAATCACTAATAATTTAATTAATTAATAAGTAAAATATTTTCAACACCGAAAAATATTTTAACACCGGTAAAGAATATTTACACCGGCGGCGGTGTTATTTTAACATCGCTTTCAGTGTTGAAATTTAGCACCGAAAATTTTAACATCTACACCGCTTGGACTTACCCCGGTGATTTTTTACAGTATATATATAACTACTTGACCGAGGACTCCAAGTGTTGGAAATATAAATGATTTTTTTTACTCTAATGATTAAAAATCTTAAAACTATTACCTGGAAATAAAAACATTACTCATTAGATTTCATATTCATATTTATAAAAAAAAAATTTATAATCTTTTATTAATATTAAATACTAATACAGACTTGTTTTTTTTTTTTAATCAGTAATGACTAAAGCGTTTGATTTAATACAGCTTCAAGTATTTAAAAAATATATTTATTTATAATAAACTATGTTTACTTATGTAATATACAATGTACATTAATTAAAATATTTAAAGATGTTTGTATAATATTTAAGATTTTCTAATGTCTAATAAAATTCCACCTGGACACTAATGGCAAATGTAATCTCACATGTTTTAATAAATATGTGTATAGTAAGTACTGATAAAGTAGTTTTAGCGTGCGGAAGTTTGAATATTATATTTGTTTATTTTCAAAAAATATATTATTTGTTGTTGTTGTTGTTGATTTATCAAATTGAGTGTAATGAAAATTTAGTGCACGCCATGCCAAACTCAATCACCAAAATTGGCATCGTTTCAAGATGCACAACTTGCCGCACAAAGACAGTTATATCTCTAACCGGAATCATCATCATCATCATCATAAAATAACATGATTCGCAGATAGACTCAATTATTTTCACGCTCTTTCATTAATAATTAATGTCGTAAAAATTACGTATCAACCTTCGTATTACTTTTGAAATCAGATTCTGAATCATTTGCTAAAATTGCATTTATGTCTATATCTTGAAGATTTATTGCGGGATTTGAATTGGTGCCTATTAGAAATAAACATAAAAAAATAAATACGTTATTATTTAAACTTTTAAATTATTTACGACGTATTTATTAATTTGAATTGAAAAATTACCTGCATGAGCTAAAAATAAATCTTTCAAAAAACCCAATTCTTTGCTCAGCATTTTTATTTTTTCTTCCAACAATTCGTTCTCTGTTTTTAATTGATTGACACGTTCTAAGGTCTGCTGTGTTCTTAATTTACTTTTTACTCGTGATCTTTTAACTGCCTGTAGATTAAAACAAAATAATTTATTGATAATCCATAAAAATTAATGATTCTGGAGTTAGCAGACAATTGACAATTGACAATTTCTCAATTTTTTTTTCAACAATTTCAGGCCATTCTCAGACAGTGCCCCCCACTTTTTGAAAATATTCAATGACTTTTAATTGTAATGAATGTTTTAAAATTTTGATAGTCAATTTAAAAAAGTTTAAGCATTAATTGAAAAAAAAGGACAATTTCACCGAGACATAGATTTTAAAAAAATTATTTACAGTTGATATCAATTAGGAGTTACACAAAAATTGGAAAATAAATTTTAGTAAAATCTTCATGTCAATTTTATAATTTGAATTTTCAAATCATGTAGGCTAAATTTTATTTACCGAATTTCGTTCAACTCCTAACTGATAACAGCTGTGAGTAATTTTTTTAAAAATCTATATCTCGTGAAATTGTAACTGCGTGTTCTTTTTTCAATGAATGCTTTAATTTTTTTGAAATTAATTAATAAAATTTTAATACTCTTATGACAGTTCAAAGTCATTAAATATTTTTAAAAACTGGGGGCCACTGACTGAGAAAGTCCTTAAAAAAAAAAAAAAAACTACAAATGTACACATGTAGAAAATTAATAAAACTATGGGCCAGTTTTTCAAACCGAGTTTATTTTTATCCAGGTTTAAATTAATATTTCTAGTATATCCAAACACTAACAATATATAGACATACCAGCAACAATAATTTAAACCCGGTTTAATAAACTGGCCTGTAGGTACGAATTTTTTAAATATTAATTTTTTAAAATTTATCATTTTTAATAAAATTAAAAAAATCATCAAACGTCCAGTGATTATAATTATTCATTTATATTGAATGTATTCTACAATATTTATGATACTGAAATGATAAATAAAATATTAACCTGATTATTTCTATCACGTCGTCGGCGGTAATCAACATCGTCATCATCATCGCTTCCTTTTTTTCTGCGGTTGCTCGTGTTCTCCTTATTCTTGGGTGCCATCTGTAATAAATAAGTAAACAATTAAATTATATTATTAAATATAAATAATCGTAGTATGTATTTACAACTGTACAAGTACTAAGATAAAATAGATTAGCAAATATGTGTATGTATATTAAAGTAAAATACTGTTTTTTTTTTTCTCTTATTTATCATTTAAGAATAATGTAGTCTTATCTATTAATCTAAAAGATATTTATATTTAAACATTTAAAGATAATGAAAAACCAAAGATCGAGTCCACCTGTGTCATATGCTTGATGTTTTACATAAAATATATATCCACCTACACATATTTCAATAGAAATATAAGAATAAATAAAGATTTATTTATTAAGCAAGCATTTGAAAATGTTTTTGTGGATGTGAACTTGTGATCGATGTTTTTGAAATGGAGTTTCTATAACGAGACACTGGAAATTTACACGGTCAAGCAAGGCCTTATTGGTCTGTCATCATGTTGTGACACAAAAAAAAAATAATGGGAAAAAAATATATAAAGTTGAAACAATTAATATTAACATTCACTTAACATACTGACCTTTATTTATTTGATTGCTCGATATATTTATTACTTATCGATAAATTTTTTTGAATATCACTCCAATATAAAAATTTTCAGGAAGGAAAATTGACGTTTCAAATAAAGTCCAGTTATTGGACGTATGAACTTGTAATGAAGTACAAAAAGATGATTCACGTTGACGTTGATAAAAATTGTTCAATTAAAAAAAAAAATTTTTTAAAGTACACTATATTAATTTTATTATTTTTTGAAATGTTTTATTTGAATAACAATAAAATTCACTTATTATCTTGTCAGTGATTCTTGTGCAATGAAAATTTCTTTACTGAATTGGAGAATGATGCAATCTCCGATGCGAAATAATAACAAATAAAAGATCGCGTGTCGATCTGGCGCGTGGTAATTTCTCTTGATGATATATGTGAATATATCCTATAGGTATACATATATCGGATCGGGAGAATTAGAATGTATTAAATTTACTATAGTAATGACCAATGATCAGAAATACCAACATTTGAAAAACAAATTGAACTCTTGAAATTTAAATTTATTGGCGGGTTTAAATTCAAAATTTATTTGTTCCCAAGTTTTATATTAATGATATTATACTTTTTTAGTATTACGCAAGTAGCACTGACACAACTTAAAAATGTCATAAAAATATCTTTTAAAAGGATATTTTCTTAAATAAATAAGACGTACAGATATTGGTCCTAGTCAAGGAAAACTTGTTTTCTTTTTTCTGTCTTAACCCTGCGTGTATACACAACATTTTTCGAGACACGATATATGCACTGGGTCTTTTAGAAAACAGTAAAGTTTTCAAAAAATCTTAAAAAAATCCTGGGTTACTTCTTGAAGTGTCTAAAACATGGCCCAAAAATTGCCAAAGTCAAAAGTTTAAAATTGTTCTTAACAAAAATTGAAGAATAATCAAAGAAACTGAATTTTTTAAAAATTGTCTGTTCCTCTAAAGACCCAGTATACACGCACGGTTAAAAAAATCATTTTAATTGAAAAAACTGTCAGATGACTTATATGACAATTATTTATAATTTTCTTTTTGTCGTCACTTGTGTCAAGTTTTGTCACCATTTTGGTGCCTTATTGAAATGTCAAAAGACAGCCTCAAAACTTCTGTCTTATAGACGTCATAAAGCCAAGTGTGCTACTTGGGCAAAGAATTTTTTAAATCAGTCAGAGACTTTACATGAAAAAATGTTTTTTTATTGAAAGAAAGTTGATACTCATTTTACGATTTTAAATAAATAAAGAAATAATATTGAACCAAAAATATATTTTATGATCATCAAGACAAAATACAATTTTGAATCGAGGAATATTCTTTTATTAAAAGTATTTTTTTGATTTGTATTCAATTTAAGTAATTGACGTATTAGTGCGTAAACTATTGCAAGATAAATGTAATTGATAATTTATTTTCTAACGGGTAATAAAGGTTTATTTTTTAACTGTACATTCAATAGTCAAGTAAATATAAAATAAAATCAATTTTTAATTTTTTTTTTTTCGTTACAAATTACATTGCGTGAAAATTTATTAATGACTAAAACATATTTACAATTGTTTGATGTATTAAATAACATACTAGATGTAAAAAAAAACATTAAAATCAATCATAACTCCATTAGAAATTAGTACTAGAAATAGATCACTTTATAAGTAATATCGAGATGACAGAATAAAATTGATTAAAAAAATTAAATTTACAACTCCCAAACGGCAAAAACAAAAAATTGTCGTGAGTGTGAATGTAGCAAACATCAGACAAATTTTAAATGATTAATAAATAGAGTAAATAATTAATAAAATTAAATTTATAAAAAATGCACATTTGAAAAATTCAAAAATTAGTAAGTGCATTTTTTACAAACATTTTTTTAAAAATTATTTACTCTGTTTATTTATAATTTTAAATTTGTCTGATGTCTGCTACATTCACACTCATCACTTTATAAGTAATATCGAGATGACAGAATAAAATTGATTAAAAAAATTAAATTTACAACTCCCAAACGGCAAAAACAAAAAATTGTCGACTTTTAGTTAAACTTAAGCCAACAATTGCTTGTTGTATTATAACCAATGCCATTTGGGTTTAAATTGAAAATAAAATATCTACAATTATTGAGACAAGATTAAAAAAAACGAATCGAATGAATTAATCACTTTCAGAACCACTGGCACTGCTAGCACTACCGCTGCCACTGGCACTTCCGCTGGCAGACCTGGACCTTGAACGTGAACGAGATCGTGACTTTGATTTTGATGGGGATCTGGATCGCGCAGGTGAGGCTGAGGATGATCGCGAGTGTGACTTTGCAGGTGATGGAGATCGAGACTTTGATGGAGAACGTGATTTTGATGGTGATTTCGACGGACTTCTCGATTGGGGAGACGCTGAACCTGACCTATTAGACTTTGCTGGACTCGCTGACTTTGATTTTGATCGGGAACGAGATTTAGAGCGAGACGGAGACCGTGAACGTGACTGCGATCTTGATTGAGATCGTGATCGTGATGGAGATTTTGATCGTGATCGGGAGCGTGATTTAGAGCGAGACTTAGACCTTGATTTTGAGCGGCTTTTAGAGCGAGATGAAGCTGCTGATGATGCTCTTGACGAAGGACGTGAACCTTCTTCATTCTCGCTACCTTCTGGAATCAAAACATAACAACAATAAGTATCATTACAAGCTCTTATATAAATAATTGTCTTTTAAATTAAGTAAAATTCATGATACTGACCATTTTCATCGTTCTTCTTTTCTTCTGTCTTTTCTTGCTCTTGTTCTTCATCTTCGTCTTCTTCCTCCTCTTCTTCTTCATCTTCGTTAGGCGGCTCCAATTGTTTTTCACGGTACCGCTGCATCTTGAACTCGCTAGCATTAAGTGGTCTATGTCTGACAATCAACCGCGTGTTATTTGGCGGTTGTCCAGCCTTTTGACGACGTTTGCTCAGCCTTACACGCGTCTCCAGCTCATTGTAATAGACCTATATACCAATAAACACTAAGTAAATGATGCTGTAAATATTGTAATTTATGACTGTCAAAATAACTTACCCCATCGCTTCGCATTACTAAGAAATAGTTTTCTTCGTAACCCTTGGACGCTTTACTCTTGACATTCCAATTGTATTCTCTGGCCATCTTATATTCGTATTCTTCATCATCAGCATACTCAATTTCAGCAGTAAAGTCTCTTCTACGTTTATCCATGGTCTCTTCAAGTGGTAAAAAGTAAGCAACAAACTGTTCACCACTTTCATCCATAACACCACGAATCATAGCTTGAGACATCTCTTCAATTTGTGCTGGTACAGGTCTACCTGACGGCGCAGGATCAGAATCGAATATAACCTGAGCACACGGGTACTTCCATAGTTTGAAGTCTGGAAATACAGGCGATACTTCAACTGGCACAACACCAGCTTTACTATAATGCTTCTCAATGGGAATTTTGTTGTCTTGAAATGTTTTTTCGATAGCTTTTATCTGACTATCACGGTCCATGTATAATGTTTCTTCTTTGAAATTTTTCTTGATGCTGTAACCGACTTTAGCTTCAACTTTGTCCATAGTCTGAGGCTGAAATCTCGTCTGCTCAGTAGAAATATACTCAGTTCTTCGTAACCAGGAAACACTGCGGGCATGATGTCGAGACCGCTTCGAGTCCTGTGGTGTGAGAACATCTTCTTCGAGTAATTTTTCATCTGCAGGATCCAACTGTGCATTCAGATCCCCAGCATATGTATCGCGATTTATCAAGTCGATTTCCACGCCTAAATCATGTTCTGTCAAAACTTCGTATTTGTAATTACGTTCAAGTGACGTTGGGTTGTATTGAATGAATCTGTCAACATAAATAATATTAAGAATAAGAAATTATTAAAATTACTTTATGAAAAACGATTTTAATAAATACTTTACCTTGTAGATTCAAAGGGGTAGTTGATGAACTTTAAGTCGAATGGTATATCTGGTAATGTGTTGCAGTACTTGACACGGCAAATCAACTCCGATCTAATTAATAAATCAATGATTTTAATAAAAAATCAACATAGATTCTTGTGAAAATATTAATGGAGTCTCAGGGCCACATTTAATGAATCGAGTACTTAGTTAAGAATACTAGTAATATAATTTATTACAATAGAAATAATAAATTTTTAATTTTAATTGCTTCATATAAAAAAAAAGAATAATTTAATTATACTCATTATACATTTAATTGGAACTAATCAGTGATATTTGATATCTTTCTTATAAAAAGAATAAAAATTAAAGAAGATTAATAAACAAAAATAAATATTATGGATATTGTTTGACAGAAAGTTTCTTTTAATCTGTGAGTTGTCATTTTTTCGAAATCAAAACTTCCAGTTAAATTTTTTGACAACTCCGGGATAGCCCATGAAATAATCACAAGATTTTGAGAGATTGTTTTCAAATTTAAAGACAAAAAATAATAAAATTAAAAAGAAATTTAATTGTTAGATTAACACAACAAATAGAATTAAAAGTGAAAAAATTACGAGTGTGAATGTAGTAGACATCAGACAACTTTAAAATTATAAATAAATAGGGTAAAATAATATTTATAAAAAATGCACTTGTTAATTTAAAAATTTTTTAAAAGTGCATTTTTAAAAAATTTAATGTTATTAATTATTTACTTTATTTATTAATAATTTTGAATTTATCTGATGTCTGCTACATCCAAACTCATAGAAGTTAACATCTAGAATTATTTAAACTAAAATTATTTTTTATACCTTTTTTCTACGGGTCTCGTTGGACGTTTTTCTCGGTCGGTGGGCGTCCCGTTTGTTTGGATTGTTGGAGCCATTTTTTATAATAAAAATAATCTTTGCTTTGTTAAAAAAACGTAAAAAAAGTCGATATTTTAAAAACACAAATTTACAATCATTTACAATATCACAGTAAAAATTTAAATATTATTTTATTCCATAAACACGGTCACAATAAAATGAAAAATTATAAGTAGAGGTTAACAGCCGTCTCAGAGATTAAGAGATCGTGCGTTGGTTGATAGAAACGCAGCTGTGATGGTTAAGGCGCCCCCTAGAGATTGGAAATAGAAACCAGACCGCCAAATTTTCAAAATTATTTCTGAGAGGACTTTAAATTTAAATCCCAGCTGACTGAACGATATCAATGATCGTGGTGGGGACAGCACAGTACAGGGTGCGTTATCAATTATACTAGTTAAAACAATCACTCGTCACCTGTGGTCGCAATGGCGAAATTGGTAACGCGCTTGAACAGCTTGGACAGATTTCCGGAGGGGCTGGTCGTCATATGATCTGTAATCTGTCCCATGGGGGAGAGAAGCAGTCCTCTGATCCGCCACCGCAGAACATCTCGCGATTGGGTGGTGAGGAGGGTTGTGGATCGAACTTGGGGACCTTAGTGATAATACTAAGTACGATTAAGAATGCATGATTCCCCGTAAGGTGCTGCTATTCAAGAGTTCCCGGTTCAAATCCGGGTTGCGACAATTTTTTTTTTTATTTTTTTTATTTTTATAATAATAATATTTTTCATAGTAAATAAAAAAAAATATTTATTTGTTTTTTACTTTTCAAAAATATATCACATTCAAAAAACTATGCACGTTTACAATTATTTTTATATATTTACTCGAGTAAATAAAATCAAAATTTAATTTTTTTTATTAATTATTTTTCATCGAGAAAAATATGTTTAATATTTTAAATATTTCTATCATATTCTGCCGCTATTTTATTTTGATTTATGATTTTAAATTTTTCTCTCATTTCCAATGAGTTATTTTTTGAATATCTAAATTTACCGCGCGAATAATAAGAACAATTAATAATTTATTGATGAATATAAAAAATTTCGAGTTATTCTTTTTATTCATCGTCATTGTATTCGACGTTCAAATGTTTGCTAAAGTGGGGGCGGTAGATGAATCGCAAAGTCGATTGTCGATTGTTTTGTATCAACTGGCGGTCCAATAGCGGCAGTCAGTATCATCTCGACAATGGCAGTAAAAGTCCAGGTCCTTCTTTATGTTCAAATAGAAACACAGTATTGTGGCGTCGTTTAAAATTGTGCAGTGAATGTGAAATTTATCTTTTATTAATTTAAATTGTGTAAAGTATCTGTGGTGTAGTTAAGTGATCAGTGCTAGTGTAAAGTGGTAAGTGTTCAGTGCAAGTGTTAAGTGTTGCGGATTGCTGATGCTAATAACTCCCGAGTTCCTGAGCAAAATCATCTGGCATCGCCTGGTGGGAAATAGCAGTTAAGTGACGTTTTTTAGCTGCAATATACTTGGAGCAATTTAATTAAATCTCCAAGTGTATTAGGGCACCCTTCTGCATATTATTTCCCCGCCAAGGTTTGTTCAAACACTTAAGTGTTTTTTTTTAATTTTTTAAATATTCTTTTCTCATATTCTGCCATCATTTTATTTTGACGTACGATTTTCAGTTTTCTCCAATTTCTAATAATTTATTTTTCAAACCTTCAAATTTACCGCGCAAGTAATAAGATTAATTAATAAGGGTACATTCCAAAATGTGTAACATCATTTTAATTAATTAATTAATTTATTTAAAATTTGTAAATTGTCTAATGTCTGCTACATCTATACTCATTACTGAAGTCAGCCAACATCTAACAATTTTTGAATTTTTTTCAAAATGATAAATAATAATAACAAAAATATTCGAAAAAATTGCACCTATAGTTTTTTAAATTTTCTACATGTGCAGAATTTTAATTTTTTTTTTTGTATTTAATTTGTTGAAAAAAAGATCTGAAAATTGTTAATCGTCTGTTAACTTCTGGATCACTGCTACTTACAGTATCACAAAAATTTCTTTAAAAAAATTTAATAACCAGCTTATTTTTATCGTCCATTATAAGTAGTAATTATTAAAAATAATTAATTTATTATTCTAACAATCATTCTTTAAATCCGAGTCGTCATAGTCAGGTCGGTAACCGGCTCTAACAACGATCACGCCATCTTTGTTTAACGCGCGAAATTTGTTTAAATTTCTTCTTTATCATCTTTTTAATACATGTACACATGCACATATTTTTTACGCACATATGATCCAAATATACACCAATATTTATGTACAAATGTATATACAGTTTTATTTTATTTCTTTTTTTTCGTTGTAGCAAACGAAACTTGATTTCGCTTTTCGTTGATCACGATCTTCTTAAATTCTTTGAAGTTTCAAGTGCCACTGACACAGTCTACAGTCATGATATTTTTCACGTGAATTATTATATTTTATTAATTAATACCCTGCATTATCAAAGATGCTGTAGTATTATTTGTTTAAAATAATAATAAACAAACGAGATTATAAATATATCATATTAAGATTAAATAATTGTGATATATATTTAAACATATACAATTCAACATCAACATTATGTGGAAGTGTCATAAATGCGGAAAGCCTGTTTATTTTGGTAAATATAAATTACTTGTTATTAGAATCTAATATTTCTTTAAAAAATATATAAACAATCAAATAAATATATGACAATATTTATCTACATCTTTGGACTCTAATACAATGATTTGAATAACTTATTATTATATATTAAGATCATTAAATATTTAATCTTTTGAATAATAATAAAGTTAGACAGGTCATTGTAGTCATTTCAAGGTCATATTTAAAGATAAACAAAATATTTGTTAACAATTTGTATATATTTGTTGTTATTATTATTATGATTTATTTAAATAGTTTAGGTTAGTATAATATTTATTAATATGATACTGAAGTTCGCCGACATCTAATAATTTTTCAATTATTTTTCTCAAGATAAATTATAAAAAAAAAATTTGAAAAAAATTCACTTTTAGATTTTTTAATTTTCTAAATGTGGATATTTTTAGTTTTTTTTTTTTTAATAATTAATTTGTTTGAAAAAAATTAAAAAATTTTTGATTGTCTGTTAATTTCAGGATCATTTATTAATGAGTGTGAATGTAGCAGACATGAGACAGTATGAATTTTAAATAATTGAATAATGAAATTGAAAAAAATGCGCGAACTTATTTTTTTGATATCTAAATACGTATTTTTTAATTTTCACTCTGCTTGGGTTTTATTTATTTAAAGCAAAATTAAAAAAATTGCTAATCGTCAGATATTGACACTCATTATTTATTATAAATTTTATTACAGCTGAAAGAAAACAATCATTGGGCTATGATTGGCATCCTGAGTGTTTAAGATGCGAGGAATGTGGCAAGAGATTAAATCCAGGCCAACATGCTGAGGTAGAATTATTAATTTATTATTTTTTTAGTTGTTAACACTCATATATTGTCTAAGAATCCCAAGGAGCACAGAATCAACTTTAAGATGTCATAAAAATGTCTTTGAAAAAGACATGACAAATTTTTTTTTGTGTCAAAGTCAAGTTTTTTTTATATAAATAAGACCTACAGAAGTTGGTCCTAGGAGTCATAGAAAATTTGTCTTCTTTTTCCTATTTAAAAAAAGTAATTTCAATTAAAAAATCGTTTAGATGATGACTTCTTTGACAATTATTTGTAATTTACTTTTTTTCGTTACTTGTGTCAACTCTTTTAAGCAGATATTTTTTCGGTGACATAAATTTCTGTTTGTCAACGTTTTAGCGCCTTATCAATAGGTCAAAAAACAGACCCAAAACTAATGTCTTAGATGTGAAAGCCAAGTGTGTTACTGGGGATAGGAACTTATAATTATTTGATCAATTCAAATTTTTAAAGTTTGAAATTTCCGCTTTATCATATTTACTGTTATTAAATCAGATATTTATTTTTGTTGTTTTCTTCTCGAGACAAATATTACGAAATCATCATTGTAGTTTAACATTAGACCTTAAGATTATCATAAATCTATTGACAGTATCCGGTTTATTATTTTTGTATAAATTATCATGTATTCTACCAGACGTTCCAAATCATTAGGCAGTTAAAATATTTTATGGCAATGTCCCGTGTAAAAAAAACTCGTTTCAAAAAGATTCCAAAAAATTCGACATGTGAAACTTCTGAACTTGAGACGGATTAGAACTTTAAGTGGAACTTTTTTTGAACTTTTGTTATTTTGATAGTAAAAAAAAGACTTTACCTGGTATTTTATACGAGTAAATTTTGAGTCAAAAAAAAAAATTTTAAACATACTTTTTGAAAAGTATTTTTATTACATTTTACCCTCGTTTCGAAAAAGTTCCCATTAGAAACCAATAGCTCATAAGAATAAAAAAAAGTTCATAAAAAGTTTTAAATTTGAGGCTTTGAACTTTTTCGGAACGAGGGTAAAATGTAGTAAAAATATATTTCAAAGTCGTTCTTTTTTTTACTCAAAATCTGCTCATATAAAATCCTAAAAAACTTTTTTTTTTTACTATAAAAATTATTAAAGTTAAAAAATAGTTCTAATCTGTCTCAAGTTTAAAAGTTCTACACGTCAAACTTTTTTGGAATCTTTTTCGAGCGAATTTTTTTTTGCACAGGATAGTCAGTTTTTTATCGCTCATTGATTTATTAATTTTCGGTAATTATAGCTCGTATTTACAGTCGTTT